>NC_132912.1:135756900-136073150 GCF_047675955.1 Chlorocebus sabaeus | reverse complement strand
TTATGGCTCTTAAAGATAGCATGGACCCAAAGAGTGAGCAGCAGCAAGATTTACTGTGAACAGCAGCCAGTTGCCACTGCTGGCTGGGCAGGGGAGGGGTGTGTGTGTGTGTGTGTGTGTGTGTGTGTGTGTGTGTGTGTGTGTGTGTGTGTGTGTGTATGTGTGTGGCCAGCTTTTATTCTCTGTATTTGTCCCTGCCCATGTCCTGCTGATTGGTCCATTTTACAGGGTACTGATTGGCCCACTTTAAAAACTTCTAGCTAGCTACAGAGCACTGATTGGTGTGTTTTTACAGAGCCCTGATTGGTGCATTTTATAAACCTCTAGCTAGCTACAGAAAAGTTCTCCAAGTCCCTATTCGACCCAGGAAGTCCAGCTGGCTTCAGCTCTCATAGGTCTTGCAGCAGAAACATGAGCACCTGCCTGGCGCGGTGGTTCACGACTGTAATCCCAGCACTTTGGGAGGTCGAGGCAGGCAGATCACCTGAGGTCAGGAGTTCAAGACCAGCCTGGCCAACATAGTGAAACGCTGTATCTACTAAAAATACAAAAAGTAGCCGGGTATGGTGGTGTGCGTCTGTAATCCCAGTTACTCAGGAGGCTGAGGCAGGAGAATCGCTTGAAACTGGGGGGCAGAGATTGCAGTGAGCCAAGGTCATGCCACTGCACTCCAGCCTGGGCAAGAAGAGCAAGACTGTCTCAAAAAAAAAAAAAAAAAAAAGGAAAAAAAGAAAAAGAAAAAAAAGAAACATGAGCATCTCCTTAGAAATGGATGCAGCCCACGTACAATTACGATGCTGGCTTTAAAAAAAAAATCAGTAACATTCTTCATACCGAAGTTCTATACTCCCCACTTGTCAGAAGAAAAACTGAGACAGAATAAACAAACAGCTTCCAGGCAGAGATGAAGCTAGGATTGGAACCCAGGACCTACAGCCCCCAAAGAGTATAAAACAGTCCTGCTGTGAACAAAAGAGTTTTAGCAGAATCTGCTGTTGTGGAAAGGGCTAACACATCTTCGTGGAGCACTGCCACCAAGGCTGTGCTGCCGGCCTTGTGCAGGGAGCTCATGCAGGAGCTGGAGAAGGACTTGACGGGCTGGGACAGGATCTCTTCGGGAAGACAGAACGAGCTGTAAATGTGCATGTTTGCATTTTTCTTGTGTTATGCTTTCTCAAGCAGCTGACCGGCCCCAGGTGACCCCGCCACAGCCACCCTCAGTCATTGCTCATCTCCCACCCCACACACGTGCATGTTAAGCCTCTCTTCACCTGTGCACCCAGGCCTGGGCTTCAGGCTTTAGTGTCTTCCCTTGAGTGCCTGGGAACCTGCCTTCAGTTTTCAGAGCACAAAGCACTGAGCGATGTCAGCTCTGAACCTGAGGCCCTTGAGATTCCCTGATTCCAGGTTGCTGGAGAGCTCTCAGCATCGCCCTGTGGAGCCGGGCAGTAGCTGCAGATGACCACCGGCTGCCTCCAGCCAGACCCAGAGCCCCAAAAGGAGTGGGCTGTGAAGTGATGCCGAGGAGTGTGAGGCGAGGCCGGGGGCGGGGGTGAGGCCGGGGGCTGTGAGGTGAGGCCGGGGGCGGGGGGCCAGGAGCACCTCAGTCACATGCTGTGGGAACAGGGCCTCTGGAGGAAGACATGGTCAGGGGTCCAAGAGCCCTAATTTTATCAAAACAGAGCGGTTTCTCCAGGACACACTGCTTCCAGTATTCTCTGCAATCCATTGCCAGCCCCAACCTCCAGGCCTGCGTTTCCTGCTGCAGGTTCTGTGGTCCCTGCTAGCACCAGTGATGGGTCCTGCGCCCTCTGGGGCAGCACCCTCCACCACCCCATACACCCCCAGCACCCCACACCCCCAGAGCCACTGTGCCCCTCCCTGTGGGCATCACTGCCTACCCCCGCCAGGTCTACCCCGAGTGGTGTGGCAGGGACAACCGGGGGTGGCTCCCAAAGCCAGGAGGTCTGGGACGAGGTGGAGTGCTGTATCCTACGCCATCACCCACGTCTGAGGAGTGCCAGGACTTTATAAATCTTCCTGAAAACCGAGGGTGGAAAACAGAATACACATGGGTAACAATGACCATTCCCCACCTGACTCAACACCGAAATGAAGGCACAAGACCATCAGTGAAAAATACTTATTTCATGTGTTTAAAAATACATTCTTAGGGTTTGCCCTGCAGGGGGAGGCAGGCCGTCCACATCTCAGTCCCAATAGTGTCTCGAGGTCGTTTCCAAAATCTGTGAGTCCCTCACTGCTTCTGATGATGGCTGCTGATGCCACTTGTTGAGGAACAGGGACAGGGAGGATGGCGAGGGCCTGGCCCCAGGGTGGCCACACTAGAAGGTCAGAGAAGGGCCCACGGTGGATGCCACTCCCACCAGTGGTGACTGCCCCCCACTCCTTTTCTGAATCTATCAGCACTGTTTGGTTTTCTTCTTGTTGCTTTTAAATCCTCGAGCAGCACCCTGACCAAAGCAGATGGTAGAGGGTATTCTGGGATGGAAGAAAGTTTGTATTAGACACTGCATTTGCCAACCAACAACCCAAGTCATAACAGCAGTCGTGTGTCTCCTTCTCATTCTCTTTCACTCTGGGAACATGCGGGATGCAGAGCCAGCCCTCCTGGGCCCTGGGGCAGCGCCCTTTCCACAGCCTGTCTAAGACCTACTTCCTGGGGGAGATTCCCGCCAGCCACCGACGCACACCCACTGGGAAGAACTCAGCAGAGACGGTGGCTCCTGCCAAGTCCTCTGGGGCTGAGACTTCCTGCTACCCCACGTCTGTCCAGTGGAAACCCCTACTGCCCCAGCCCCCCGGGGCTCATCCACAGGCCAAAGTCCAGGCATCTGTAAGGGGGTGCAGGGAACGCTAAGTTCATCTTTCCACCTGTTTGGAGTCTTGGATGTTTTTCCCCAATTGTTCACTGTTTTCCCCAAATTAATTTGAAATCAACTTTAACCCAATACAAGTACAGGTAATGCTAGGAAGGCAGACGGCACAGGTAGCGCGAGAAAAGCAGACGCCTGGGTTGTAACTGAAGCAACGGCAAGTGGGACTCTTTCCATCCCACTCAGACAATGAGGAAAAGGGAGTGGTGCTTGGCATTCCTGCACTTCAGCGCCTCAAAAACAGAGTATGCGAGAGAAACTTAGTTATCCACAGGACCTGAAACATCTGGACTTTCTTCTCCGGCAAAATCGGAAGCCGATTTTCTTTCCCAGTGTTCCTTTCTGAATTCAGTATGAGAAGCTCAGCGGCCCAGGGTGCAACCCAGAATCCTCAGCACCGAACACACATTGAGAACGTGTTTCAGAAACAGCTTGGACACTGACCTATGACTGTAGGTCCGCCTCTCACCGGCCGGTGCAGGGGAGGCCACCACAGGCTCGGAGCAGATTTCCATGGCCTCCCCTTCTGACCGCTCTCCACTGTCCCCTGGGACTTCCGCTGAGGCTGGGCTGTGGGGACAGAGCAGTGAGCAGCAGCCCTGCATGGCTCCTACAGCCCCCATGCTCCCCAGAAATGAATGTGCAAGAAAGAAACTGGATTTCCTTGTAAGTAGCATATTTTCTATTTTGGCATAGTCTAATTTTATAGTGTGGTTTTCAGGATACTGGGAAAAGGAAAATGATTACAGCAAGGTCATTGTTTATATAATAAAGGCTGTATTTTATAACCTTAACTGTAACAATCACACTTTTCTTGAAAATAGTATTTTTGGTGCCAACGGTGCCACAGGTCTTTTTACGAGTGTGAGAAATTTGCTAAAGTTAACCAGAGACTATAAACTAGTCTCTTTCATAATACGAATGTCTCAATCCAGCATTGCAGGGTTTTTCTCCTTAAAACGATCCCTTGGAAAGGAGACAATTACTTTATACATAAGTCTTTGTAAAGCTTTCCATATTGCAGTGAGTTCTCCCAATTATTTTATTTTAAACAGCAAATTACTACTTGAGAAAATGTAGTCTGAAAGACTTCGATCAATACAATTTTAGATGATTATGAAGGTTCACCTAAAATAATCAGTTAAAAAAAAAAGAAATATAACACAATTTAAAAATTGTTCCAGCTGGATGTGGTAGCTCATACCTGTAATCTCAGCACTTTGCGAGGCTGAGGCAGGTGGATTGCTTGAGCCCAGGAGTTCACCACCAGAGTGGGCAACATAGCAAGACCCTGTCTCTACAAAAAATAGAACATTTTGCCAGGTGTGGTGATGCATGTTGGCAGGTCCTAGCACTTTAGGAGGCTGAAGTGGGAGAATCGCTTGAGCCTGAGAAGTGGAGGTTGCAGTGAACCTAGATCACACCACTGCACTCCAGCCTGGGTGTCACAGCGAGACCCTGTCTCAAAAAAAAGATTGTTCTTGGAAGTATTTCCCAGCGTGCGCTCTAGGCAGGAACATGTTAATAAACGGCTTTGGCATCAAGTTCATATGCAACCAGGACAAAGAGAAAGCTAGGGCTGCATGATGTGTGAGCACAGCCAACTGCTGCAGGAGGTGGAGGCACAGCCCCAAGGGGTGTGAGTGTGGAGGTGCTGTGCCTGCTCATTCCCACACCCCCTCTGCTGCCTCCACCCGCACAGAGCTGGGCAGCCAGGGGCTCCCCTCCAGCCTCCCTTCGGCAGGGTGGCCACTGGCACAACCACCTGTAGCTGTGCTGCCAGGGCTTCAAGTACATGGGGTGTAGGTGGACACCCCATTAGGATAAGTCTGACAGTCTATGTGTTCCGGCTGGTTGGAAGCCTCTTCCTAAAATCAAAAACAGACACGTGCAGAGCCTGGCGGCTCCCTACCTTCTGCTTTTCTTTGGCTTATCAAACCGGAAATCCGCGGGGTACAGGTGCATCCTCACCATGTGGTCCTTCCGGTCTCTGCTGGTCTTGAACTTCTCTGTGCAGCCTTCTACCAAGCACTGATACTGAAACGGAGACGGCATCACCTCCCTCTGACCCCTGGCCCTCCCCCACCACCATGCCCCTCTAGCAGGGCTGCCAAGGGCGGAAAGGCATCCCTGGCCTTGCCCCTGTGCACCCGAAAGCTGGGGGCAGCACTCTGAGCCCATCACCACTGGGGGTGGCCTCGGCGGCTATGTAGACCTCACCCACCATGTCCTGCCTCTCAGACAGGATCTGGAAGAGCGAATCGTGCCACTCCAGGATGTGGGCGTCCAGCAAATGTCCGGAAGGGAAGGCCCGCTTGCAAAAGGAGCAAACATTTCCGTGCAGCGTGTGGTAGTGGTGCTCGTAGTCGTCCAGGGCATCGAACACCTGGCAGCAGCCGGCCACCTGGCAGGCAAACGCGGGCACCCTGCCAAGGAGACCTGCTTCAGGGGCCCTTCCTCGGGTGCGAGGAACCAAGCTGGACTTTCTGCACAGTTTCCCTTTGAGACCTCCAATAAAACCCCATGCATCTTTTGCGACCCCAAGCCCTCTTTTTATGAATTAAGTTTCACTAACAGGCTAGATGGTGGTGGAGTCAGCCATGCCAAATCTGGACAGGCACAGCGCCTTGGTGGGGCAGCCGCACATGGAAAGGCGGCAGCGCAGCCCCAGGGACTAGGCACGAGGCAGGGAGACGGCGCAGAAATAGCACTGGCAGGGCACTGCCCAGCCGCTTACCTGGGCTTCTCAGGCGCGTCGGCCACCTGCATGAGCACGTCCTGGAGGTAGAGGTGGCGCTGCACGTCCCCATCCTGCAGGAGAAGTGCGCCATCGGCGGGGCCAGGTGCCTCGAGGCAGTCCCACGCGTCAGGCCTCGCCCACACCCGTGGCCCCACCCATCCCGGCATCCGGCCCCGCCCCACAGCTGTAGGCTCCACCCTCCCGGCTCGGCCCCGCCCCACAACCATAGGCTCCGCCTGCTCCAGGCTTTGGCTCCGCCCTGCAGCCTCAGGCCCCGCCCACGTCCGTTCCGGCCCCTCCCCATCGCCTCAGGTATCGCCTGTCCCAGGCTCCAGCCCCGCTCCGCAGCCGTAGGCCCCGCCCGCTCCAGGCTCCAGCACCGCCCTGCAGCCTCAGGCCCCGCCCACTCCCGGCTCCAGCCCCGCCCCGCAGCCGTAGGCCCAGCTGGGTCCCACAACTGCCTTTTCCCAATTTTGTTCACGCACCTCGAAGAACTCGTGCTCTCGCGGGAAGCGCACCGGGCGCGCAACGAAGCGAAAGGGCGCGGCCCCAGCCGCGGGGTCCCGCTCTACAGGCAGTGGCTCCGCCGCCCCGGGCCCCGCGGCGAGGCGGGCGCACAGCGCTGGGGGCAGCTGCATCACCCCGGGCCCGGGCGGGCGCAGCCTGTCGGCCACCGTCCGCCAGCCGAGCCGGACGTGACGTCGTGCGCACTTCCGCCGCCGTGGGGGGCTGCGCGGGGGCTGTGGCTCCGGTACTGCGGTGAGTCCCGGCAGAGCGCGGGCGCGGAGAGGGGTTTGGGGGACTGCCGGGCCCGGGGGACCACTAGGCGACGGAACTGGTGGGACGCGGCTCTTCCCGCGCGCTCCCTCTGGCTGCGCAGCGGTCCCCGAACTCTGGGCCGCAGCCCTTGGGGCCTGCACCGGCCAGGCCAGCGTCTTGTCCCGCGGCCCGACACTCAGCCGGGGCGGGGCGGAGCGGGCCTCCGGGTCGTCCCAGGTGTCCCCTCCCAGCCCTGGGAAGCCGGGTCGCAGGTCGCCCTCTCGTACGCTCTCTCCCGTCCGCCTTGGCCCGGCTCTCGTCTCCCGCCTGTTGGACCGCGGCAGTCCCTGGATCTTGTTCCCTCTAAACCAGTCGCAAACCGGAGCCAAAGTGGCTCCGGTTTTATTGCAACCGTTTTTAACTTAAAGCGCTTGGGTGAATTCCCGTTACTTTAGTTCAAAGGCCTTTTCCTGGTTTGTCGGGGTCCTGTCGACGTCTCCGGTCCCCGCAGCTCCCGTGAAACACACGACCTGTGCTAGGTGCTAAGGGTGTGTGGGTGAAGGCGTCACAGGAGAGCGCGGCAGCCTAGTAGGAGAGACAGACGTCAGACTAAAGAGTCATCTAATTAAAATGGTGATTGACAACACGGGGGAAGCAGTGGAGGCTTCAGATCTACTGCAGAGAATGGGCCCGGTGGCGGATAGAGGCTTTAGCTTTCTCGTTCTGTCATCCAGGCTGGAGTGCAGTGGTGCGATCATAGCTCATAGATCGCTGCGGCCTCAAAACTCTTGGGCTCAAGTGGTCCTCCTCCCTCAACCTTCCAAAGAGCTGGGACTGCAGGCCTGAGCCACCATGCCTGCCCCTGTACTTTTTCCGTGTTTAGGTACAGGAATACCTCTGTGTTACAGTTGCGTAGTGTTCAGCACAGCCACCTGCTGCGCAGGTTTGTGGCCCACAAGCAGGAGGCTCCACTGGGTGGCTTAGGTGCATTGTAGGCCTTACACCATCAGGTCTGCCAGTGACTGATGATAGCTCAGAAGGAAATCATGTAACCATACGTTTCGCTTTTTTCTTTTGGAGATAGTCTCTCTCTGTCGCCCAGGCTGGAGTGCAGTGGCACGATCTGGGCTCACTGCAACCTCTGCCTCCTGGGTTCAAGCGATTCTCGTGCCTCAGCTTCCCAAGTGGCTGGGATTACAAGTGTGCGCCACCAGGCCTGGCTAATTTTTGTATTTTTGTTAGAGACTGGTTTTCACCGTGTTGGCCAGGCGTTTCTCAGAATGTCGAGTGGTGCCTGACTGTACTTTCTGTCTCTGTGAAAGCCTTTGGGCTCTTGACATTTTCCACAAGTTGTAAAATAATTTTTCACACCAATTTGTACAGTTAGCTTTGAGCTCTCAACAGAGGCTCTTGTTCACGTCCCTCTGTGTTTTAATCACTTACTCACTAGGAGTGTGTGCCCTGCTTGTCCGTGGTGGAGTGTGGCATGCATGCCTGGCTTCCTCAGCTCGTGTCCTTGTAGGGTCCAGCCCCACAGGGTCAGTGGGTTTTTCTCTCCGTGTACGGAGATGAGAGGTTGTAGAAATAAAGACAGAAGACAAAGAGATCAAAGAAAAGACAGCTGGGCCCAGGGGACCCCTGCCACCAAGACGTGGAGACCAGTAGTGGCCCTGAACGCCAGACTGCACTGATGTTTATTGGATACAAGTCAAAGGGGCAGGGTAAGGAGTGTGAGCCATCTCCAGTGATAGGTAAGGTCACGTGGGTCACGTGTCCACTGGACAGGGGCCCTTCCCTGCCTGGCAGCCGAGGCACAGAGAGAGAGAGACAGCTTATGCCATTATTTCTGCATATCAGAGACTTTTAGTACTTTCACTAATTTTGGTACTATAAAATAATTTTTCACTATTTTGGTAATATAAAAGGCAGAGCCAGGTGCACAGGATGGAACATGAAAACGGACTAGGAGCGTGACCACTGAAGCACAGCATCACAGGGAGACCGTTAGGCCTCTGGATAACTGCGGGCGGGCCTGGCTGATGTCAGACCCTCCACAAAGAAGTGGAGGAGTAGAGTCTTCTCTGAACTCCCCCGGGGGAAGGGAGACTCCCTTTCCTGGTCTGCTAAGTAGCGGGTGTTTTTCCTTAGCACTGAAGCTACCGCTAGACCACAGTCCGCTTGGAAATAGGCATCTTCCCAGGTGCTGGCGTTACCAGTAGAGCAAAGAGCCCTCTAGTGGCCCTGCCCAGGCATAACAGAGGGCTCACACTCTTGTCTTCTGGTCACTTCTCAGCGTGCCCCTTCAGCTCCGTCTCTGTATGGCCTGGTTTTTCCTAGGTTATGATTGTAGAGCGAGGATTATTATAATATTGGAATGAAGAGTAATTGCTATGAACTAATGATTAATGATATTTATATGTAATCATGTTTATGATTTACATCTAGTATAACTTGTTTAATGTATTTTATTATACTGGAATAGCTCGTGCCCTCGGTCTCTTGCCTTGGCACCTGGATAGCTTGCTGCCCTCACGTCCCTGGGTAGCTCACAGCCTCTGTGAAAAGGACTTCAGTCCCGCCCAGTCACAGACGCTGGGCCTGCCCGTTTGTGTGATTAATAGTAAGAATTCAGGAGCATCAAGAAGACCAAGTAAGCGGCCATGGCTAAACAGTTCCTCAGAGCTGTGTCTTCAGTGGAATGCTGCACGTTCTGGTGGGACAGCTGTCTGGATGATTAACGTCCCTGGCCCTGGCCCTCTAAGTACCGAGAGCAACCTCCGGGACCGTGACACCCCAGAGTTGACCCAGGACTTTTCCAGAGGTCTCCTGAAGTGGGGGGACTCTGTGCGGGCGCAGGCTGCCCTTTTGGAGGACGGGTCCACACATTCAGGGAGAGCAGTAGGCTCCTCACAGGGTGAACACTCATGACGTGCGGGCATCTGTGCTTCTATTTCTAGAAGAGATGGGAAGTTTCCTGAAGGTAGTTTTAATTTTTTTTTTATTATTATTATTTTCTTTGAGACAGAGTCTTGCTCTGTTACGCAGGCTGGAGTGCAGTGGCGCGATCTCGGCTCACTGCAAGCTCTGCCTCCCGGGTTCACGCCATTCTCCTGCCTCAGCCTCTCCGGTAACTGGGACTACAGGCGCCCGCCACCACGCCCGGCTATTTTTTTTTTTTTTGTATTTTTAGTAGAGACAGGGTTTCACCATGTTAGCCAGGATGGTCTTGATCTCCTGACCTCGTGATCTGCCCACCTTGGCCTCCCAAAGTGCTGGGATGACAGGCGGGAGCCACCATGCCCGGGAGGTAGTTTTTCAATAAATACTCAGATGGTTTTCCTCAGAGGTAGCTTTCTCTCCCGACTTGTGTCTGGTGGGGGACTGCTTTGTTTTGGTGGCAGATGGTTTTCTTGCCACCTAGCGTGACCAAAGTGTGTCCCAGTCCAGCAGCTACAGGGCAACCTGCAGTCCTCGGGGAGCCCAGTAGAATGTGGGTGAAACAGGCTCCCCTTGGATTTGAAGAGGCCGCTGGCCGGAAAGTTTTGGGCTGTCCTTCTGCTTCGCAGGTAGTTTGCAGGGCCTCATCCAGGGCTCCCGTGACTTAGAAAAGCAACTGGTAGTTTAAGATATTGTCAATGATTGGGACCCAATTTTCCTTTTGCAAACTTAACCATTTCTCAGGTAACTGAGTTAATACCTCCAGGTAGTAACAGTGGCCGCGTGTTTGTTTCTGCTTTCCTGGTAACAACACTGTAAGAACTTAACACGTATGGGCCCTTTTGTGCTTTTTCAGGATGATTTCACTTCTCTCCACCACAGGTCTAGGCAGGACCTAGGGCTTCCCCTTTTCAGAAGAAGCTTGGAGAGGACACGTCCTTTTTCAGGTTCCTACAGCCTGAAAGTGGCCATGTCAGTGTCCGGACTGCGTGGGGCTCCGTGGCGTGTGCCCTGCCTTGTGCTTGAACTGTAGTTACCATGAGTGCCTCCTGAGTCAAAAGCATGTATGTGAGCAACTTGGGCACCATGCCTGCTTGTCGCTCTCCTTCCATTTTCGGAGATACCCTGCCTGTGACCAGTATTTGATGTTCATCTACGGATATGCCCTTCTGTCACACAGGATTAGAATCTTGGTGTCGAGTCCCACGCTAATAGTCACTAGTGAATTAGCATATTGTGGGAGTGTGTGCCAAGTCTTCTGTACTCGATGTTTTGTTGAACTCATCCTTGTCTTCCTGAAGCTGTCACAGAGTGGTTGCTTACCTTTTTTGGGTCATAGAGCCTTTGAGAATTTGTTGAAGGGCCATCTCCTCAGAAAATTCACAAATTATTTTGCCCATAACTTTCAAGGGCTTGTCTGTTATTGATTATTCATGGATACCAGATTAGAAACCCTTGTGTAGATGAATTGAAATGTTTGTGAAGCATGTAAAGTTTGCTTATGTTTGTTTTTTAATGTATAGCCAGTTGCCTTGCCTATGTGTGTTTTTTGTTTTTTGTTTTTTTGTTGAGACAGGGTCTCCCTCTGTCGCCCAGGCTGGAGTGGCTCAAGTGATCCTTCCACCTCAGCCTCCCGAGTAGCTGAGACTACAGGCATATGCTACCATGCCCAGTTAGAGTTTGTGTTTGTTGTAGAGACAGAGTCTCACTGTGTTGCCCAGGCTGTCTTGACTCCTGGCCTTGAGCAACTCACCTGACTCAGCCTCCCACAATGCCGGGATTTCAGGCAGCAGCCACCGCACACAGCCATGTGTTTGTCTTAATGGCCTTGTGGCAGAACTCTCAGTGACAGAGGCTAACGACCAGCCACTGCTGGGAGAGTCGGGGTGGCGCTCACCCTGCACCCTGACCCCACGCAGTGTTCTGCTGCCCACTTGGGTGTGTCTGTGACGGCTTCGATCTCGTATGTGTTACGTGTCTCCTGGTGAGACCCTGGGGCAGCTGGAGCTGCAGTGGAACCTCACCTGGCTCAAACGCGCAGGGAACGTGTAGAGATCTTACCAGAGCATCTCTGTCGGCAGCCACACTTGGGCAAGAAAAGGAGATGTCACAGGTACCGGAGCGAAGAAGGAATGCAGAGCCGGCCAAGTGAATGGAGCTGCGGCCGAGCACCCCAGGGTCTAAGAACCAGGGTGGGTCTCTCGGGTGGAAGCTGGGATTTTGTTGTGTGTGCCGGGAGCTGGCACAGTGTCAATGGCTTGGGCCTGTGCAGAGCTCCCTGTGTAGACTCCACAAGCACTGCCTCCCATCTGCACATCTGGGACCAGAAAGCTCCGCCCACCAACCGAGGCGAGCAGCAGAGCATCCCTGCTGGCCCAGACCCGTGTGTGGAGGGAGGTGCAGGAGAAAGGGAACCCGGGTCTCAGGCCCCATTCGTGCTGCCCACGGGGATGGCTCCCAGAGCTGTGGAGGCCGCCTGGAAGCTGGAGGCAGGTGAATCCCAGGCCCATGCAGAGGACCCTCTAGAGGCTGCTGGGGTGTCGGGGTGGGGCCCCAGGCCGGTTGATAACTTGGTTTGTCAAAGGCCTGACATTGGCCAGCCTTAAGGGTTAAAAAAATTTTGTTTTAATCCCAGCACTTTGGGAGGCTGAGGCGGGCGGATCACAAGGTCAGGAGATGGAGACCATCCTGGCTAACGCAGTGAAACCCCATCTCTACTAAAAATACCAAAAATTAGCCGGGCATGGTGGCAGCACCTGTAGTCCCAGCTACTCAGGAGGCTGAGGCAGGAGAATGGGGTGAACCCGGGAGGCGGAGCTTGCAGTGAGCCGAGATCGCGCCACTCACTCCAGCCTGGGCCACAGAGCGAGACTCCGTCTCAAAAGAAAAAAAAAATTTTTTTTTGTTTTATTTCTACAGTTTAAATTTTATGAATAGCTGCCCTCTTACCTTTAGAACATATTGTGATGTTGGTGCCTCAGAGGTAAAACCATGAGTGAATTTCGGATTCACCATGACGTCAATGAACTGCTTAGCCTGCTGCGTGTCCACGGAGGAGACGGGGCTGAGGTCTACATTGACCTGCTTCAAAAGAACAGGACCCCGTACGTTACTACCACTGTCTCTGCTCACAGTGCCAAGGTGAGCACTGCCCTTGGGGTAGCTCTGTGCAGAGCAAGCATTGTTCCGGGGTCAGGATGGTGCGGGGTGAACCCACCCCTGGGTCCAGGTGCAGGGTGAGCGCCGTCCCTGGGTCAGGGTGCAGGGTGAGCCCACCCCTGGGTCTGGGTATAGAGTGAGCCGCCCCTGGTGCAGAATGGTGCAGGGTAAGCCCACCCCTGGGTCAGGGTGCATAATGAGCACCGCCCCGGTGCAGGCTGCAGGGTGAGCACCACCTCTGGTGCAGGACTCTGCAGGCTGCAGGGTGAGCGCCGCCCCGGGGTCAGGACAGCGCAGGGTGAGCGCCGCCCCGGGGTCAGGGTGTAGGGTGAGCGCCGCCCCGGGGTCAGGATGCTGCAGGGTGAGCGCCGCCCCGGGGTCAGGACGGCGCAGGGTGAGCGCCGCCCCGGGGTCAGGATGCTGCAGGGTGAGCGCCGCCCCGGGGTCAGGATGGCGCAGGGTGAGCGCCGCCCCGGGGTCAGGACGGTGCAGGGTGAGCGCAACACCTGGTGCAGAGCTGTGTGCCGTGCAAGGTGAAGGGTGAGTGCCCATTCCTGGGTGGCCTCAGTGGTACCGGCTACGATGGCAGACAGTACTTGGGCTGTGTGTGTTCAGCTCTGATTCTGCTGACTCCCCCCAGCAGCTCCTGTGGTTCACCCCACTGTGCAGATGAGTAACGGAGGCCCCAGGAGAAAGCGGGGCCTAGAACTCTCCCTCTTCCCCACTCTGTCCGCTGCAACTGTGAGGAGGGAGAGTCCTGACATGCATTCCTGTGGTCTTAACCATGTTGAAATCCCTTTAAGATATTTCTTTATTCAAATTATATGTAATTCAGAATTATAGATTTTCAGTAAAAAATGATTTTGAATTTGAAGTCTATTTTTAAAAACACATTATGAAGCTTCAGTTATTTAAACAGGCTAACAATGGTACAAGGATAATTAGGCAAATTAGCCGAGTGGAATAGAGAGTTTAGGGACACCCATGTTATAGTTCATTCTGAGGGAAGCATCGTAAATCACTGAGTAAAACATAAACCCTGCCGGGCACGGTGGCTCACGCCTGTAATCCCAGTCCTTTGGGTGGCCGAGGTGGGTGGATCACCTGAGATTGGGGATTCGAGACCAGCCTGGCCAACATGGAGAAACCCCATCACTACTAAAAATACAAAAATTAGCAGGGCGTGGTGGTGCGTGTCTGTCATGCAGCTACTCGGGAGGCTGAGGCAGGAGAATCACTTGAACCCGGGAGGCGGAGGTTGTGGTGAGCCTAGATTGCGCCATTGCACTCCAGCCTGGGCAACAAGAGCAAAACTCTGTCAAAAAAAATAGTGTAACCCCTAGGCTTGCACATAATAATAAATTCCAGAGGGAATCAGTGAAACGTATACAATTAATGCATAAACTACTGAGAGGAAATGCCAGTCGCTACTTCCAGTACAAACCTGAAGAAGCATAAAAGGGCCGGGCGCGGGGGCTCACGCCTGTAACGCAGGCACTTTGGGAGGCCGAGGCAGGTGGATGGCATGAGCCTGGGAGTTTGAGACCAGGCTGGGCAACATGGTGAAATCCTGTCTCTACAAAAAATTAAAATAATACGAAGAAGCACAAAAGGAAAGAAACCATTATGGGAAATATGGATAAGGTTTGTTTTGTTTTGTTTTGAGGTAGAGTCTCACTCTGTCACCCAGGCGGGAATGCAGGTGGCACGATCTAGTCTTATGCAGTCTCAGCCCCCCAGGCTGAAGTGATCCTCCCATCTCAGCTTCCAGAGTAGTGACCACAGGCGAGTGCCACCACACCTCGCTAATGTTTGAATCTTTTTGTAGAAATGGGGTTTTGTTATTTTGGCCAGGCTGCTCTTGAACTCCTGGACTCAATCTACCAGCCTTGGCCTCCCAAAGTGCTGGGATTACAGGTGTGAGCCACTGCCTAGCTCAAAATATGGATAAGTTTAACATAACATGGAGATGGGTTTTCTCAGTTTATTTCAGAGGGATGATTATTTAGCCTACCCAATTTAACTGTATTGGCTTACTGTGCATAATTTTCTTAACAGTTTTTTTTTTTTTTTACAGTGCTTTATTATTGTCATTAAATCACTCATGTTTGTGCTTTTGAGGTTAAAATTGCAGAGTTTTCTCGTACTCCAGAAGACTTTCTAAAGAAATACGATGAACTGAAATCTAAAAATACGAGGAACCTTGACCCACTGGTGTACCTATTGTCAAAGCTCACGGAAGACAAAGAGGTAGGTGCCCATGCCGCATGCCACACCGCGCCCGTGCAGCCCGTGTTGGGAGTGAGGTCGTGTCTCCTGCTCTCTCCGCGCCACCTTCCTGTCAGCTCTCCCTCCCTCACACCAGTAACGCTTCTAGACCATGTAGGACCCTTTTGGTGAATCAGAATTAAAGATTACCCATGCTGGGTGTAAACATGAGAAGCAGCCTCTGGGGCACTTTGAGCTCCCCTGTGTGTCGCGCTCAGCTCCTGCCTGTTGCATGCGTCGTTTTGCTGTTAACAGGGGTGCCTGTCAGGGTGGGGGGCCGTCCTGGTGGTGTCGCCCCTCCTCTCCCACTGTGGCCAAAGAGGTGCTGGCCCAGCGTGAACACACAGTTTTGCATGTTTTCAGACTCTGCTGTACTTACAACAGAATGCAAAAGAAAGAGCTGAGCTTGCAGCCGCTGCTGCAGGCAGCAGTAGCACCAGCGTCAACGTCCCTGCTGCAGCCTCCAAGATCTCCATGCAGGAGCTTGAGGAGCTGAGGAAGCAGCTTGGCAGTGTGGCCACAGGCTCCACGCTACAGCAGGTACTATGTGCATGACTGTCCACGGGCTCCACGCTGCAGCAGGTACTGCATCTGTGGCTGTCCACAGGTGCCCATGCTGCAGCAGGTACTGTGTCCATGGCAGTCCACAGGCTCCATGCTGCAGCACACACTGTGTCTGTGGCTGTCCACAGGCACCCACGCTGCAGCAGGTACTGCATGCATGGCCATCCACGGGCTCCACACTGCAGCAGGTACTGCGACCGTGGCTGTCCACAGGCACCCACACTCAGTGCTGTGCTGGACCCCTGCTGCAAGGGCATGCCTCTCTGTCATTTATTAAAAATGAATCCCAATTGAGAGAGGTCAAGGCTTAACGCTTGATCATGACCTAGCTCTATATGTTTATTTTTGTTTTTAAAACCAAGAATTCTGAACCACAAGAATCAGTAGCAACAAGGTTCTGACCCACGTGGGAGTTGTGCTGCCAGGCGGCCACGTGACTCTGAGCCCACCCAATCCTGACTCCCCATTTCCCTCCTCTTATTTTTGACAGTTTTGAGGGAATGCTTTCAGATTGTTATAATTTTTATTATTCCTTCTGTATGTGGTACTTGTTCTTGGTTTTGATTTTATGTCCTACCCTGGTCTTTTGATGTAAGCCATCTCCCAGTCTCTCTCCTTGGAGCTGCCACGTTCCTGCCTTTATGACCTTAAAACTCCCTTTGGAGCTGTGTCCCTGAGGCGTCCTGGCCTTGTGGTGCATGTTGAATACAGCGGCTCCCGAGGGCCTGGCCGGTTTTTGCTGGGCACGTTCTGTGCTGGACGTGGTGCTAGGCCTCTGTTCACGTCTCCCTCAGCCCTGGCGCCGCGCTCTGTGTGGCACGTAAGGAGACTGGGTCGTGCTGCCACGTGCAGAGACAGCTTGCACTTGCCCCTGTGCCTGAGCAGCCCTGAGTGGGAGTCAGTGCTTCCGAAAGCTGGGCCAGCCCAGGCCGACCTGTCAGCTTCCGGCGGCCACTGGCACAGGAAGGCAGGCGCTCTGACCACATGTCAGGAGCCAGCCTGTCGCGCTGGGGCCGTTCTCCGGCAGGGTGAGGACGCAAGTCTGTTGCTAACACCTGTCTTCACCCAGCAAGTGGTGTTCAGACCTAGTCACTGCCAGGAAGAAGCAATTCAGCTTGTTCATGGGGCACCCTCCTCTGAAACAGCGGCTCTGTGCCAAGGTGCCCCCCTTCTGTGGTTCCCACTGCTGGTGCCCATGGTTTCCCAGGGGGCCCTTGCTGGACCTGGACTCCTGAGAGGAGGGGCTAGGGCTCCCCGTCTGCCCTGTTCTCCCCAGCCCCTTGTGTGGCAGGGATATCGAGCTGCGTTTCTATGTGGCTGACTCTTTGTGGGTGCTAAATTGACTAATCATCTTTGCTGTAGATGTTAGTTTCTACAGGTGTCTTGAGTGTTTGCGCTAAAGTGTATCTTTCTGGTTTTGTTTTTAAAAATGTCCTTGCTAGTCTCTGGAACTTAAAAGAAAGATGCTTCGAGACAAGCAGAACAAAAAAAATTCAGGCCAGCACCTCCCTGTCTTCCCAGCGTGGGTGTATGAGAGACCTGCCCTGATTGGAGATTTCCTGATTGGTGCTGGCATCAGCACAGACACCGCTTTGCCGATAGGTACGTGATGCGTTTATTTCCGGGCTCTGCCGATAGGTACGTGATGGGTTTATTTCCGGGCTCTGCCGATAGGTACGTGATGGGTTTATTTCCGGGCTCTGCCGATAGGTACGTGATGGGTTTATTTCCGGGCTCTGCCGATAGGTACGTGATGCGTTTATTTCCGGGCTTTGCCGATAGGTACATGATGGGTTTATTTCCGGGCTCTGCCAATAGGTATGTGATGGGTTTATTTCTGGCCCCTGGGCAGGACACTCTGAGGCCCAGCCCTCCTCTGGGCCTGCCCTTCCTCAGGTTGTGAGGCTCGATGCTGACTGGCCGCTGCCTCCATATTCCCATCCCAGGTGGCAGCAGAGAGTGGCTCACCTGGGTCCTTGAGGGTTCTTCTCCCATCCCTCCTGCCAGAGCTGTGGGGCAGCCTACAGCAGGCCCCTCCCCAGCTGGCATCCTGGTGCCCTGGTACAGACCTGCAGGCACCAGAATTGTGTGCAGCACTTACTTCTGAACAGTGGTTCGTAACTCCCATAGATTCTGTTCTCAGAGGCCTCTTAAAGTAGTGCTCGTGTAAACAAGATGCAAGTGAGACCGCACAAAGACGCGGGTGAGACCACACAGTCATTTCAAGGCATGTTGTTGGGGACCCAGGATGTGTTCATCTGTCACAATTCATGGGTACATTTTTATCTATTTTTAATTCTTTTGAGATGGAATCTCACTCTGTCGCCCAGTCTGGAGAGCAGTGGCGTGATCTCGGCTCACTGCAACCTCCACCTCCCAGGTTCAAGCAATTCTCCTGCCTCAGCCTCCCAAGTAGCTGGGACTGCAGGTGCCACCACGCCCAGCTAATTTTTGTGTTTTTAGTAGAGGTGGGGTTTTGCCATGTTGGCCAGACTGGTCATGAACTCCTGACCTCTGGTGATCTGCCCACCTTGGCCTCCCAAAGTGTGGGATTGTAGGCGTGAGCCACCACACCTAGTCAAGTACATTTTTAGATTGAAAAATGAGATTTCACAAACTTAAGGACAGAGATACCTGCTTATCTTGCCTCTGCCCATTAGTCCAAACTCAAGAGGCAGCGTGGAACGCGGTCTGCTTTCCCACTGCTCGTGCAGCTCTGCGGTGTAGGCACCGAGAGGCCAACCCTTGCCTTTGCCAGAAACCCTGGAGAACGGTGACATGAAATCCACCTGTTTTCCTCATTCCCAACAAACAGAACTCTGCTGTAAGTTAACGAAAAGCGTAGAAAACAGTCTACTTTGGCTGGGCGTGGTGGCTCACACCTGTAATCCCAGCGCTTAGGGAGGGTGAGGTGGGTGGATCACCTGAGCCCAGGAATTCGAGACCAGCCTGGGCAACATGACAAGACTAGTCTCTACAAAAAGTATAAAAATTAGCCGAGTGTGGTAGCGGGCACCTGTAGTCCCAGCTCCTCAGGAGGCTGAGGTGGGAGATCACTTGAGCCTGGGAGGTCGAGGCTGCAGTGAGCTGTGATCATGCCACTGCACTCCAGCTTGGGCAACAGAGTAAGACCCTGTTTCAAAAAAAAAGAAAACAGTCTGCTTTGTGCAGTGTGTTTTCAGTAATAATCCAACTGTGAAGACTTAGGGAGAGAGAGCCGCTCCCTTAGCGGGTATTTAGCGGGCGGCCGGGGCAGCAGTGGGCATCTAAGAGCTCATGATGCCCAGGGAGGCTTCAGAGAAGGACGCGCGGGTCCCTGGGGCCCGAGATCCCGGCAGTGGAGCACAGCGGAGCCAGCTTTCTGGTGTTCAGGCTTTCCCCCTATGTTCCCCATCCAGGGAAGGGGCTGTGTCCAATGATGCTGAGTGCCACGGGCAGCTCTGAGCATGGCGGCGATTGGAAGCAAGTGTGTGGGACTCGGCTGTGAACCCTGCAGCCGGCTCTCAGGTCAGGGTGCGGGGTGCCCTCGGCACACTCAGGACCCTAGAGAAGGGGCAGCCTCGCCCCACCTCCCTCCCACGGCCACAGGTCCCAGGGGTGCCACCAGCATTGAGCCTGCCTCGCCTCCCTTTGTCCGCACTGTCCCCGCCCCCTCGTGCCGCCTGTGCAGACTCGAGAATGGAGCTCACCGTGGTGTTCGTGCGGGGCCTGTCCAGCCCTCACCCCACGATTTGACCAGTGCCACACCACGGGACCTTGCATGACCTGGGGCCCGCGTCCTCTGGAAAACACCCCTGGAGTGGTGTGTGATGAGGACACGTGCCTCGGAAAGCATCAGGACCTTGTGAGCACGAGGCGGCTCTCAGCCCTCCACATTCCCGCCGTGCCTCTCCACAGTGTGGGCGTCCACCTGGCCGGCGCCGCCGCCGCAGTGCCCTCCCTCTCGTCGCTGCTGTGCAGCGTGCGAAGCTGTTTGCCTGCCCGCGTCCTGCCTTTTCCCCACACCGGCAGGGAGGAGCCACGTGGTCAGTGGTCGTTCGGACGTGGTGATTCGCAGACGACGACGCAGGTGTTGAGAAGACACCAAGGATGTTGAATATCGGGGAGGTGAAGCAACTGACTTCTTTTTTTCTTGAGACAGGGTCTCACTTCGTTGCCTTGGCTGGAGTGCAGTGGCGCGATCTCAGCTCACTGCAGCCTTGACCTGCCAAGCTCAGGTGATTCTCCCACCTCAGCCTGCCGAGTAGCTGGGACTGCAGGCGTGCACCATCACACGCAGCTAATTTCTGTATTTTTAGTAGAGACGGGAATTTGTCATGTTGCCCAGGCTGGTTTGAACTGGAGTCAAGCGATCTGTCCACCTTGGCCTCCTAAAGTGATGGGATTACAGGTGTGAGCCGCCGTGCCCGGCCTTGAGGCCCTCCACAGTCAGGCGGCCGGATTTTGTGGCTGTGGGTGAATGAGGCCAACATGGTGGAAAGTAAGTGGTGCAGAGTCAGAGGCAGTTCCTGGAAGATGCACTTGCTGTTCTCGAAACCCCAAGCCACACCTACTGCTTTAGGAATGGCAGACCTCAGGGTCTTGGTTTTATTGGTCATCCTGAGAAAGCCACTGGAGTAATAGACAGAAATGGAACTTGAAGTTGAAAAGTGTAGATCTGCCAGCCTGGGCAACACGGCCAGGCCCCACCTCTACAAAAAATTTAAAAATTAGCCGGGAATGGTGGCATGCGCCTGTGGTCCCCGCTCTGAGGGAGGTTTAAGAGGCAGGATCGCTTGAGCCTGGGTGCTCAAGACTGCAGTGAACTGAGATTGCACCACTGCACTCCAGCCTGGGTGACAGCAAGATTTGTCTCAAAAAGGAAAAAAAACAAGGACAATGTGGATCTGCATCGTGATTGAGGCTTTTGCTGAAGGGCTTGCGTTGGCGACGGATTGCAGCTGCGCTCAGAGTCTTGAGGCCTGCAGTCACAGGACACTTCCCAGCAGACGTGTGAGGCCGACAGTGATTTTGCAAACTGGAAGCGTGTTGTATGGAGCCTTCCTGAGCTGCTAGGGCCTGGTTTGGGTGTGGTCTGGCTGGCACGGGGCCCTTTCAGGCCTCCATGGGGACAGTTTCAACATCGTGCTTTCCTCTGGTGCTCCTCCCGGCCCCCCACGGAGGGCCCGCCTGAGGCTGTGGACTGAGAACTTGGTCCTGGGACGTGAGGGGTTTGGTGGGTGACGGCCCGTGGCTGTCCTCATGAGGAAACTTAGCTGCGTGTCCTGCAGCCGTCTCATGCTGTGTGGATAGACATCATCAGCGTTTCTTAACGTATAAATGATAACTTTTTGAAGACAAGGTTTTTTGTCCCAGAGTAACCCAGACTTACCAAGTTGTACTTACGAATGTTGAAAGTGCTGCTTCTGCTGGAGTTGCCTTTTCAACTCCTAACTTCATCTTTTCAAATGTCAGCCATTACCTGAGCATGGCAGAGCCCAGTATGGTGAGACCTTGACACCAGCCCCCGCGCCTCCCAGGCCGGCCGCGTCCTGTGGTGGCCGGAACTCAGCCTGTGGCTGCCCAGTGGGGTCAGTCAAAGCCAAGTGCAGTGGCTGACCTTTTATACCCATAAACAAAGAAGAAGAGCAAGAGAGACTGACCCGTGGAGGAGGCACGTGGCTGTGGGGGCGTGGGAGTGGGGGCCACGGAGCCACAGCGCTGTCTGTGCCTGCAGGCACGCTGCCCCTGGCCTCGCAGGAGTCGGCCGTGGTGGAGGACCTGCTGTACGTGCTGGTGGGCGTGGACGGGAGGTACGTTGCTGCTCAGCCCCTGGCTGGGAGGCAGAGCCGGACCTTCCTCGTGGACCCCAACCTGGACCTGTCCATCAGGGAGCTGGTGAACAGGATCCTCCCGGTGGCTGCCAGCTATTCCACCGTGACCAGGTAGGCACCGGGTGCGGTCGCTGGGGGCGTGCCCTGTTGTGTGGGAGGGGTTGGGTCCCGTCCTGATGACCATGGGGACGGTGCCAGACTCAGTGTTGGAGGGTCTGTGAGTCACCGTCCAGGGTCCTGACTCATCTCCTCCTAGGGGCAAAAGTTCCCCTCTGGGATGTGGGGTTCGAGTGAGTCATCTGCTTCCTGTTTGGGATGAGACTTAGAATATCAGACGTTTTATGTGCCTGCAGCTTGCCTTTTTGAGGAAGTCTGACAGCTTTTCTCATAGGTTCATTGAGGAGAAGTCTTCCTTCGAGTACGGGCAGGTGAACCACGCCCTGGCGGCCGCCATGCGCGCTCTGGTGAAGGAGCACCTGATCCTGGTGTCACAGCTGGAGCAGCTGCACAGGCAGGGCCTCCTTTCGTTGCAGAAGCTCTGGTTCTACATCCAGCCGGCCATGCGCACCATGGACATCCTGGCCTCCCTCGGTGCGTCCTGCCCGGGGGCATGGGGCAGTGGGTGGCAGGTGTCCCAACACAGCACCCGGTGTGAGGAGAGACCGCAGGGGCCGTGGAGCAGCCGCCCAGGGCAGGTGCGTGCGGCCAAAGCCCCTGTTGCTCCATGTGTTATTAACTTGCGAGAGGAAAGCCCTGGAAGCTCTTACTGGTCAGCTTAAATCAGCAACTGCAACCACACAGTTCATACGTATCCCTGAGAAGCAGCAGCACCGTCCCAGTAAGAAGGTTGGAGAAGCACGAGGGGCCCCCAGCAGTGTTGTTGCTAGGCTAGGCGTGCACTCCCTTCTCGGCAGTGAGCCTTTCTTTCTCCCCGCAGCCACCTCGGTGGACAAAGGCGAGTGTCTTGGGGGGTCCACGCTGAGCCTGCTCCACGACAGGAGCTTCAGCTACACGGGGGACAGCCAAGCGCAGGAGCTCTGCCTGTACCTGACCAAGGCGGCCAGCGCTCCCTACTTTGAGGTTCTGGAGAAGTGGATCTACAGGGGCATCATCCATGACCCGTACAGGTAGGGCTCCGGGGACACACAGGACACGTGCCGCCCTGTCCCGTACAGGTAGGGCTCCGGGGACACACAGGACGCGTGCCGCCCTGTCCCTTACAGGTAGGGCTCCCCGGGGACACACAGGACGCATGCCGCCCTGTCCCGTACAGGTAGGGCTCCGGGGACACACAGGACGCGTGCCGCCCTGTCCCTTACAGGTAGGGCTCCCCGGGGACACACAGGATGCATGCCGCCCTGTCCCGTACAGGTAGGGCTCTGGGGACACACAGGACACGTGCCGCCCTGTCCCTTACAGGTAGGGCTCCCCGGGGACACACAGGACGCATGCCGCCCTGTCCCGTACAGGTAGGGCTCCGGGGACACACAGGACGCGTGCCGCCCTCTCCTGTACAGGTAGGGCTCTGGGGACACACAGGACGCGTGCCGCCCTGTCCCTCACAGGTAGGGCTCCCCGGGGACACACAGGACACGTGCCGCCCTGTCCCTCACAGGTAGGGCTCCCCGGGGACACACAGGACGCGTGCCGCCCTCTCCTGTACAGGTAGGGCTCCCGGGACACGGAGGACGCGTGCTGCCCTCTCCGGGGGGCTCTGGCCTTGCTTTGCTTGTGGTCTCAGGAAAGCACACACCAGACAGGCATCCACTTGCTGCTGCCCATGCGGCCCAGAACAGGAATGGCCCAGCTGCTTATGGCCTTATTCTTTTGTGTGCAGGACATTAAATTGCCTCCAGCTAGGTCCTTCGGCTTCTTTGGTGCATGGATTTCCTGATCTGATGGGGTCTGTTGGCTTCTCTTCAGCGAGATACATTTAAATGCATAAAAATATGTTAGTTTCCAAAGAATTGTATTAATGTCTATCATGTCGACATACCATTGTTGAAATATTTTCTTTTTTTTTTTTTTTTTTTTTTTTTTTTGAGACGGAGTCTTGCTCTGTAGCCCGGGCTGGACTGCAGTGGCCGGATCTCAGCTCACTGCAAGCTCCGCCTCCCGGGTTTACGCCATTCTCCTGCCTCAGCCTCCCGAGTAGCTGGGACTACAGGCGCCTGCCACCTCGCCCGGCTAGTTTTTTGTATTTTTAGTAGAGACGGGGTTTCACCGTGTTAGCCAGGATGGTCTCGATCTCCTGACCTCGTGATCCCCCCGTCTCGGCCTCCCAAAGTGCTGGGATTACAGGCTTGAGCCACTGCGCCCGGCCTTGAAATATTTTCAAAAGATGCATATGTGATGTGGATGTGTTGTGTGTGTGATGTGGACGTGTTGTGTGTGTGATGTGGTCCTGCTATGTCTTCCCTAATGGACCAAATACAATCTGGTACAATGGGCACCTTTAAACAAAGCACCTTCGCACTCGAAGCAGATGATGTTTGAGGTTGTTCAGATGACAATGTGGAGATGTCTGGTTTCTGTCCATGTTGGCCCCACACACCCCACACGAGCATCATTTTGTTGCCTGGGTTCATCATGGAAGGAAATGCTAAATTCCAAAAAGAGGCAGGTGCAGATAAAGACCAATCAGTTTCCCACCTAGCTCTGCGGACCCTGCATTCTCCCTGGGCCCAGGTTAAATGCTCCATTCTAGAGTGAGGTTTGTAGGTTTGTTTGGTTTTCTTTTTTTTCTTTTTCTTTTTTTTTTTTGAGACAGTCTTGCTCCGTTGCCAGGCTGGAGTGCGGTGGCGTGATCTCGGCTCGCTGCAACCTCCACCTCCCAGGTTCAAGTGATTCCCCTGCCTCAACCTCCCAAGTCACTGGGACTACAGCCGCATACCACCTCGCCCGGCTGCTTTTTTGTATTTTGGTAGAGACGGGGTTTCACTGTGTTGGCCAGGATGGTCTTGATCTCTTGACTTTGTGATCCACCCACCACAGCCTCCCAAAGTGCTGGGGTTACAGGTGTGAGCCACCGCGCTCGGCCCCTAGGTTTGTTTTAGCCCACAGTTGAGAAATAACTGGTAGGTTAGGCTTGGCCCTTGTGGAACGTTACTTGGAAGTGTGCTGGCCTCCGTTAAGGTCCCTCCACGCTGCTGGCCTGGAGAAGTGTGTCGTCTGCCTCACAGGCCCCCTTGCTTTGCCTGTGACCGAAGCACTCCCTGTGGTTTTAGTGAGTTTATGGTCGAGGAGCACGAGCTGCGGAAGGAGAGGATCCAGGAGGATTACAATGACAAGTACTGGGACCAGCGGTACACCATCGTCCAGCAGCAGATCCCTTCCTTCCTGCAGAAGGTGGCGGACAAGATCCTCAGCACAGGTGCAGTGCACACAGCGGGGACCTGGCCCGGGGCTGCAGCACAGCTCTGCCTGGAGAGTCTCCTGCAGCCCAGGCCCTCCCGAGGGAGCCTGCGCCTCACCCTGTGGGCGTCCTGAGCCTGGGTGTCCGTGAATATGGGGCCGAGGTCAGGACCGGCCCATGAGCTGGGCTGCAGTGCTGAGTTAGGCCGTGAGATGGTCTCTGTTGCCAGGTTTCATCAGGTTTCCATCGCCAGGACTTCGTTTTGTCCCTGACCCTAGGAGGCTCTCTCACGAGTGCCTTCCCTATTTCTCATTTCTGATTTCTAAAACTCCATTAGCATGACAGAAAAAACCGTCAAAGACACGTGCCTGCTGGCCGGCAGTGTTTTCAGTCTCTGACCACACAGGTTAGGGCCTGACCTAGACCCAGGGCAGTGGTGCGGGGTTGGACTCGGCACTTCGGGGCCGTCACGAAAGGGTTGGGAAGCGGTTAGCCATCTGGTTTTCATAATGCCTTTTCGAGATTATTTCTGTGCCCTTGGTTAGAAAATTCCAGATGTGCAGAGCCACAGCAAAGCCCTGACGCCACCCCTCAGTCTGTAGCAGCTGACCGTGATTTACCAGGAAGGAGCAAGGGTGTGGAGCCGCCTCATGCAGCCCAGTTTCCAGTCCACTGCCTCCTGTGTAGACGAAGACAGCTAGGGCCTGAGATCGACCATGTGGAGAATAAAACTTTTAATTTCTATCCGTTTTCAGGAAAATATCTAAATGTGGTCAGAGAGTGTGGCCATGACGTCACCTGCCCGGTGGCTAAAGAGATCATCTACACGTTAAAAGAGCGGGCGTACGTGGAGCAGATCGAGAAGGCATTTAACTATGCCAGCAAGGTGCTGCTGGACTTCCTGATGGAGGAGAAGGAGCTGGTGGCACACCTCAGGTGATTCCCTGCTCTGTCCCTGTGCGGGCGCTCGCCTCCCTCAAACCGGAGCCTGTGGGACGTGGCGCTGAGATCGCTGGGTTTCTTCTGGCAGCCCTGCCTTGTCTTTTTGAAAGTGGGCACTGCCAGGTGGTCTCTAGCTCAAGGACCTGGCACGCACAGTCGGTGGTGTAGGCCCCGGGTCACCTTGTCCAGAGGTCCAGCTCCCTTCCTTGCCCAGGGCCCACCAGCCCCTTCTCGGCTCTTCCTGCCACAGCCTACATGGTGGTCGCACAGCCCCTGCCCGAGAGCCAAGCGCTTAGCCCGTTGTGTGTTTTAGCATGATGGCTGTGGCGGGCCCCTGCGGGTGGGACGTGCTCACATCTGCTCCCTGGCGCAGGTCCATCAAGCGCTACTTCCTCATGGACCAGGGCGACTTCTTCGTGCACTTCATGGACCTGGCGGAGGAGGAGCTCCGGAAGCCGGTGGAGGACATCACGCCCCCCCGCCTGGAGGCGCTGCTGGAGCTGGCCCTGCGCATGAGCACGGCCAACACTGACCCCTACAAGGATGACCTCAAGGTGGGCGGGGGCCTTGGAGGGGCTGGGAGGAGAACGCAGCAGAGGCCAGCCCTGTCCCCCACTCCCTGCCCGGGTGGGGCAGCCGCGGGGTCTGTTTCCTCCACTCTCGGCTGTGGGGGCTGCTTGCCGGGATCGGGGGTCTTCACACTTGTGCTCACGAGGGGCACAGGTCTCGAGATTTCCCGCAGTGCCCTTGTCAGCCTGGGTGTCAGGTTGTGCTGGCCTTGTGGAATGAGTGTGGACCTGTCCCTCCACCTGCTTTTTGAAAGGGTTTCAGGAGTGGTGTTCTTTTTGTTTTTGTCTTTCTGTCGTTGTTGTTGTTTCCGTCCTAAGGAATCACCTTTCTTTCACCATCCCAAGCGTTTTTCCCTTACACCATCCACAGCAGCAGTGGGTATTTACAAAGTACTTCATCTGAATTTCTCTTGTTTTGTTTTGATAGGAAGTGGTTCAGTTTTGAATTTGATTTATCAGTAGACGTTTGGGTTTTCGAAAAGCCTCTGAGGTTTAGAATCGGAATGTAGGGAACCTTATGTCGGCGCTGGGTCTGTGAGCGTGGATGGTGTCGGGATGGGACTTCGCGTCTTTTCCTTAAAACTGGATGCTTTGTTTCATTTCCTTCCCTCCAAGATCGACCTGATGCCCCATGACCTCATCACTCAGCTCTTGCGTGTTCTGGCCATCGAGACCAAGCAGGAGAAGGCGATGGCTCACGCCGACCCCACAGAGCTGACGCTGAGCGGCCTGGAGGCCTTCTCTTTCGACTACATCGTCAAGTGGCCCCTTTCACTCATCATCAACAGGTGCGGGTCAGCCACTCGGGCACTCGCTAGGTCTTCACTCAGGTTTGGCAGAAGCAAGAACTGTGCCACCCAGTGGCCACCTCGTCCCACAGAGGACCCAAGGCGGCTGTCCCCGGCCTTCAGTGCTGGGGGATTCACGGGCTGTCCGGGGGCCGCCGTGCAGACTGTGGAGCACAGACGCCATGTGCACGACGCCACCTGTCACGGAGGCCCGCCTGAGGTGCCACTGCCTCTCTTGCAGGAAAGCCCTCACTCGCTACCAGATGCTCTTCAGGCACATGTTCTACTGCAAGCATGTGGAGCGGCAGCTCTGCAGCGTCTGGATCAGCAACAAAACCGCCAAGCAGCACTCGCTGCACTCCGCCCAGTGGTGCGTTCCTTCTCTGTCCCCCGTGTGCCCTCCTGGTAGACAGCTCTGCTTTCTAGGCTTCTGGAAACGTCATCTGGAGGTGCACGTTTGTAGCTTTAGATCCATAATGCTTCATTTTCCTGTCTTGGGGCTGCGCGGCGCTGCCGTCCACCCCGCAGGGGATGCTGGCTCTGTCCCTCAGCCCTCTCTGGAGCCTTGTGGTCACTGCACGGGCATGGAGACCACCCAGGTCAGTGTGCAGGACATAAGCTCCTCCCGAGAGCAGGCAGCCACATCTTGCTGGAACCAGAGGTGCTTTGCTGCTGGTCTGTGGCTCTAGGGTGTTGAAAAAAGAGGTCGATGGCAGAGCTGCCTAAGAATTGTCCAGTCGGGTGCGGTGGCTCCTGCCTGTAATCTCAGCACTATGGGAAGCTGAGGTGGGAGGATTGCTTGAGCCCACGAGCTTGAGACCAGCCTGGACAATGTAATGAGAGCTCATCTCTTAAAAAAAAAAAAAAAAAGAAAATTGTTTTAATGAGCCAGGAATGCCTGTAGTTCCGGCGACTCAGGAGGCTAAGGTGGGAGGATTGCTTGAGCCCAGGAAGTCAAGGCTGCAGTGAGCCAAGATCCAGCCACTGCACTGCAGCCTGGGCGACAGCAGGACCCTGTCTCTCAAAAAAGAAAAATTAGATGAGAAAGAAGTCATCTCAATCATGAAGCACAAATGTTCATCTGCCGTGTGGCACCTTCCTGGTGTGGGCTCCTGGGGCTCCAAGGAGTCTGTCCACCAAGGAGCCCGCATCCCAGTCTCCACTGTCCGGCTGGCTGGGGGTGTCCCTGCGGGGCACAGGTTGGTAGACGGTGACAGTTTGTGCTGGGCAGACACAGGAGCAGCGGCCATGTCTGATGGACTGGGAGGGGCACCTGTTTTGCGGAAGAAACAGCCACGTCCACTGGGTGCCGTCAGGGCCACGTCCTCCATGGCTGTCCTCCGTCCTCCGTGTCACTCAGGTTTGCTGGGGCTTTCACTTTGCGGCAGCGAATGCTCAACTTCGTCCAGAATATTCAGTACTACATGATGTTCGAAGTGATGGAACCGACCTGGCACATCCTGGAGAAAAACCTGAAATCTGTGAGTTTTAGCTCCATAGATCGTAACAATCGAAAGCCAGTTTCCTTTCACATAATTAATGTGAGGGAGACAGGGAGGGCAGGAGAGGCAGGGGAGGGCAGAGGCAGGGAGAAGGGAGAGGCAGGGGGAGGGGAGAGGCAGGGGTTCCCCCCGGGGCGGAGCTGTCCCAGCATTGCTGGCCACACAGGGGACCCCTTGCTGCCTGCCTTCATCTGGGGACTCTGAGCAGTCATTGCCCCCAGGGTCATCCCTTCCACACTGCGCATCTGAGGCTGAGGGGCCTGAAGGCAGAATCTGTTGTTACCAAATTCTAGAAGCAGCCGCAGCCTCCCTTCCTGTCTTCTGCCTTAAGAACTGAAACCCCGGCCGGGCGCGGTGGCTCAAGCCTGTAATCCCAGCACTTTGGGAGGCCGAGATGGGCGGATCACGAGGTCAGGAGATCGAGACCATCCTGGCTAGCACGGTGAAACCCCGTCTCTACTTTAAAAAAAATATATACAAAAAACTAGCCGGGTGAGGTGGCGGGCGCCTGTAGTCCCAGCTACTCGGGAGGCTGAGGCAGGAGAATGGTGTGAACCTGGGAGGTGGAGCTTGCAGTGAGCTGAGATCCGGCCACTGCACTCCAGCCTGGGCGACATAGCGAGACTCCGTCTCAAAAAAAAAAAAAAAAAAAACTGAAACCCCTTCGGGGCGTGCCCATCATTTTTTTAGTGGTATTTGGAAGTTTTCCCCTAAAAGCCCAAGGCCCATTTAAGAGGTGGAAATGCGTGAACAGGAATGCGCAAAGCCCGAACTGAGCACGTGCGCACGCGAAGCCCATCTGTCGGCCACGTCTTTCTGAGAAGGGGCTTGGTCTGTTCCCCAAAGGCCTCCAACATTGATGACGTCCTTGGCCACCACACGGGCTTCCTGGACACCTGCCTGAAGGACTGCATGCTCACCAACCCCGAGCTGCTGAAGGTCTTTTCCAAGCTCATGTCTGTGTGCGTCATGTTCACCAACTGCATGCAGGTGCGTGGGCGTGGGCGGCACCGTTGGGTGGGCAGACCGTATCCCGACTGCGGCCGCACGCAGCCTGCTCACCTTTTCCTGCCCTTGTGTGGGTGGAGGAGCCACTGGGATCTGAGTGTTTCCAGAACTCCTGGTCTTCCTGGCCGGGTGGTTCCCTCCTGGAGCCCCTGCCCTGGCAGCGTGAGCAGGGCTGTGTTCCTCCGAACCGTCCCTCAGCCTCCGTGGTGCTGGTCTCTGTCTGGGGCCTTTGTTCATGGCCCTTGTGCGCTCTTTTCCTCAGCACTTGAGTTATTTGGTTCCGTTAAGGACCTGCGGGCACTAGTCACAAGCAGCTGCCCATTTGGTGATGGCGCAGAACCTGGGCATCTAGCGGCAGAAGGGGCGCCTGGGGCCACGCTAGGGCTCGGGGGGTCTGGGGATCAGGGTCTCCAGGCAGTGCCATGGGGAGGGTCCGGAGGAGGGCACGGGCGCTTTGAGCTATTGCTGACATGTGAGAGCCATCTCGGGGTCCCAAATAGGGAAACACAAAAAACACTGCTCTTAGGAAAATTAGTTGGTCTCTGTGAAGGCAGACCTGGGAATTCTGTCAGCACAGCTGAAGTCATTTCCCCTGCAGCCACGGGGATGCTCGTGTGCTCCTGCAGCCTCAGGGATGCTCGTGTGCTCCTGCGGCCTCGGGGATGCTCGTGTGCTCCTGCGGCCTCGGGGATGCTCGTGTGCTCCTGCGGCCTCGGCGGGGATGCTCGTGTGCTCCTGCGGCCTCGGCGGGGATGCTCGTGTGCTCCTGCGGCCTCAGGGATGCTCGTGTGCTCCTGCAGCCTCAGGGATGCTCGTGTGCTCCTGCGGCCTCGGTGGGGATGCTCGTGTGCTCCTGCGGCCTCGGCGGGGATGCTCGTGTGTTCCTGCGGCCTCGGCGGGGATGCTCGTGTGTTCCTGCGGCCTCAGGGATGCTCGTGTGCTCCTGCAGCCTCAGGGATGCTCGTGTGCTCCTGCGGCCTCGGCGGGGATGCTCGTGTGTTCCTGCGGCCTCAGGGATGCTCGTGTGTTCCTGCGGCCTCGGGGATGCTCGTGTGCTCCTGCGGCCTCGGGGATGCTCGTGTGCTCCTGCGGCCTCGGGGATGCTCGTGTGCTCCTGCGGCCTCGGGGATGCTCGTGTGCTCCTGCGGCCTCGGGGATGCTCGTGTGTTCCTGCGGCCTCGGGGATGCTCGTGTGTTCCTGCGGCCTCGGGGATGCTCGTGTGTTCCTGCGGCCTCGGGGATGCTCGTGTGCTCCTGCGGCCGCGGGCTACAACAGAGATGCGGCGGGTGATGTACCTGCAGGAGTTGTTTTTTCTGCAAAGCGTTGTGGTTGTAACTAACAGAAGCATTTCCTTGCGACTCTCCACCCACTAGAAATTTACACAGAGCATGAAATTGGACAGCGAGCTGGGCGGGCAGATGCTGGAGCAAGGCACCGTCCCGGGGCTGCCCACAGGGGCCGAGGAGCGGGCCCGGAAGGAGCTCACCAGGAAGGTGCGTGGCCTCCAGGGTTGGCCAGAGAGAGATGCTTCCTCCCGCCTGGGGCAGCGGCCTGAGCATCCTGACACAGGGAGAACAAATCTCCCCCCCTTTTTCCGTCTCTCCTCGGATTGAAGAAAAGACTTAAAATTTGCTTCCAAGCACAAGCACAAGAGCCTCTCACAACCTTCTCAGCTCGCTGGTTCCCACCTCAGCCAGTCAGACTCGAGGGCGCCCCCACAGATCTTCAGAGCAAGCACTGTGCAGGGCACCCTGGTGAGGACAGGGGCCACAGCCGCTGTCCCTGCTGAGCGCTGGTCCTGAGTTAGAACCATCAGGCTCTCAGCAGGCACGGACAGGCCGCATGTCCTCGGAGGCATGGCCCTGTGGCACCGCTCTGGAGTGGCATGAAGGGTGGGTAGTCCCGTGTTCACACGCTGGAGTGGAGCTGCAGAGAGGAGTTGGGTTTGGGGGCCTGTGGGGGCCAGAAGTGAGGGATGCTGAGAGGCGCCCCGACCTCCTTGCTGAGAAGCTGCTCGGAAAGCTTGTGCTTTGCTTGTGAATCTGACCCCAAAGGAGAGCTCGAGGTACAGTCTTGTGGGGTCTGATCCTTGACCACCTCATTCCGCGAGGCCTGGAGTGTTTCTCTGAGTGCCGGGTTTTCAGGAACGTTTTTTGACGTCCTTTTTACCTTGAATCCCATGAAAACATCGTGGAACCCATGTTTTCTATTTAAGAAAAGAGGAAGAGAAAGGACATCGGCCTGCTGGGAACAGCATGGAGCCAGGAAGGCCCGCGGTGGGGGTGGGCATTGCTCACGTGCCCCGGCTTTCTTTCCAGCACCTGGCCGAGCACGCGGACGCTGCGCAGCTGGTGTCTGGCTTCGAGGCCACCATCAACAAGTTTGACAAGAACTTCTCAGCCCACCTGCTGGACCTCCTGGCTCGGCTGAGCATCTACAGCACCAGTGACTGTGAGCACGGCATGGCCAGCGTCATCTCCAGGTGGGTGAGCGCCTGCCCCGGCCCAGCCCAGCGCCTGCCCCCGCGCAGAGCCTGCTCCACTCCAGCGCCTGCCAGCCCAGCGCCTCCCCCACCCCAACACTTGCCCCAGCCCAGCGCCTGCCCCAGCTCAGCACGAGCCCCTGCATCCAGGCCCCATCTCCCCTGCACCCTCCCCTGGTCCACCTGGTGTAGCCTCCTTTAAGAAGGTGGGGCAGGTCTGTGTTCTGGTGCTAGTGCTGGTCATGTGCCACTCCCTGAAATCAGGCTAGCCCGGCTCTCCCTGGGGCGTGACATTCTGTGCAGCTGGGCTGCCCCGTTGGCACCCTGCAGCTGTGCGTGTCCTGTGGAGCTGGTCAGGCCTGGGCCAGCTTCCCTCATGCTGCACTGAACACCTAGCCTGGGGAAAGGGGCCCAGCCCTCGGGGGCAGGGAGGGGGAAAGGTGGCCAAGCTGCCAGCCCAGAAGAGGTGCTGACCGGGAGTTGGAGGGTGCTATCCTTGGGTGGGGGCTGTCCTTGGGAAAGTGCCTGTTTGTGCTTTTGGACCACACTGTGCCCTGTCCCCCAACAAACGTCCTGATTTCCTGAGCAGGGGTTTCTGAGGCCACCCTGCCTTGAGAACTACTGCTTGGTTCTCCAAGCCCCTGACACCTTAGGCCCCATTGCCAGGCCCTGCTGAGGTGACAGGAGCCCCAACTTTCTGGGGCCAGGAGAGAAGAAACCTGTGTTTGTGCCTTTGACCAGGACTGCACAGGACTGAAGACCTTTCTGTGGAAATAGTAGTTAGGTGCCTCACTCTCTCCCCTGCGGAGCCTCCTATGGTCTCTGTAGCTGAGCACTTCCCCATGGTAGGAGCAGGGCTGCCCAGCGTGCACCCACAGAAGGGGTGCGCCCTAGCTGCACTGTCCTTCCTCACAGGCTTGACTTCAACGGCTTCTACACGGAGCGCCTGGAGCGCCTGTCTGCAGAGAGGAGCCAGAAGGCTGCCCCCCAAGTGCCTGTCCCGCGGGGGCCCCCAGCTCCTGCACCCAGGGTCGCAGTCACTGCACAGTGAGCCTTGGCTGCAACAGGAAGGAAGGGTGTGGGGTCAGCAGCGACTGGTGCAAATGGGTCCAGAATTTTCAAATCAAAATGCTCTGTGTTCTCTGTCTTTGCAGTTTAAATACAAAGCAGGAATGATCGACTTACCTCATTTTGTTTCTCAGGGCGCTGGGTTTCATTTTATAGAAGCTGCCCAGACAGGGTGGGTGTCTCCCTGGATTTGCTAGTCTGTTTGCTTTTTAAAATTACACTATCACCTTTTTGGGTGTTTTTGGCCTCAAAGTGGAAATACATGGTGTTTAAGCAAGAAGCAAGCAAAGATGCATGCAGGGTGAGATCCAGGCCTGGTGTGCACATCCTTCCAGGTGAGCTGGGGCCGGGCTCCCTGAGGTCAGTCGGAACCAGGAAGAGCCTCTGGAAATGGCCAGGGAACCCCCGAAACCCACCAGGCGTTGGGTTTGCTTCAGCCCCAGAGGCAGCCCCGTTCCTTCTCCTGAGGACTCACCCACCTCCACGCCCCTCCTCCTGCTGCTGTTCCAACTGGTCTGGGGCAGGAGGCCACGACAGGGCCCTCAGGCACCTGGGAGCCCACACCTCCCCCTCCGTGGGACGTACCCACTGAAAAGTGGCCACGGGGCAGGCTCTGCTCCTGGCTGGCACCCCTGCCCCACCCTATCCGGTGCTGCCTTGTTATGTAGAAGTTACTCAGCAGATTGACACCCTACCCAGTCCCCCTTGGGCAATCGTCTGCCCTCTGTCTTCCCACCTTCTCCAGGGCTACAGTGGGCAGCACAGCCATCCCCGGTGTGACAGGGCCCTGGGAGCTTTAGGGCTGCCCTGGCCAGGTTGGTCTGCTGTGGCTACGTTCTGGCCAGGCTGCCTCTTCCTGCCGACTTGTGTGTGTGTTGTCACCGTTTAGCTCTCAGCACCTCGGTCCCCTTGGGCAGCGAGGAAGGGCCCTGGAGGCGAGGTTGGGAGGAACGATAGCTGGAACAGTTTCCTGTGGGGAACAAGGGTGTGGGCAGCTCTCGCCCGGGGCTGCCTCACTGAGAACACCACAGAGCGGGGGTGTGGGGGTGTCCAACTCTCGAGCCACAAACTGCTTCCTCTCGTCTGCAGCCTGTGCATGTCTGGGCTGTGAGTAAACACATTTATCAGCAACCCGAGTTGTCACAGTCTTAGTGTTGGGCAAATGCTGGGCCCGTGAGCAGAGGATCCTGCTAGCTTTCCTGCCTGGCCGCAAGGCCCAGAAACCCCTGGTCTTGTCTCCTGGGCTCTGGGAAACCCTGGGCCTTGAGAAGTGGGGTTTGCAGGTGGTGACAGGAGGAGAGGAGGGAAACCTCCAGGGCTGTGGAGTTCAGGCTCCCAGACCCCCCGGCGCCTGCTGGAGATGAGTGAGCTATGTTCTGTGGGATTGGGTGGGACTTCCTCAGCGTGGGAGGAGCCCATTCTGGCCCGAGCTGTGTTTTTAAGAATAAATCCCTGGGAGCTCAGCATCGGCAGGGGCCTTGCTGTGCCTCCGATGTGGCCAGCGTGCCGCCTTTGCACTTTTGCTGTTGAGTGACTTGCACCGAGGGGTCAGGGAAGGGCAGTGTGATTGCTGGCTGGGCATCGTTCTGTAATACAGGGTCGCCTGCATGAGCTCAGGCACAGGCCAGCATCCCCAGCCCTACCTGGGAGCCTCATGACGTTCTCGGCAGCCTGGGGGGCCTCGTCCTGTGCCACACAGGCAAGCGGGGACACCCCCAGGCAGCAGAAGTCACCTGCAGCCCAGTGCCAGCCGCTGCTTGCTTGTTTTTCATGCCATTCACACTGGGGTAAGAATGACTTCGAGACAAAATGTGACAGCATCACTCAGGCCAGCTTAGATCCTCAGGGTTCCCTGTCTTCTCAGGATAACGTCCAAGGCCCCGGCCTCTTGCCACTGCCCCTTGACCTCTGTCCTCTGCCCTAGGCCCGTGCAGGTCCCTGACTCGCCCTGCCCTGGGGCCCTCTCTCCAGGCAGGACTCCCTCCCAGCCCCTTGCTGGCCCTGCCCTGCCTCTCCCCAGGGAGGCCCTGAGGCCCTCCCCCAATATGTTCGGTCAAGCAGTGCCCCGTGTGGTCGGCCGTGGTCGGTCGAGCTGCTGTTCCTGCCACTACCACTGTTCCCACCCAAGGAGGGAGGCCTGGCTGTGAAAGTCCCAGGGAGGGGTCCGGGGTGGACTGTCTGGGGAGCCGTGGTGTCAGCCTGAACCTGCACTCGGCCTGAAGCTGAGCCCACCACGGGGAATGTGGCTACCAAGGGCAAGCACGCTTGGCCGCAGGCCTGGAGAAGCTGGAGCCAGACCACGGTGGGCTGCTGCAGGCTTTGGTCCATGTCGACCAGCGTCAGCTGCTGTCTGGGGATCTTAGGCTGGGGACGGCCCCTGCACCTGACATCACCTGGGCTGGGACCCCCACCTGGGGCTCCCCTTCTGCACTTGGACACCTGGGGGCCCATCGGGTCCACGCCTATCCCACTCCAGTGAGGCCTCAGCCTGGTGGAGGGGTGCAGGCTTGCGGGGAGCAGAGCTTCCCACAGGGCTCACCCGATGCACACAAAGCCGTGACTTGCCCCCGCCTGGGGCTTTCTGCTCCCCAGGAAGTCGGAGCCCCCCTCTCCTGAAACCGCCAGGCGGCCCTCACAAGTCCCTTACCCTCCGGGATCTGTCTGGCACCACCTCCTTCCAGCCACCGGGTCCGCCTCTCAGGCCGCCTCTCGGGGTGCTGGCCGGACTTGGGACAGGCTGTGCCTCAGTTTCCTCACCTGTGCAAGGGAGGATGTTGGATTGTTGGGGGAGGGGGACGCGGACCCCGCCCCCAGGTGCCGCCCTCCCCGCCCCTCCCGCCGGCCGAGGGGCCCATTGGCTGCGGGGCGCTGAGGCGGGGCGCGCGGAAAGGAGCCTCGGGCCGGGAGCGCAGAAACCAGACCGTGTCCGGCGCGGCTGTCACCTCCACCTCCGCGCCCCGACCCGGCCATGCGCGACCTCGGGCTCTGGCTGCTGTGCGCGATGGCGCTGCCTGGTGAGTGGCTCCAGGAAGCCGTCCCGGGCGCGGCGCGGGGCAGGGTGGTTCTTCCCGCAGGAGGCGGCGCGGGCCCCGAACCCCTGGCCTGCTCGCACCAGGCACCCTGGCCCCGCTTCGGGCTGGTTCCTGGGAGCCAGGCGTCGGGTGCACAGTGGTCTCTGGGTGGATACACCTGGGCCGGGGAGGCCGGGGAGGTCGGAGAGAACCTTCAAAGGTGAACTGTGAGAGGGAAGTCCCGCCTCTGAGCTTGTTAGTGGGATCGGGGCCAGGCCAAGCAGGACGGCTTCACCTGCTGCGCCCTGGGTTCCTGGGATTCGCCTGTGGGGCTGCCCACCCCCAGTATTTGGCCAGGGAGGGAAGGGAGGGCAGAGGAGCTGGGGCCTGGAGTGCAAGGGTGTGGGCCTGAGGGGACCCGTCTCCTGCCTGGGGGAGGACGCGGGGCTGCTGACCCTGGATCCCGCCCCTGCTTCTGGAGTGACTTGGGCTGGGGTGTGTGAGGGAGCTTCAGGCTGGAGGCCGGGATTCTTTTCCGGCAGTTCCTGGGCAGATGGGGGCCGGCTGCTCCCTCCCCTGCTGCCTCTGCAGGTTGGAGATGCCCTCATGGAGACACGTCCATTATTGTTTTTAACGGGAGAAAAAGGTCCTGGGGTTGGTGGTCTCCGAAACTCTGCCCATTGCATGCTGGGTCCCTGCCCTCTGCTCTTGGAAACCAGGGAGTTTCCAGTACTTGGGAGGTGAACAGTCTCCGGGAGGCCCTTCCTGCTCCCCAGTTAGGTACAACCAGATGATCAGATGAATGGAGGAGGAGATGGAAACGGTTGGCCACCGGGGTCCTCCTCCCATCTGAGACAGCCTGGAGGCCTGTGGAGTCGCTGGCACCCGCTGGCACCCGCAGGGTCTCAGAGCACCGTGTGTGGGTGCTGCCGGACACAGGCCCGCCGGCCCTGCCTGGGGGCCCCTGGGGTCTTTTAGGCACAGAACCCTCACTTGAGTCTTTGTTTCTGAGCTATCTGGCAATTTCCCCAGGGGAGGGTCAAGACCAGGAAGGGGCAGAATCTGAGGGCCCAGGACTCTGGGAAGGAAACCCCTTTCCCCCTGGCCCGCTTGCTGCTGACACTCCCTCCCACAGCGATTGCCCACAGCCGGCCCTGGGCCCGCGTGGAGCGGTATGAGGTGGTGCTGCCGCAGCGTCTGCCAGGACCCCGAGTCCGCCGAGCTCTGCCCTCGCATGTGGTGAGTCTCAGCTGGTCTGGGGGGTTCCTGACTGGCCCCTGAGCCCGTTTCTATGAAAGGAGCTTTAGCCTGCGGGAAGTGGTGAGACCAGGTGGACATCTGGGGCTACCCTGTTCAGCTCCAGTCGCCTGGGGCCCATCTCCATTCCTCCTTCCAGCGCTGCCTGGGGGCTCAGGGCCTCATGGTTCCTTCAGGAACTCTATGCGCCCCCAGAAGGGAGCAGGGGTAGGTTGTGCTGGCCCCGGGCCCCTCCCCAGTTTCACTTGGCAAGGCTGATAAGCCAAATTCCTCTTTGAGAAGTGACGCTGGCTCACCACAGAGTTGACACACCTTCCTGTGTGTGTGTGGGACCTGGCAGGGGTTCCCCGGGGCTAGGAACTGAGAGTGGCCCCCCTCCCCCACCAGGGCTGCCCAAGGGTGATTCCTGAAACCTGAGTGGGTGGGTGTGCACACGTGTGCACTGCATGCACGCGTGTGCGTGTTTCCAGGGAGGGCGGCTCCGGCCCCAGCCCTGTCCTTACTTCAGCATCCAGGGAACCTACTACCGACCTGCCCACTGCTCTGGGCTCTCATCCAGCCGGGGGCACAGCTAAGGCTGTCCCGGGGCTCGGCAGGCCGCGTCCCAGCCTGCATACGGGGGCTGAAGACTCAGTAGTTGAGGAGGAGGCTCTGCAGGCACCACCAGGTCCGGCAGCTGCTGGGAGGGACGGGGCCTGGAGGCAGACAGCTGCCGCTGGAGGGGCCTGTGTGTGCCATCCCCACCGCCCACCTCCTTTGCTGCCTGGCTGAGGCTGTCTCCCCCACCTTGTGCTTTCTTGGGGAAGGGGCATTGTTGTTACCCATGTGTGGTCAGATGGGGAAACTGAGGCCTGGGAGGACCGAGGAGCACTGTGTCCTTCCTGTCCACCCAAGTGCTGGGCTCTGCCGGTCCCCTCCAGCACAGCCCCACCCCCACCCCCACCTTCCACCCTGAGGCTGTGGACCCTCAAGGACGGAGCGTTGGCCTGGGGCTGGAGGCCGGCACCCCTTCCCCACCAGCTGAGCTTCTCTGGCCCCCAGGATTGAGGTGGCCCCAGCCCAGGTAGGCTGCTCACCCGGGACCCTTCCCTCCTCGCTCAGGGCCTGTACCCAGAGAGGGTGAGCTATGTCCTTGGGGCCACAGGGCAGAACTTCACTCTGCACCTTCGGAAGAACAGGTGAGTGGGTCTCAGGTCACCCCCCTGCATGGGCCTGGCTCCAGCACACTGGTGTCCTCGGCGTCCAGCCTCTGGGCCAGCCCCTGTACCGAGGGGCCCGAGGCAGCCACAGCACTTCTTTTTCAGGGACCTGCTGGGCTCCGGCTACAGGGAGACATACACGGCTGCCAATGGGTCCGAGGTGACGGAGCAGCTGCGTAGGCAGGTGTGGGTCGGTTGAAGCAGCTGGGCGGGCAGAGAGGGGTTGGGCGGCCCTCCCCAAGCCTGTGGGGGCACAACCTGTGGACCCCTCTCCTGCTTCCCCCGCAGGACCACTGCTTCTACCAGGGCCATGTGGAGGGGCACCCGGACTCAGCTGCCAGCCTCAGCACCTGTGCCGGCCTCAGGTGGGTGCAGCGGACGAACACCAGGGCTCCCGCGGGTGGAGAGGAAGGCCTAAGCCTGGGGTAGGGGGCGGGGAAGGGAGGCGGGGAGGGTGCCTCCTTCTCGCACTCAGGCCTTTGCTGTCGCACAGAGGGGTCTGCTCAGGGCACCCTGCCAAGCCCAAGAGCTCACCCTCCTGTACCCTGGGGCCCGAAGTCACCTGTCGGGGGCTACGGGTGGCAGGGTAGGGGGAGCTGTGGGCAACAAACTAGAGCCTCTGGTCCTTCGGGGCAGGACCAGGCCACTCTGAAGCCCACGGCACACCCGGCTCCCGCTCCCCTCAGGGGTTTCTTCCAGGTGGGCTCAGACCTGCACCTGATCGAGCCCCTGGATGAAGGTGGAGAGGGTGGGCGGCACGCCGTGTACCAGGCCGAGCACCTCCTGCAGACAGCGGGGACCTGCGGGGTCAGTGACGACAGCCTGGGCAGCCTCCTGGGGCCCCGGACGGCAGCCGTCTTCAGGCCTCAGCCGGGGGTGAGCACTGTCGTCTGCCGTGTTTGGCTGGTCCTGCCGGTGTCCGCTTGCCTGACCTGTGGGTCTCCGTGGCTCCCCATGCACTGGGTGCTGCCCACCGTCTGCAGCCTGGAGCAGGCCTGGCCACACTCCCCCAGCACTGGGCAGGGGCTGGACAGTGGCCCCGGGTCCCTGAGGGAGGGTCCAGGCCCTGGGGCTGGGAAGGCTGACTGGCTTCTTGTGGCTGTTCCCAAGGGCTCTCTGCCGTCCCGAGGGACACGCTATGTGGAGCTGTATGTGGTCGCGGACAATGCAGAGGTGCGCTGGGGGCGGGGAAGGTGGGAGAGCGGCCGGCGGAGGGTGGATGGGGAGTGTGTGCGCTCCAGCCTGAGGGTCTCGTGTCCCCAGTTCCAGATGCTGGGGAGCGAAGCAGCCGTGCGCCATCGGGTGCTGGAGGTGGTGAACCACGTGGACAAGGTGGGCAGCAGTCCTGGCTGCAGCGGTCCTGGCTGCAGACGTGCCGGCTGCAGAGGTGCCGGCTGCAGAGGTCCTGGCTGCAGAGGTGCCGGCTGCAGAGGTGCCGGCTGCAGAGGTCCTGGCTGCAGAGGTCCTGGCTGCGGAGGTGCCGGAGCCCCTGGCGGGAGGTGGGGGAGCGTTGCCACGGGATTCGTTCCACCTGCTCTGCCTCTGCCCCTCGCCTGTGCCTGGCCCCACCTCGCAGCGGGACAGGTGCAGCCTCCGCCCCCACCCTCCCTGCTGCACCTTCCGCCACCCCGCCTGACCCCCAGGACTCCACCATCTCTCCAGCTATATCAGAAACTCAACTTCCGTGTGGTCCTGGTGGGCCTGGAGATTTGGAATCGTCAGGACAGGTTCCACGTCAGCCCCGACCCCAATGTCACACTGGAGAACCTCCTGGCCTGGCAGGCGCGGCGGCTGACACAGCGGCACCTGCAGGACAACGTGCAGCTCATCACGTGAGTTGGCGGAGTGGGCAGGGTGAGGAGGGCTGGGGAGGGAGGGTGGACAGGGCTGGGGTGGGAGGGTGGACAGGGCTGGGGTGGGAGGGAAGTGGGGAGGGAGCCATGTTCAGGGCATCTGTGTCACTCCCACTTCCAGGGGCGTCGACTTCACTGGGACCACCGTGGGGCTTGCCAGGGTCTCTGCCATGTGCTCCCACAGCTCAGGGGCTGTGAACCAGGTGAGCGGCTCTTGCCCAGGTTTGCCAGGCCGAGGCCAGAGCTGGCTAGGGGAGGGGAAGCCTCGGTTCAGGTCTCCGGAGCCACCTTCCCTCAGGCCAGGTTTAATGCCTGATTTTATGTTTTAAGGTGGTGTTGGCCGGAAGCTGTGCCAAGTCCTGGGCCCCGGTGGGGTGAGGGTGGCAGGTGTGGGGAGTTGGCCACATGCTTCCTGAGAGCACAGACCCTCCCGCAGGACCACAGCAAGAACCCCGTGGGCGTGGCCTGCACCATGGCCCACGAGATGGGCCACAACCTGGGCATGGACCACGACGAGAACGTCCAGGGCTGCCGCTGCCGGGAACCCTCCGAGGCCGGCCGCTGCATCATGGCGGGCAGCATTGGGTGAGGCGGCCGGGCCCTGCGGAGCCAGGGTATGCTGGAGGTGCAAGGTGGGTGGGGAAGGGGCCCGGCCGCCTCCCTGACGGGTCGCTCCCCACCAGCTCCACATTCCCCAGGATGTTCAGTGACTGCAGCCGGGCCTACCTGGAGGGCTTTTTGGAGCAGCCACAGTCGGCCTGCCTCGCCAACGCCCCTGACCTCAGCCACCTGGTGGGCGGCCCCGTGTGCGGGAACCTGTTTGTAGAGCGTGGGGAGCAGTGCGACTGCGGCCCCCCCGAGGTGCGTCCACACCCCGCACCTGCTCCCATCAGCAGGGGGTGCCACGACCTCTGTCCCTTCAGGTCAGGGCGACCACTGCACAAACGTGGAACTTGGGGCTCCATTGGTGTCCAAAGTGGTCACAGGGAGGGAGTGGCTGCAGGGCACCCCAGTGGTCAGGGGAGGCGGCCGGTCCGCCCTGGAGCCTGTCCCAGCCCCAGTGCAGCCTGCCAAGGCCTTTGCCGTCGCCCCAGGACTGCCGGAACCACTGCTGCAACTCCACCACCTGCCAGCTGACTGAGGGGGCCCAGTGTGCGCACGGTACCTGCTGCCACGAGTGCAGGGTGAGTGCAGCCTCCCACCGGGGACCCCCAGAGCCCATGGCTGGCAGGTGGGAAGGGACCCTGGGGCGCCAGGGACCAGGCAGCTTGCATGGGCCTGTCCCCAGAGTGAGCTGTTCTCTGCTGGGCCAGGTGAAGCCAGCTGGTGAGCCGTGCCGTCCCAAGAAGGACACATGTGACCTCGAGGAGTTCTGTGACGGCCGGCACCCTGAGTGCCCAGAAGACGCCTTCCAGGAGAACGGCACGCCCTGCTTCGGGGGCTACTGCTACAACGGGACCTGCCCCACACTGACCCAGCAGTGCCAGACCTTCTGGGGGCCAGGTGAAGTAGGCACAGAGCTGACCTGGCAGGGTGGCTGCAGGCTTTGCCAGGGCTGACCCACTCCTGGTCCCGCAGGTGGGCGGGCTGCTGAGGAGTCCTGCTTCTCCTATGACATCCTGCCAGGCTGCAAGACCAGCTGGTACAGGTGAGCTTCTGAGACCAGATTCCCCCGGGCCCAGGACACGTGATGTTCCCACAGCAGGGTCAGCACCAGAAGGTCCTCCACAAAGGAGTCCTGTTCCCATGAGGGTCTGCCCTGGGCCCGTGGACCCAGGCTCAAGCACACTGTGTTGTGGGAGAGAGGTGGGTCAGTGTGGCCTCAGCCTGCTGTGGTTCCTGGGCCCCCCAGCATGGGCCTGGGCAAGCCGGCCCATGACCTGCCTCTGTCCACAGGGCTGACCTGTGTGGCGTTCTGCAGTGCAAGGGCGGGCAGCATCCCCCGGGGCGCACCAGCTGCATCCTGAACCATGTGTGCCACGCGCTCACCACAGAGGATGGCACTGCCTATGAGCTAGTGCCCGAGGGCACCCGGTGTGGCCCAGAGAAGGTAAGTCCCTGGCTCAGAGGCCGCGCCACCCCCCAGGCATCCCGGGCGTGTGCCCCACCTGCAGATGCGTTTCTGGCTTGGCAGTTGCTTGAGGCTGTGGGAACAGAGTCCTGCCCACACTTCTAGTAGAGACTGATGGGGGATGGGGGGAGACATGGTTCTCAGTTCATCTGATGGCCATCGCCGGCTGCCACGTGCCCCAGGAGGGCCATTTCCTAGGGGCTCCAGGGGTAGGCAGCCGGCAGATGGGCTGAAGCACAGCCGCCCCGGACGTGATGACCACAGCCCACCCCCATCTTACCCCGCGGTTTCAAGGGACACTGGCGGGGGTCCGGAGCGGACGTCTGAAAGACGCCTCCTACCCCCAGGTTTGCTGGAAGGGACGTTGCCAGGACTTACACGTTTACAGATCCAGAAACTGCTCCGCCCAGTGCCACAACCATGGGGTATGTGTGGCCTCTCGGTACAGTGCCACAACCACGGGGTATGTGTGGCCTCTCGGTACAGTGCCACAACCACGGGGTATGTGTGGCCTCTCGGGACAGTGCCACAACCACGGGGTATGTGTGGCCTCTCGGGACAGTGCCTCTGCACAGAGGCTGCCACTCTGAGGGAGCCTGAGGCTGGGGGAGCCCAGCGTGTCCTATCCATGGAGGTCTCAGTGGAGCCCATCTCAGGGCTGAGGCCCGGCCTGGGTGGCCTCCGCGGATGGAACCTGCGTGGTCGCCCGGCAGTGGGCAGGGGCTACTTGGAGAGGCCTCGCTGTTGGCGCACGCAGGCGGGTACCCAGGGGGCCCTCAGGGGTGAGGCTGGCCCGGGGCCCTCATGCTGGAGGCGCAGCCCCCACGGCCCCTTGGGGTCCACGCCGGGATTGACCCTGAGCCCAGCCGTCCCCACAGGTGTGCAACCACAAGCAGGAGTGCCACTGCCACGCGGGCTGGGCCCCGCCCTACTGCGCGAAGCTGCTGACTGAGGTGCACGCAGGTAGGCTTCTCTGACCAGCGTGGGTAGGGCTGGGGTCCGAGCTCAGAGGGCCCGAATGGAGCCCAGGCAGACGCTGCGGGCCCGGGAAGCTGGTGGCGTTCACAGTGCCGGTTTGCTACCACAGGCATCGACGCACAGGTATAGGCAGAGCCTGTCTGCCCCCAGGCTGATGTGAGGAGGGGAGAGCCCTGTCCCAGAGTGGGGGCAGTGGCTGAGGGCAGGGCACGGCGGTGAGCTGAGACTCCAGTGTCCTCAGCCTGTGTCTTCCAGCCCCTCCTCAGCCCACGGCCCTGAGGCCACCCAGCATTTCCTCCCTGGCGGCCACTGAGCACATGGCTGTCCAGAGCATCAGGCCTCAAAGGCACAGCTGTGCCCACAGCACTGTGGCCCAGGGCCACCCCGCCAAGCTCTCCAACCCGTCACTGGAGAGCTGGGAGTCCCGGTGTAAGGTACTGGGTCCTCCCTGAGGGGTCCACAGGGCACGGCCTATGGGTGCTGAGAAAGGCTGTGTCTCTGGGAACCTCCCCGGCCCCTGCCTGAGGTCGTGGCCTGAAGTGGGGCCGTGTGTCCCACAGCATCCGGGAGCCTCCCGGTCATCGTGGTGGTGGTTCTGGTGCTCCTGGCAGTTGTGGTCACCCTGGCAGGCATCATCGTCTACCGCAAAGCCCGGAGCCGCATCCCGAGCAGGTGAGGGTGGCAGGGGCCGTGACGGAGGGTGGCGGGGGCTGTGACGGAGGGTAGTAAGTGGTTCCCGTGCTCGGCTGCAAGGAAATGTCCCTGCTGCTGGAGGAAGGGCACCCAGCACGGGCCCACGGTGGGCGGCACGGACACCCAGGCTCCTCCATGCCCCGACGTCGTGACGCCCCCCAGCCTGAGCTGAGTTTGAAGGGCCTTCCTGACTCCACTGGGCCGGTGCTGCTCTGGACTCTGCCATCCCCCGAGGCTAGGGCAGGGGATGGTTTTGGTGGCAGGTTGGGCTTGGAGCAAATTCAAAGAGGCCCGGTGGGGCCCCCACACCCTGGCCCAGCCCCACGAGCACCCACCAGTTCCCGGCTGAGCCCCACGCAGCGGGAGACCCCCACGGCGCAGGACACACTGGCCCCACAGCCTGCAAGCATCTCCCGCCCACCTGACTGGGGCCCCCAGGACATGGAGGGGTGTCCCTGCCTCTTCAGGGTCCGCCGCGTCTCCTGGGCCTGCCTGTCTCTCATGGCTGCGACCTCTCACCCTGCAGCCTCTCAGGGGTCGGCTGGAGCTGGGAGGGACAGACGGGGTGTGGTGCTGGGGCCCTGTGGCCGGACACTGACCGCGTCCCCTGTGCTTCCTCCCCAGGAACACGACTCCCAAGACCACCACGGGGCTCTCCAACCCCCTGTTTCACCAGGCTGCCAGCCACATGCCGGCCAAGCAGGGGGCTCCGGCCCCAACCAGGGGCCCCCAAGAGCAGGTCCCCACCACCCACACAGGCCAGCCCACCAGACACCCGGCCTCCTCGGTGGCTCTGAAGAGGCCACCCCCTGCTGTAAGCACCACCCCTGGCGGGTTCGTGAGGCTGAAAGCAGTGTCCAGGCCCCGTCCTGTGACCCCAAGTGCAGCCCGAGGCCAGCAGAGCCCTTTCATTAACTTCACACGTGGGCTGGCAGTGGCCCCGAGGCCCCGAGCAGCTGCTGTGGTCATCCTGCTGGCAACACTGAGGCTTTGGGAGTGGGTGCTTCCTGGACCCCTTTGAGCCATGACAGAATCTGAGCTTGAACTTAAACTTGGGGCTCAGAGGCCAGGGAAGCTTCCGGGACTCAGCAGAGCCCGTCTGAGGAGTGTCGAGAGGCAGATGCTCTCCGGCCTGCAGCTCGGGGTCACGCCGCTGAGGGGAGGACTGGGGTGGGGCCGCACAGACCCCTCCAGCACACACAAGAGGCAGGAACCTCGGATCCGGGAGCTGGGGGTGCTGGAGGGGCAGGGGGTGGGGTCCCAGCTCTGACCCAGGCTCTCGGCCCTATCTTCTCCAGCCTCCGGCCACTGTGTCCAGGCCACCCTTCCCAGTTCCTGTCTATGCCCAGCAGGCACCAAAGCAGGTAAGCTGTGGTGATTGGGCAGCCAAGCCGTCTGAGGGTGTTCAGGCCTTCCTGATGGGATTGGGGTCTGTGCACTTGCACTTTGGAAGTGTGGCCAGCAGTGTTTTCAGGGTCCCTCAGCTTCGGTTTGTCCCGTTCTTTCCTCGTGTGGATGAGGGCCATGCACTGTTGGCAGGGGCAGCACTGGACACACCCTTCCCAGGACACAGCCCAGGCCTGGCCCCACGTGCAGCTTTGGTCACGGGTGATGTTGACAGGGCGCCGGGTTGGAGCAGCGTCCACAGATTTTTCCTTAGAAATCCCCTGTCTTCTTTTTATAGTTAGCAGATGCCTCGGGGAGATACCTTGAGACTCTTTGAACCTTAAATTTGGACCCACTAGTTTTGGCATCCATTGGTGAACATCCATTGGTGAACATCCATTGGTGAACATTGGCATCCATTGGTGAACATTGGCATCCATTGGTGAACATCCATTGGTGAACATTGGCTGCAACAGTTGTTCTGTGCTGTTTGCATAATAGTGATTTTCTTTTTTTTTTTTTTTTTGAGACGGAGTGTCGCTCTGTCGCCCAGGCTGGAGTGCAGTGGTACAATCTCAGCTCACTGCAAGCTCCGTCTCTCAGGTTCACGCCATTCTCCTGCCTCAGCCTCCCAATGTAGCTGAGACTACAGGCGCCTGCCGCCATGCCCAGCTAAATTTATATATATATATATATTTTTTTTTTTTTTAGTAGAGACGGGGTTTCACTGTGTTAGCCAAGATGGTCTTGATCTCCTGACCTCGTGATCTGCCTGCCTTGGCCTCCCAGAGTGCTGGGGTTACAGACGTGAGCCACCGTGCCCAGCCCTAATAGTGATTTTTCTATTTCTCTCTTTCCTTTTTAACTTTTTATTTGAACTAACTTCGGACTTATATGTGAGTTGCAGAAATAGTCCTAGAAGGGGTCTGGACAGGCAAAACGGGGGCCTGGAGGGGGCAGAGAAATTCTGGCCAAGGAAGTGATGGTCACCAGGCGTGGAGGAAGATGGGGCAGAGGCTGCAGCAGAACTATGCAGGAGGGAAGTCACTCTTCGCGCCGGCCTCCCCTGGCTGCTCAGTGGGGTCCTTTGGAAACTGCTGAAAATTGCAAATGCTCAGCCCACTCAGGCTCCGTGCGACGCAGCCAGGAGTGAGCTCCACAGCTCTGTGTGGTGGACTTCCAGCCTCCCTACCCTGGGAAAGCTGACATGCAAAGAAACACGTGTTTTAGTAGTTAATTATTGGCCTTTGAGCTTCCAAAACCCCACATTCTGCCAATTTAAGAGCTCTTCAGGCCAGGCCCATTGGCTCACGCCTGTAATCCCAGCACTTGGGAGGCTGGGGCGGGAGGATCACTTGAGCCCAGGAGTTCAAGACCAGCCTGGGCAACATAGGGAGACCCCATCTCTACAAAAAATAAAAAATTAGCTGGATGTGGTGGCTTGTGCCTGCAGTCCCAGCTACTCAGGAGGCTGAGGCAGGAGGATTGCTTGAACCCAGGAAGAGAGGCTGCAGTAAGCCAAAATCATGCCTCTGTACTCCAGCCTGGGTGACACAGGGAGATCCTGACTCAAAAAGAAAAAAAAAAAAAAGAAGTTCTTCAAGGATAATCTGGGGGTTGGGTAGGGGATGTGGAAGGTGTGGCCGGAGCTGGACTGGGCAGATGGGCCCAGGATGGCGTTCGGCCACTGACAGGCTTTATTCTGTGGGCGGCGGCAGCCTGGAGGGTTTTTCGGTAACCAGCTCAGTGGGGGTGGAGCCTGCAGGCCCCTGGGGGGCAGAGCGAGGCCTGTGGGGAGCTTCATTCTGGATCCAGGGAAGGTGATGTCCAGGTTAGGGCCAGGACTGCCTGGGGCACCCATGTCAGCTGTGTCTGTTTCCCTCCCAGGTCATCAAGCCGACATTCGCGCCCCCAGCACCCCCAGTCAAACCCGGGGCTCGTGCGACCAAGCCTGGTCCAGCTGAGGTGAGGCCCCAGCACACACCAGGCGGAGTCCACTGCGTGACGGATGGCATGGCCTCCCCACAGGGCTGATGGTGGCACTGCTCTGGAGCAGTGGGGTTTTCTCCTAATTATCTGTGGATAAACTTGGTGACTGTCTGAAGGAAAAGGGAAGGGCATCGGCGGTGGGTGTACTGTGACATCTGTGCTGCAATCAGGGGGCTTCTCAGCAGACGCTGACCCCGGCTGTCACGGCGCCTGACTTTCCCCAGCGACCGCAGGGAAGGACATCTGTTCCTCCGTGCGCCGTATCTACTGCGGCTGCCACACTTGCCATCGTGTGGATGGGCCATGTGGATGAACCAATAATCCACATTTTAAGAAATGTTAAAGGAAGTAAAATTTAGTTGTACCCTTTATATGCCTTTTATAGCAGGTAGTTTTTCAACACCATTTATCTTTTCCTCCTTCCAGAGTGCTGTTGGCCCAAAGGTTGCCCTGAAGCCCCCCATCCAGAGGAAGCAAGGGGCCAGAGCTCCCACAGCACCCTAGGGAGGCAGCTGTGCCTGTGTGGAAATTTGGAGAAGTTGCAGCGGAAAAGCCATGCCTTCCAGCATTCCAGGGTCCAGCTAGCGCCGCTCGGCTCCGGACCCTGACTTTGCAGGCTCAGCTGCTGTTCTGACCTCAGGAATGCATCCACCTGAGAGGCTCCTGCTGTCCAGGCCCTCAGCCACTCCCTTCTCCCTGCGGTGGCCGCGCGTAGCCCCAGCTGTCTGCAGGCACCAGGCTGGGATGAGCTGTGTGCCTGTGGGTGCATGCGTGTGTATGTGTCTCCAGGTGGCCACTGGTGTCCCCCTGTGTTCAGGAGGCCACATACACAGCCCCTTCCGGCCACACCTGCCCCAGCTCTGGGGCCTGCTGAGCGGCTGCCGCAGGTACCCAGTTCCAGGCAGCGCAGATGTGGGGTATCCCCAGAAAGACTCCATCCCAGGACCACGCTCCCCTGGGTGCTCTTCGAGAGGGTGTCAGGGAGTGGACTGCACCCCAAGCTCCCGACTCCAAGCCCCCTGATCTTGGGGCCTGTTTCCCATGGGATTCAAGAGGGACAGCCCCAGCTTTGTGTGTGTGTAAGCTTAGGAAGCGCCTTTAGGGAAAGGGCTGCTTGGGAAAGTCAGCTGTCTTGTCTGGTTTTCTTGAGACCGCAGATGTGTGTTCAGCAGGGCTGAAAGCTTTTATTCTTTAATAATGAGAAATATATATATTTTACTAATAAATTATTGACCGAGTTCTGTAGATGCTTGTTGGATCAGCGGGTAAGGGTGGTGGGCTTCAGTTCACGAGATACAAGGGTCGGCGCTTGTAAAATGTTCTCCCTGGATTTCTCAGGCCCTCCCCAGCGGAACTAAGCAGTCCCGCCCCTCCCGCTGGCAGAGGATCCGATCCAGGAACCCGCGCCCGACGCGACTTCGCTACGAAGAGCGGAGGAGCCCGCGCCGCCGCCGCCCCCGCCCCCGCCCCGCCCCCGCCCCGTCTCCGGGGAACGGCCGCGCCCCGCCCATTCCGTCTCGTCTCCCGGCAACGACCGCGCCCCGCCCATTCCGTCTCGTCTCCCGGCAACGACCGCGCCTCTTCCGGCCGCATCCCCTAGTCCGGGCCGCGTCCCCGCACGTCTCCCGCCATGCTGGGCTCACCCCCAGCCGCGCGCGGCCTCCACGCCTAGCTGAACGCGCTCCCGCTCAGCCACCCACGCGCCGCCTGGCCCGGGACCTCAGCGGCGACGGTGGGCGCGCGTCCGCGAAGTCGTGGAGTCCGAGGGGCCCCCGCGACCTGGGCCTGCGCCCTCGGCCCAGGAGAATCGGCGAATGGCCCCCGGCGCCCTCCCGACTGCTCGCTGACCCCCCCAGAGTCTGGGGCTGCGAACCCCGCTTCGCCTTTGCTGCATCCGACTCAGCCTTTCGGATCTGTAGGATCCGGGACTCCAGTGACCGACCACAGGGCAGGGCTCGCAGCCCACACGCGCCGCAGTACCCAGCCCGATGCGCACGTTCCCTGTGGGCACCCCTGGGAGCGTCCCCTGGTGCCAGGCTGGCGCGCTGGCCTCTGAGGAGGCGGCTTCTGCTCTAGGCACCTGGGCAGCACGTCTGAGGGGGCGCCCACGGGTCGGAGGCTGTTAGACGCATCCAGTGCTGCACCGAGGAGGCCTGACATTGGCCATCGACGTCCCCCCAGCCTGTGGCCAAGCCCCTACCCCCATGGGTGCTGCCTCCGGGTGGTTCCTCCGACGAGAGCCCTGAGCTGATAGCGCCCATTCGTCTTGCAGGCCTGCCAAGCCTCCAGCTCCCTTCAGCACGAAGAATGAGAGCGTTCCGGAGGGGACAGGCCACTGTACTTGCAGGGGTGGGTCCCTGTCTCTCAAGCCCTCCAACCGCCCATACCTCCCTCTCTCCCGGTCTCCCCAGCCTCCATCGGCCACCCCATTTCCTCGACAGTTGGATTCAAGGCTGGTGTCTGCCTTGTAGTGGAGACCCAGCCACCAGGCGCCAGAGCAGCCAGACCCCAGGGTCCAGCAGCTACTGGAGGACAAGGAGCAGGCGCTGTCCTTTCCGCAGGAGACAGGATGCAGGCGACCTGGTGCCCTCGTTGCCTGGACACCCTGTGGCCGAAGGACTGGGAAACAGAGGGCCTGTGCCGAGCCTTGCAGAGAGGGCGTGGCCTTCGTTTTCTCCAGCCCTCCCCAAAATGTAGACATTTACTGAGTACCTATGGGCACCAGCTCTTATCACCTGGGGGTGCTGGCTGGCAAGTCTGCTGGCTGCCCTCCAGCCAGAGCCAAGCCCCTTCTGGCATCCCCAAATGCACAGAAGACAGCCAGAGAGCCAGGGTCCTGGGCAGCACATTCCCAGCCCGAGAGTCCACACGAGCACTTAGATACGCAGTGCACACCTGGCTCTCTGCACACACCTGGTTCTCAACAGACACCTGGCTCTTCTTGCACACCTGACTCCTTGCACACTTGGCTCTCAGTTCTAACGAGGTTCTGCAGTGCACACCTAGTTCTCTCTGGATACCTGGTTCTCAGTGCACACCTCTCAGTGCACACCTGACTCTTCAATGCACACCTGGCTCTCCTTGCACACCTGGCTCTCAGTGCACACGCGGTTCTGCAGTGCACACCTGGTTCTCTCTGGATACGTGTTTCTCAGTGCACACCTGACTCCTCAATGCACACCTGGCTCTCCGTGCACACCTGGTTCTCAGCGCATACCTGGCTCTGTGGTGTAAACCAGGCTTGACAGGCTCTGTGGGCCCACGCCTGGCTCTGCAGGTGCACACCTGACTCTTTGACCAGGGGTCTCTGGTTTTCTTGCGTGCAGGAAGCCCCTTGCCATACCTGCCTCCCCCAGCTCCAGCCATCAGGACCCTTAAGGGATGCTGGATGGGAGCCCTGGCTCCACACAGACGTTCACTCTAGGCCTGCTGGGTAGTGCACGGCCACATCCGGAAGAATCCTTCTCACCCCAGGCACCTGCCTCGGGCACAGTGGCCATGGGAGAGGGCTGCTGACTGCCTCCTAAACCTTCCCACACTGGAAGCACAGTCCCAGCCAGTCTCCAGCAGCAAACAACGTGACTTCCACTGGATTTGGAAAACCTGAGCTGCCTCAAATGACGTTTCCAGGAAGCCCAGGAGTGACAGCCACATATGGGCAGAGCTGGGTGGCAAGGGGCAGGCCAGCGCTCAGTAGACCCAGCTGGACCAGGGCCCCCTTGTGGACCGAACGCCATTTGCTGGTCATCCCCACACTGTCCCTTGCTCAGAGACAAACTCCAAAGGGCAGGGTGGCCTCGGCCTTCATGTGAGGAGCAAGGCCCCGGGTGCTGGGCCTCTGCCAGAGGACACTGGAGGTGCCTGCTCTTCACAGCCCAGGCCACTCACTGCCCCTGCCGGGGGTCCCTGCTGACTCCTCCAGGGCATCCATCTGACCCGGTGCTGTCCAACAACTAAGCCAGGGCACTCCGTGGAGTCGCCTTAAACTGCAGCCTGAGCTGCTTTCCCTCTGGTGTCATAATGCAGCTGTGATTCCCGCTGCCACACGTGGGCCATGGAGGCCGTGGCTGGGAAGTCAGCAGCTTCACTTCTGGCACCACTTCCTCTCTGTCAGGCTGCGGTCAATCTGAAGCCACAAAATGACGTCACTTTCCTGCCTCCTCCAGAAAACAGCTCATCCAGATCTGAGCACCTGCTCACGAACTGTGAGATGATATCATTTCCGAGAGCCCCTTTGACCCCGAGACCCCTTGGGCACAGCCTGCACACCTGCCCCACACACTCTGTCCTGCGTCCTGGGCCCCTGTCTTGAGGTTCTGCCCTCCCCGGTGCCCTTGGGCCAAGGGCTCAGTCCCTGCGGGGTCTCAGGAAGGAACTTCAGGGCCACAAACCTCAGGAGGGTTTCAAAGCCGCCTCCTGAGGCAAAGGCAGCTGAAAGCAGCCGCTTCCCCCTGAGTCACAAGGCAAGGCCCCTCCCCCTGCATGAACGGCCGCTGTGCGGCCCCCTCCACCCAGTGTCCCTGCAGTGCACAGGGTGAGAGGGCGGCTTCCCAAAGACTGGCCTGGTCAGGTGTGGTCAGCTACTCGGGGCCGCCTGTTCCCAGAGCCCTTCTGGAAGCCAGGCCAGGGCTGCCTCTAGGAAGGGGCCATTCCCCGGGAGCAGCCCCTCCGTGCCACAGTGGGCTGGGGAGGGGCCACGGTGGGTGCCAGCCCCCAGGGTCCGCCGCTTCCCCACTGCCAGGGGGACTCTTGGTCCTGGTTCTGGAGTCCGGGTCATGCTGGGTCATGAAGGTGGCGGCTCAAGCAGTGCTCCTGGAATCAGGAGCAGGGAGACAGGTTTCCGAGTCACTGCAGTGACCCCTCAGAGACAGGGCTCCCACAGCACAGATTTCAGCAGGTCCTGCAGCTGGGGCTGGGCAGGAAGTGCTGGGGAAGGGCCTGGCCGAGAAGCCCGAGCCAGCCCAGACCCAGGCAACTTCCGTCGGGAGCTGTGGCAGCGCCAGACCCCGCTCTGCCCCCGGGTGGTGACAGCACAGGCCACCGCTCAGCTCCAGGTGCCCCCACACGCTCATGCACACACAAACAGGGCTGCCTGCCACCTGCGAGGAGCCTGCTCTCTCTGGGCACCCAGAAGCAGGCGCCAGGCCAGAGACACACCACAGTCAGAAAGGCAGGCATCAGGAGCCAGCAGGCGCTTGGTGCCTGGAGGCCACACCCCAGACACCCACAGGCAGGGCCAGCTCACCCTCAGGAAGACAGGAGGCCCTCAGCAGGGTTCCCGGGGTGACCAGGGCCCTGGCAGCATGAGGCTGTGGAGCCTGTTGAAGCCAGGAACCCTCTCAAGGGAGTGTGGATTCCATCCTGGCTGGAGGAGAGGTTCTCAGGGCAGGGCTGGCCCTTGGGAGGCGCCACAACCCCTGTGCAGGGTCCCCCAACTGGGGAGAAGCCACCAGGCCACGCCGGAGTGGGAGCCAGGCCCGCAGCGCCAGGTCCCCGCAGCATCTGCTGTGCCCACCCCCGTAGGGTGCTGAATCCTGGCCCCTCCCAGCTCTGGGTGAGTGGTGGGCAGGCGCTGCTGCTCTCCGGCCTCACCCGGCCTTGCCCTCGGCCAGCAAAGACCCCAGAGGAGAATGAGACCCTTGGGAGCTCCCTGGAATCAGGGGTTCTGAGCGCTTGTGCTGGAACCTTGGGCGGCCAAGACGCTGCCTGACTTCCGAGTCCTGTCCTCCAGCGCCTGCACCTGGTCCTCTCCCTGCCCGTGCGGCCAGCTGGAAAGCGCGCGCCCTCCAGTGGGACGGAGAGCAAGTGGGGAAGGTCAGGAAATTAGGAGGAATGTCGGGCGGCTGCAGGGAGGTCGGAGCACAGGCCCCAGGGTGGGGGGTGGGGAGGCGTGAGGGGCCCAGATGGAGTAGGGCAGGGGGAGAGGAGCTGTCCCAGGTGGAACTGGCAGGAAAAGCCCGAGGCCTCCCAGGAGGAGCTGGTTTTTAGAATTCCAGGACTCGGGAGGAAACCGCAGCATGAGCAGGATGAGGCTCCCTTCTGGGCGGTCAGCGTGTTTCTCAGCGGGAAGGTGGATGTGGGTGCCCCTCACGTCACCTGGCGTTTATTTTTGCATGTGTGAAATGTAACAACAATTTTAAAGGGAAAACACCCTAGGGTGCACACACGTTGTAAAAGATGGTCCGAAACTCGCTGCTGAATGATGTGCTGTCATGAAATTTACTTCAAAAACTTTCCCTCACACAAAGTACGATCTTGGGTAGATGAAGGAGAAAAAAAGTAAAAATGAATTTTAAAAATCTATTAAAGTTTTTTTTTTTTTTTTTTTTTTTTTGAGACGTTGTCTCGCTCTGTCGCCCAGGCTGGAGTGCAGTGGCCGGATCTCAGCTCACTGCAAGCTCCGCCTCCCGGGTTTACGCCATTCTCCTGCCTCAGCCTCCCGAGTAGCTGGGACTACAGGCGCCCGCCACCTCACCCGGCTAGTTTTTTTGTATTTTTTTTTTAGTAGAGACGGGGTTTCGCTGTGTTAGCCAGGATGGTCTCGATCTCCTGACCTCATGATCCGCCCGTCTCGGCCTCCCAAAGTGCTGGGATTACAGGCTTGAGCCACCGCGCCCGGCCTTTTTTTTTTTTTTTTTTTTTTTTGAGACAGAGTCTCGCTCTGTCGCCCAGGCTGGAGTGCGGCGGCACCATCTTGGCTCGCTGCAAGCTCCGCCTCCCGGGTTCACGCCATTCTCCTGCCTCAGGCTCCCGATTAGCTGGGACTACAGGCGCCGCCACCACGCTGGGCTAGTTTTTGTATTTTAGTAGAGATGGGGATTCACCGTGTTGGCCAGGATGGTCTCAAACTCCTGACCTCAGGTGATCCACCCACCTCAACGTCCCAAAGTGCTGGGATTACAGGTGTAAGCCACTGTGCCTGGCATAATTATTTTCATTTTTTGTAGCAATGGGGTCTCACCATGTTGCCCGGGCTGGTCTTGAACTCCTGGGCTCAAGCAATCCTCCTGCCTCAGCCTCCCACAGTGCTGGGATTACAGGAGTGAGCCAGTGTGTCCGGCCACAAAGCTTCTTTAGATCAAGCTGTAAATAACTTCAAATAGTAAATTAGCAGAGCAGAGACAACTGACTGAAATTATTAGCAATGAAAGCACAAAGGAGTAAGCAGGGGAGAGGGGAGCTGGCGTGGAGTCCAGGCTCAGAGCACCCCACAAGTGTGCAGGAACTGGGCTGGACAGGAACTGGCATGATCCACAGTGATTGCCTTTGGTGGCAAAACTTTCTTTTCTGCAGTGCTGGCAATTCTCCGTCATAACAATGTATTGTTTTACCAGCAGGAATAAGTGGAAACGGTGGCTGTTTAGAGCTTGCTGGAGAAAGGCGGTGGCAAAGCTCTGCTGCTCCTTCTGCCCGTATTTCTGGAGCCTGTTTACAGTTGTATCCTCGCCTCTCACAGACTCTGAGAAGGACAGATATGTTTAAAGTATAGATATAACTTCCTGGAAGAACCACTGAAGGCTGAGCGCGGCGGCTGACGCCTGTAAGCCCAGCACTTTGAGAGGCCGAGGCGGGCGGATCACCTGAGCTCAGGAGTTCAAGACCAGCCTGGGCAACATAGCAAAATCCTGTCTCTACAAAAATTACAAAAATTGGCCTGGCGTGGTGCCTGTAGTCCCACCTACTTAGGAGGCTGAGGTGGGAGGATCGCTGGAGCCTGGGAGGTTGAGGCTGCAGTGAGTCGAGACTGCACCATTGTACTCCAGCTTGGGCCACAGACCCTGAAATAAAGAAAAGCTGTGGACGTGGCTGAATCATGTGCACTGCTGACCCCCCCAGCGTGGGGGCCTCACCCCACCATCCATGTGACGCCCTCACCAGGAAAAACAGAACCACTGACCTAAGAGGGTTGATGGGGGTGTCCAGAGGCCAGAGTGCCCCGGCAGGGTGGCCCCTCCCCATCTGTCCCTGGGGGTCTTTGTCTCCTTCTGTGCCGAACTCCACCCTCCAACAGCTCCCCGTGGCTGCCCAAGCAGGGGTGGTGGGGTGTCAAGGAGGGTGGGCGGCGGGAACACGGGGCAGAGGGGCTTTGCATCCTGGGATCCTGGGCAGTCCCACCCTCGCCCTGGGTGGCCACCAAGCAGTGCCGGCAGCTGGACCTCGGTGCAGAGTGTGGAGCCAAGTTCACCTGCCTTCTTGTGGCTCCCAGAGGAACACACAGAGACCCAACCGAGGCCAAGAACGCACAGAGACCCAACTGAGGACAGCCTAACTGGCGCTGCTGAAGCTCGGCCCCGACATTGGCTCAGGGCACCAAGGACCCAAGGAGGCTGAGCAGGGGCCGCAGCCGCTAATCGGGGGTTGGAGGTGGAAGGGCCCTCCTCAGCCTGGGGGAGCTCAGCCCTGTCCTCAGTGAGAAAGACCCCCGGCCCCCAGGAGTGGACGGCAGTGACCGCACAGGGGCCTGAGACCCGGGGCTAGGACCTGGGCTGAGTGTGGGGTCCAGACCCAGGTGGTAGAGAAAGGGGTAGGCTCTGCAAGTGAGTGTGTGCATGTAGTATGCTGTGTGTGTGGGTGTGTGTGCAGTGCTGTACACATCATGTGATGTGTATATGTGTGTGGTGTGTGGGGTGTGTATATGTGGTGTGTGTGGTGTGGGGTGTGTATATATATGTGATGTGTACATGGGTGGTGTGTGGGGTGTGTATATGTGGCATGTACATGTGTGGTGTGTGTGTTGGGTGGTACGTGTGCACGTGAGACAGAGGGGGTCCAGCCCGGTGGCCCCAGCTCCTGGCCAGGTGCTCCCAGGGAGGGGACAGAGGCTCCTGGACAAGGCAGCTTTGGCCCCTTCCACCTGCTGTGGCCTTGGAGGGCAGAGGAAAGTTCTCATGCTCAGTGAGTCCTCCTGATATGTGGGTGTGCACAGGAAAGGAGAAAGAAAATATCAAGAAGCCGTGATTATCTCCTCTGAGGGAGTCACAGACACGCAGCCTTGAAACGCCGGCCCTGAGCTTGGGGCAGGGCTCTCCCAGGGCCAGGGGTTAACTCTTTGCCTCCCTCTCCCACCAGGGACTGGGGGCTGCCCACGGTGGCTCAGCTGAGCCCCCAGCCCACCAGCCCCTTGAGACCATCCCAGACCCTGCCAGGGACCATGCGGTGATCAGCCTCTGGGCACAGGCCCGGCCCTCCATCTCCCGTACAGCCGGCCTGGAGCACAGATCCCAGGGCCTGGCCCCTGAGGGGACATCCCATGGGGGCCCAGGGCCTCAGGAGCCTCAGGGCCCGGCCACTTGGCTGCACTGCCCTCCACACATGACGTGGGGCAACCCCACCAGACTTCAGGTCCTCACGCTGACCTGGATCCCGGGAGCCCCCTGAAGACAGACGAAGTGACCTGGGGTCTTGTCACTGCTCCAAGCTCATGTCCTCTCCATAAACTGGGGGTGGGGCCACCAGATGTAGCAAGTAAAAGTTCAGGACACACAGTTAATTCAAATGTTAGCTAAACAATGAAAACTTACAGTGTAAATGCGTCCTAAATATTTCATGGGACATATTTATCCTAAGAAATGGTCCGTGTTCATCCGAGACGCAGGTCTGACTCTGTGGCCCATGTTATTCCGGCCAGGGCATCCCGGGGTCAGCCGGCCACCGCAGAGCGGGCAACCCCACGGCTCCGCCGCACAGCCCCAAGTTTTATTTCTATTTTATTTATTTTGTGTGGAATGAACAGTCTCAAGTGTACAAGCCCAGGGTTCTGGCAAATGTGCCCGGCATGTAACCATCTCCTCCTCAGGCCACGGAACATTCTACTGGGGACCCTGTCAGCCCACGTGGTTTGGCCTGCTCTGGGGAGGCCCGAGAACCTGTGTGTCTGCTTCTTTCATGCACAATCATCATGAATTTTTATCCATTTCTCTGTGGATGAAGGGGACTTGGGGACTTGGAGTGGTTCCTATTTGAAGACTTTCTTCTTCTCTCTTTGTTTTTAATACGGAGTTTCGCTCTTGTTGGCCAGACTGGAGTGCAATGGCATGATCCCAGCTCACTGCAACCTCTGCCTCCCAGTTTCCAGCGATTCTCCTGCCCCAGCCTCCTGAGTAGCTGGGATTACAGGGGCCCACCACCACGCCTGGCTAATTTTGTGTTTTTGGTAGAGGCAGGATTTCTCCATAATGGTCAGGCTGTCAGGCTCGAGCTCCCAACCTCAGGTGATCTGCCTGCCTCAGCCTCCCAAAGTGCTGGGATTACAGGCATGAGCCACTGTGCCCGGCCATAATTTTTGTACTTTCAGTAGAGTCGGGGTTTCATTATGTTGGCCAGGCTGGTCTCGAACTCTTGACCTCAGGAGATTCACCCTCCTCAGCCTCCCAGAGTGCTGGAATTACAGGCGTGAGCCTTTCCCGGCCTTTTTTTTTTTTTTTTTTTTTTTGAGACAGGGTCTCGCTGTCACACAGGCTGGAGTACAGTGGCACCATCACAGCTCATGCACCCTCAAACTCCTGGGTCAGGAGATCCTCCTGCTTTAGCATCTCGAGTAGCTGGGACCACAGGTGCATCCACCACACACACCTAGTTTATTTTTAATTTTTTTGTAGAGACAAGGTCTCACCATGTTTCCCAGGCTGGTCTCAGACTCTTGGGCTCAGTTGATCCTCCTGCCTCAGACTCACAAAGTGTTGGGATTACAGGCGTAAACCACCCACCGAACCCAGCCCAGAACATTCTTACTGAAGTCTTTCTGGGGATGGATGATTTCATTCCTGTTTGCAAATGCTTAGGAGTGGAACTGACAGGTCATACGGTGGACACAGGTTTCATTTGTAAGACTCTGCCCATCTCCCAGGGAACTCTACTATTTCCAGCACCTCCTTTGACAGGTGGGGAAACTGAGTCCAGGAGCAGTCAGCTTTGCTTTAGGCCTCGGCTGCTTCTCTAGGGTAGCCACTGACATTGCCCGGCCTGCAACTCAGGGGTCAGTGGGGTCAGCACATAACCTGAGGGTCAGCACATAACCCCTGACTCCCGGGACAGTGGCCTTGGGGTCTGGGGGCTGCAGGGCATGACGGGGTGCAAAGCAGGCCGGGGTGCAGGGAGGGATGGGGTGCAGGGTGGGACGGGATGCTAGGCCAGGACAGGGTGCAGGGAGGGTCAGGGTGCAGGGCGGGCTGGGGTGCAGAGCGGGGCAGGGTGGGGTGCAGGGCGGGACAGGGTGGGATGAGGTGCTGGGCTGCTGGGCAGGGTGGGGCCCAGCCTCAGGCTGTGGCCAGTGTAGACTGAGGTCTCCACGTGCCATGCAGGGGGAGCAGGCCACCCTCTTTGGGAGCTTCAGCAGGGAGAGTACACCAAGGGTTAACAGTGGGCTGCCTTTGGCCAGAGACAGCTGCAGGGATACCCCCGCCACCCGCCCTCCACCAGGCCCCACAAGGAATGGAATGGAGGGAGTGGAGCCGCCTGAAGGCCACCCGTTATCAGCGCCAGCTCTGTGCCAAGCACGTCCGCCAGACCCACAAGATCCTTTCTGTCTCTGGTAGAGGGAGGGGGGGAGGGCGGGAGGCCAGTGTGTTTGGTGTGGAGGGGCTGCTGTTGGGGTCTGAGGTGCCAGGGAGTGTCTGGACCCAGCAGCCGGGCCCCTGCCCGGGTGGCCGTCCTGGCCCTGCAGATGTGAGGAGGACACCGTCCCGGCTGGTGCTGGCCAGACTGCTGGGGCTTCTTGGGGTGGGTGGTACAGCAGGAGGCCCCGGGATGGTGGGAAGGATGCCCGGGTTGGGGGGTCCTCTGCTTTCAGGCCTTTCCACCCCCCGCACCTACAAAACCCCAGCAAGAGGTCCCCAGGTGGGAGCCAGGCTGTGCGACCTCCAGTGGGTGAGGTGGGGCCGCCCCCACGGACCCCGTGCTTCTGCTCAGACTGGGTTTCACTCAAAGCACTGGGGAGCCACAGGGAGCTCAAAACGGGGGCAGGTGTGGGGCGCGCCTGTCGGGAAGCCTGGGGTCCACCTGCGGGTTCTCCCTTGGCCCTCAGGGGTTGGGGTTTACCCTAAGTCCCTCCCTTCACCTCACAGAATCCCCCGAGGGGTCTCAGGACCTCCAGGGCTCGTAGCCAGGATGGCCAGGCGGCACTGAAACCTGGTGCCTTGGCAGCCTGCCCGTCTGATCAGTTCCACCCGGTAGCCCAAGCCCAAGACAGCATCCAGCACCTCACTGCCTGGCCACAGCCTTCCGTGGGTCCCTGAGGCCTAGGGGGAAACGGGGGGGGGTCTGGGCCCCCACACAGTTGTCACCCCGGCTCCCAGGCTCCAGCCGATGGGGCAGCAGGAAGACGGGCCCTGGGCTCCTCCACCTGCAGAGGCAGCAGCGGGGTGACCGTCCTCACACCTGTGCGCAAGTCCGACCCTCCGGCCCCTGGATGCCCCTTTAAACCTGTGCGGATGTTTAAAGTGCTTTCTTGTCAGCAGGTGTGGGTTTATAATCCAGAAAAAAGTTAGGAAAACAAAGTGAAGAACTGGGCGATGCCCTAGAATAGCCCAGGGCCTCCCTGCTGTCTCTGTCTCTGTGTGTGTGTCTCTCTGTCTCCCCACTGCCTCTGTCCATCTCTGTCCGTGTCTCTCTCTCTTTGTCTCTCTGTGTCTGTTTGTCTCTCTCTGTCTCCCCACTGTCTCTGTCTCTGTCCCTCTATATCTGTGTCTCTCTGTGTGTGTGTTAGTCTGTCTCTGTCTCTGTCTGTGTCTCTGTCTCTGTCTCTGTCCGTGTCTGTCTCTGTCTCTCTCTGTGTCTCTCTCTGTCTCTGTGTATGTTGGTCTCTCTGTCTCTGCCTCTATCTCTGTGTGTCTCTCTGTCTCTGTGTGTCTCTCTGTCTCTGTGTCTGTCTCTCTCTGTCTCTGTGTCTCTCTCTGTCTGCCTCTGTCTGTGTCTCTCTCTGTGTGTGTTGGTCTCTCTGTCTCTGCCTCTGTCTCTCTGTGTGTGTCTCTTTGTCTCTGTCTCTCTGTGTTGGTTTCTCTGTCTCTGCCTCTGTCTCTCAGTCTCTCTGTGTCTCTGTGTCTCTTTCTGTCTCTGTGTCTCTCTCTGTGTCTGTCTCTGTGTCTGCCTCTGTGTCTCTGTGTGTGTCTCTCTGTCTCTGTCTCTGTGTCTCTGTGTGTGTCTCTCTGTCTCTGTCTCTGTCTCTCTGGCCCTCTATGTCTGTGTCTCTCTGTGTCTCTCTCTGGGTCTGCTGGTCTCTCTTCTCTCTCTCTGCCTCTCTCCTCCTTCCCTCTTGCAGAACCGAGGCCAGGAGCCCAGAGTCAGGGTTGGCACTGTGTGTGTCCCAGAAGCCCTGCTGGGCAGCTGTAAACGGGAAGGGCTGAAGCCAGGTGGGGGCTCAGGATGGGGGGCTCTGCAGGGGCCTTTTGGGTCCAGGCCCCCGAAGTGTGATGCTGGGGCTTTCTGGGTAAGGTTCTAGGTGTCCGGAGGAGTGGGGCCCCTCCCCTGCTAGCGCCCTCAAGGACCCTTCCTCTGATCTGCAGACCTCATGGAGGTGGGGGACCATGGGTGTGTGTGAGTGCGGGTGAGCCTGAGTGTGAGCATGTGTGTGTCTGAGCTCCACGTTCCCTCCTTCCCCAGAAGGCAGCCCTCAGCCTGCCAGCAGGTGGATGGAGTCCAGCAGCCCCCCCGGTGCCCACTCTGGGCCTCGTTGTGGGGGCCCAGCCCTGAGCAGAGCCTGTCCCCAGCCCCGTGCCCCACCAGGAGGGCTTGTGACCGACTGCTGTGCTCACTCCCACCCCTCGGTGGCCATCGCTGGTCGTGAGAATCACCATGTGCCTGCAGGTCAACAGTTTGCACAAGGTGGGGGCAGAGGCTGCTCCCGCGGGGGGTCTGCAGAGCGGTCTGGCAGGCAGCTGGGTCACCATCCATCGTCCGTCGTCCCCCTGGTCCCTGTGGCTCCTCCTGCCCAGCAGGGCCCACGCGTCCTTCCCCAGACGGGGGTCTTGGCCACCTCGGGGGCCGTCAGGAGGACGCTGAACAGTCTAGCAGCCCCACCTGGCCCCTCATGCTCCCCGTGCCCCTCCCCACCGCGGGCTCTGGCTTTGTCCACTCAGGTGATGGGAGATTCTCGCGCACAACAGCCAAGCTCCGCCGCACCTGGGGGTGTGTGTGGCTCATTGTGTGCGTGTCTCTCTGTGTGTGTCTGTGTGTGTCTCTGTGTACATCTGTGCCTGTGTCTCTGTGTCTGCGTCTACGTGTGTGTGTCTGTGTCTCTGTGTGTCTACATGTCTGAGTGTGTCTCTGTGTGTGTCTACGTGTGTCTGTGGGGGTCTCCGTGTGTCCCTGTCTACGTGTGTCTGTGGGGGTCTCCGTGTGTCCCTGTCTACGTGTGTCTGTGGGGGTCTCCGTGTGTCCCTGTCTACGTGTGTCTGTGGGGGTCTCCGTGTGTCCCTGTCTACGTGTGTCTGTGGGGGTCTCCGTGTGTCCCTGTCTACGTGTGTCTGTGGGGGTCTCCGTGTGTCCCTGTCTACGTGTGTCTGTGGGGGTCTCCGTGTGTCCCTGTCTACGTGTGTCTGTGGGGGTCTCCGTGTGTCCCTGTCTACGTGTGTCTGTGGGGGTCTCCGTGTGTCCCTGTCTACGTGTGTCTGTGGGGGTCTCCGTGTGTCCCTGCCGCATGTGGGTGCTGCGTGGGGTCAGTTCTGAGACTCTGGCCCTACAGACCACAGGGGTTGGAGCCAGGCGCCTACATGGGCCTGCCCAGCGACATTGAGTCTCCCCGAGGACATGGTCACTGCAGCGGCCTTCGAGGCCTCAGCCTTGCTCCTTCGCCAGCCTCCACTTGCCTACGTCCTGGGGAGAGGCCACTGGCTGGGGTTCAGAAGCCCTGTCCCCTGGCCTCCTGTGGGCAGCTCTGGGCCTCTCCCAGAGGCCTGTGTCCCAGGACACGGGGGCAGTCCCAGACCTGCGGGAGTCCCGCTGCCCGCCTGGGCCCTGGGGGGAGGCTCCCTGGTCCTAGGAGAGGGTGTCTGCTGGCCTGTGTGGTCTCTGTGTGGGCAGCTGTGGGTCTGGCCAGCTGTCCCTGAGGGGCCCTCTCCCTCCGACCCTGCACTCTTGCCCCCAAGGCTGCAGAGCCTGGCGCCTTTCCATGTGCTTGGGGGCTCTGTGGCCTGGGGAAGGCTCTGGGCCTCACTATGTGGACCAGCGTCCGCCTGGTGCTGGGAATCCTCAGGGAGCCCCAGCTGTGGAGGCCGCCCCAGCCAAGCAGGGCCACCTGCCCTGGGGTGGGGTCTGGTTCTCAGTGGCCGGGACAGTGTTGGGCGCGCTGGCTGGGGGTTCTGAGAGCCCTGTGAGCCAGGAGGCTGCGGTGTAGACTGCTTATTGCTGAGCCGGGCAGGCCCAGGAGGGAGAGGTGGCCCCTTCCCTGGACAAGCAATTCTTGCTCACGTGTGCTTTCCAGGCCCTTGACGCAAGCAGAAGCGCATGGGGAGATAAGGGCTGGAGGAGGGCGTGTGGACAGGCTGGCCCCATCCCAGCTCCCGGGCCGGCAGCCCCCGGCCCCCGGCCCTCACCACCCGCCTGCCCGCCGGGCCCTGCCTCAGCACTTCCCACAGCAGGTCTTTGTGCCCCAATCTGGCAGGTGCGGGGGTGGGACGGGGTCCTTGGCGCGGAGCAGCCCTCTGGCTGCATGTGACAGTAGCGGCCAAGGTCTCCCCTGCACATAAATGTGGACCTCGCTGGGCAGCAGCAGAACTCCAGGCTCAGAGAGTTCTCCACCGCTCCTCTGGCTCAGAGGTCTCCACCGCTCCTCCCGGCTCAGAGAGTTCTCCAAGCTCCTCCGGGCTCAGAGTTCTCCACCTTCCTCCCAGGCTCACGAGGCTCACAGGCTACCCAACGCCAGCGGCCCAGGAGGCTGGACCACAGGTAAGACGAGGCCCAAGTCCTGCCTCTGGGAACTCGGCCCTGCCTTGGCTCTGCCCTCCTCGCTCCCACAGGATCTTGGTGCCCACCAGGCCTCGGTCCCGACTTCTCCCGCTGCCCGGCACGAGACCCTCCCCCAGGACGGGCCACCTCCTGGTGCTGAAGAGCTTGCCCTCCGCAGAGCTGCCCGCAGAACCGCCCGCCGTTCCTTTTTCCTATGCATATACTTCTTTGAGGGTCTGGCCTAAAGAGGTATAGGGCATGGGAAAATGGGGCAGTGGGGTCCTCCCTAGCGGCACCGCACCGGCGGCACCTGCGTCTTGACTTGGGACTCCGCCTGCTTCCTCTCTCCTGGGCCCGGGAGCCCCGGGGCTTTGGTCCCCATGTCCTTGGGGCAGAAAGGGGCCAAATGTTCCAGAACAAGGAAAGCGTGGATGTGAGCTTTTGTGTGGGTCCGGGAAGTGTCTGGGGAGGAAGTGGTCCAGGCCTCTGCAGCCCCCCGGCTGGGACCCAGGCTGCAGAGAGCAGGGCTGGAGCGGGGCGGTGCCCCTTGGCCCGTCTGACCGGAGATGGGACTGGCCGGGCTCTGGCGCCGCCTGGTGGCCAGGGGAAGTGGGGCGGGTGCCCGGGATCTGGGCTCTGGCTGGATCCACAACTCATTCTATGGAAGTTTTCTTTGCAGAAGCTGCAGCGTGTGGGGCCCACTTGTTACACCAGCGGGAGGCGGAGGGCCGGGGCGCAGATGGCAGCGAGGCGTGGCAGAGGACGCGTGCACTCTGGTCTGCGCGCTTTTGCTGCTTTTTTTTTTTTTTTTTGAGACAGAGTCTCGCTCTGTTGCCCAGGCTGGAGTGCAGTAGCGGGATCTCGGCTCACTGCAAGCTCCATCTTCCGGGTTTAAGCGACTTTCCTGCCTCAGCCTCCCGAGTAGCTGAGACTACAGGCGCCGCCACCACGCCTGGGTAATTTTTGTATTTTTAGTAGAGATGGGGTTTCACCTTGTTAGGCTGGTCTTGAACTCCTGACCTCGTGATCCACCTGCCTCGGCCTCCCAAAGTACTGGGATTACAGGTGTGAGCCACCGCGCCCAGCCGGCGTTTGCTTCTTAACACCTTTATTACTTTTGTAATCATGGGTATAAGTTGATTTTCTGGTCAGAAATGTCAGTAGAGCTAATTTCATTTAAATGTGTGAGGTGTGGTAAAGTTTTGACAATAAATGCAAATTTTGATAAAGAGGCTCTGTCGTGCTGGTCTCCTCTCATTCATGGTGGTCGGATGTCACATTAGTCAAGCGTGGACTTGGGGGAACTTAGTTAAAAATGCATGAACATAAGGGGGTGAAATGGGTCCTGGCGCCTTGGTTGGGGGCCTGGGCTGGGCACCGGTCTGGGGCCACCCTCCTGATGACCAGGGTCGCTGGAACAAGTCCAGAGCCTGGGACCGGCTGGCAGTGTTGGGAGAGCCCAGAGGGACGGTTTGTGAGGGTGGGGGGCACTGGTCTGCGTTGGTTGGGGGTCCTGTGGCTTCCCAGCCTCCACAATGGCCAGGCTGGGACTGTGGTCTTGACTTCCCGCTGAAGAAAAATGGACAGGGGGGGTCCCTCATCAGGCTGGTTTAAAGAATGACTGTCAGTTGCTGTCTTAAAAGGAGGCCTGAATGGGAGGCCGGGAGACCCCACCCTCCAGCCAGAGTCCTCGCCAGCCGGCAGGGCCACACCCAGGTCTTTGAAGGCCGCAGCCTTTGCCACCAATGAGCCCAGCAAACGGAACAATGAGCCGGCTGAGCGGGAGGCCTCCAGGTGCCCTTATCGGGGCTGCCTCCCCTGGCCGCGTCTCCTCTCCAAGCCTAGCACTAATCTCATCTGATAGTCACCTCCCACCTCCCTCACAGCCAGCAGCCTGCGTGTCCGAGGGGAAAGCTCGGGCAGCAGGCCGAGGGGTGGGTGCCTCCAGCTGGCAGGGCTGCAGGTCACATGTGGAGGGGCAGCCACGCCCCCCACCCCCATGAGCTGGACTGCTCCCCCAGCCCCCTGGGGAACGGTGGAGGTTGACCCTGCTCAGGAGTCTCTTCCAGGCCTTTGAGTCACTCTCCACAGGACACCTTAACATAGGGTTTTAAATCTGCACAGACTAAAGCAGGTGTCACCTCACTGTGCTGTGTGGACACTCGGCAGCTACAGACGGCGTCAGCCGAATGGCGGATGCAGGCACAGCTGGATCCAGGGAGCCAAAGGCTCTGCCTCACTCTGTGCTCGTACCCTACCCGGCTCTGTTCCTCTGCCTCGCTCTGCCTCGCTCGTACCCTGCCTGGCTCTGTCCCCGCAGGGCTGCGTGTCATCAACAGCACCTGCTGGGCTGTGAGAGGAGAGGCCCCTGCTCTCCAGCATGGTGGCCATTTCCCCAGAAGAGCTGTGGTTCTGGGGGCCATGCCCTCCCTGGGCTCTGGGCTGGCTGAGCTGGGCCGTGCACCCTCGCCTGTACCGCAGGGCGGGCGGCTTCCTGGGCAGGGAGAGGGGTGAATTCCTCCCAGGAAGATGGGCAGGGCTCCTAACTGCCAAGACCACGCAAAGGTGGCTGTCCAGGCTTGCCAAGACATGCCCACGTATCAGGTCCAGCTGCTGAGACCCTGCCGAGGACACTGGCAGGAGCACAGGGGCCAAGATGGGGCTGGAAGGCGCCCCAGAAACAGAGGCATCCTGACCACACCCTGAGGCTGTTGTCCCGTGAACGGCAGGTGGGGACTGTGGGGGAGTGGCTCACTGTGGCTTCTGTGGACAGCCAGTCTGGGAATGAGGGTCCTCCTGGCCTGGGAAAAAGAGGAAGCCCGCTGAGGCCTTGGGGAGTACTCAGAAGCCCCGGGAGTCCTCTGAGATGCTGACCGCCGCCCTGGGCCACCAACGGAATCTTTCTGAGGTGGGAGTGGCAGAGCCTCCCAGCCAGGCTGCAGAGCCAATGGGGGAAGGCCAGCGTTTCTGGGTGGTGGCCCCTGAGCATACCAGGTACTTTCTGTTTTTTGAGACAGTGTCTTGCTGTGTTGCCCCGGCTGGAGTGCAGTGGCACAATCTTGTCTCACTGCACCCTCTGCCTCCTGGGTTCAAGTGATTCTCCTACCTCAGCCTCCTGAGTAGCTGGGACTACAGGTGCCTTCCACCACGCACAGCTAATTTTTGTATTTTTAGTAGAGACGAGGTTTTCACCATCTTGGCCAGGCTGGTCTCAAACTGACCTCGTTATCTACCCGACTCGGCCTCCCAAAGTGCTGGGATGACAGGTGTGAGCCACCACGCCCGGCCCAGGTAATTATTCTTTTACTGGGGGCTGTGCAGGGTCCCACCAAACACCCCTAAAGCGGGCCGAGACCTGCTTTTGTTCAGTGAGCCCACTTTGCTCCAGGGGTCCTGGGGTAGCCTAGGAGGCCCTGAGCACTCTGCCATTTCCTCACGGCTTGGAAGCCAACAAGTCTGGGCTCAGATTGGGAGCAAGTGCCAGGCCTTGGAAGAGACGCTGGGGCCAGCTAGGGGCCGAGTCCAAGCAGCCCCTCCCTGCAGTTTCCTGGATAGTCTCAGGCGCAGAATCTAAACGAGAAGTGCACGAGCCCCGCGGACTCCCCACACAGAGGGCAGTGGATATTCTGCCATATTTATGTCATGCTGTGTTTTGAACCCTTTGAATGTCAGTTTCAAATCTGAGGCCCTGAGTGCTGCCTCTGGAGACAGGGTTTCTCCACACCTGAGGACACGGACCACTCCCCAGCACTGTCCTGAGCCCCTCGGAATCGTCCCCACCAGCTGTGCAGGGCCGTGCTTTCCCACACTTCTTCGTCACGGCTCATGCGTGCGTCTGCGGCTGTGTCGCCCCGGCCTCTGCACCAAGGGCACCCCGCCCTCTCCCAGAGGCTTCTGCAGGAGCCCGGCTGAGTCCCCTGGGAGTGCCCGAGGGTTCCTGTCCACTGGAAGTTAGATGTGGAGGTTCCCAGAGATTCTTGGCAGGACTATTTCATAGCAACTGCCCCTCCTACCCAATCCTGCGGGGAAGGAGCCGGCACAGCCCTTGGCCCCATGTGGCTGAACAGCTCAGAGGGAAAGGAGGGTGAGCAGGAGCCTGGCGGCATCCAGCAGGCCCCGGCCCATCAGCAGCCAGACCCCCTGGCGTCCACACCCAGGCCCACAGCCTCTCTGTCCTGACAGCCGCTCGGGTTACATACAGAGAGGACAAGGCAGTGACAAAGGGTGTCTGGGGCTTGGGAGAGACACAAGACACACGTTCACTACACACGACACGCACAGCACACACGTCCTACACAAAACACGCACAGCACACACGTCCTACACACGCACAGCACACACGTCCTACACAAAACACGCACAGCACACACGTCCTACACACGCACAGCACACACGTCCTACACAAAACACGCACAGCACACACGTTCTACAGAAAACACGCACAGCACACACGTCCTACAGAAAACACGCACAGCACACACGTCCTACACAAAACACGCACAGCACACACGTCCTACACAAAACACGCACAGCACACACGTCCTACACAAAACACGCACAGCACACACGTCCTACACAAAACACGCACAGCACACACGTTCACTACACATCCACACACAGCACACACGTCCTACACAAAACACGCACAGCACACACGTCCTACACAAAACACGCACAGCACACACATTCACTACACACACGTTCTACACAAAACACGCACAGCACACACGTCCTACACAAAACACGCACAGCACACACATTCACTACACACACGTTCTACACAAAACACGCACAGCACACACGTCCTACACAAAACACGCACAGCACACACATTCACTACACACACGTTCTACACAAAACACGCACAGCACACACGTCCTACACAAAACACGCACAGCACACACATTCACTACACACACGTTCTACACAAAACACGCACAGCACACACGTTCACTACACACACGTCCTACACAAAACACGCACAGCACACACGTCCTACACAAAACACGCACAGCACACACGTTCACTACATGACACACGCGTAGCACACGTTCACTACACACCCACACACAGCACACATGCTCTACACGACACATGCAGGGCACACACGTTCACTGCACAAGCACACACGACACACACGGTGCACATACACAACACAGTAGACACATTCACTACACATGCACACAGGACATATGCACACATGCTACGTAGGACACGGCACATTCATTACACATGCAGAACACACACGATACACAGTAACACCACATGTGCATACACTACACACGCACACACCCCACATCCAGAGCACAACACACAATCCTCATACATGACACGCACTCACACCACACACATCACACGTGACACACCCACAGGTGACTCAGCTTCAGCAGAAATCATTGAGGAGCTCGGGAGGGGCGTCTAGACACAGCTGTTTTCTGATGCATCTTGGCCACACTCCAGGACTTTCTGCCTCTCACTCAGAGCTGGACCCTGAGGGCCCCCGTCCTACCCCCCAAGCCCTGCCCTCCGGCTCGTCCGGCCACAGCCCTTGTGCCCAGCTCTGCTGAGACCTCCTCACAGAGGCTGCTCTAACCGCCTTCCTCTGCCCGGGGCGTGTGGTGTCTGCCCCGCCGCCCTGCGGCCCCCGTCATGTCAGGACCCCCCATGCCTGTCAGATGTCCACCTGGGGATGTTGAGTGGGGTGGGGCCGAGAGCAGCTGGGGTACTGTGCTTGTGGGGGCAGCTGGGGGCATCCAGGAGCAGAGGACTTGCCAAACTTGGGGCCTGACATCCAGCGGTCAGTCAGAGGACCCCAGGGGAGAGCGGGAAACGGGCTGCGGGGATTCGAGGAAGGCCCCGCCGCCTAGTGACGCAGCAGGTGGGTGGAGTAGGGCTTGGGGGCATCTTGGTCTTCAAGGTCCACTCAGATACCAGCAGCCCATGGGGCCTGGGCCAAGTCCCTACAGCCCCGGGTAGGGGACATGGAGGGAAGTTTGGAAATCACTGGTGGCAGAGCCTTCCCTGCGCCTGAGGGCCTTGTGGACCCCCCCGGAACTCAGGGTCTAGGTCCTTGCTGGGCACTTGGAGCCCGCCCCGCTCCTCAGCCTCCAGGACTTTGTCCTTTTCCAGAGCTTCTCATCTGCAGGATGGAGCCAGGGCCCTAAGAAGGTCCAGGTGTGGCTCTGAACAGGCCCAGCTCTGGCCCAATGGGCTGTCCACCTTGTAGGGCCCAGCGTGCTGACAGGACCTCAAGACACCCCCGGGTCAGGGCCCTTACTCACTGGGGGAGTTCAGGGCCAAGACTGTGTGGTTTGCGGCCCAGGGCCACACAGGGGACCGGAGAGCAATCCCTAAGGGCGGTGAGGGGCACTTGTACATTTATCACGGACGTGCCCCCATCCACATCCACAAATCAGTGCTGTCCAGGCCCCACCAGGAGCCCCTGTCCAGCCACTGCCCTCCGAGGGCCTCGCCCAGGCTTCCCTCACATGGTCACTCACCAGGACGGACGCACAGCAGCTGTTCTCCTCTTACCTGACGTTGTATTATAAAATCACATCCAGTTGTAAACACTTCCAACAAGGCAGAAGCGAGCAAGGGGAAAGTGGAACTCGCTGTGGACGTGGCTGCAGGACTACACTTCTGCTCCCGTTGGGGTGCCCGGGTGGGTTTCACAGGTCGCAGTCCTGCAGGCTGAACCTGTCTGCCTGGGCGCCCCGCGCTGCCTGCCTCCTGGGCACTCTGGGGCGACGTGGACGGATGCTCACTTGTCTAAGGTTCCATGCATGCGTCAGGAGTCTGCACCAAGAATGGTCCATCGATGGGGGAGTTCTCCCCGGGAGGGGCTTCCCAGCCTCCCATTCTGGGCACTTCCAGACCTTCTGCAGGAAGTGCTGTCCTTGAGTCATTCTGTTTTGTCCCAAGGCTGCTGTGAGGAGGGGGCAGGTGAGCTCGTGCTGGAGGGTAGGGACCTGCCGGACAGCTTCAGTCCAGGCACAGCCACAGGTCCCAGCTGCCCCATTTTCCCCGGCCGGTGAAGAGCAGCCCCCAGCAGGCTGTGCGCAGTCCCGGCTCACGCACGGCCCAGAGCGCACTGCAGGGCCCCAGCATCCCCACCTTCGTTTTCACCTGTTCCCTCCTGCTTTCCAGCTTTGGAGTGCTTGCTAAGAGGGACTTGAACCACAAGGCTGTAAACATGACACCTGCCTTCCCTTCCAATCCCTCCTGGTTTTCTTTCTGACACACAAAGCTTACAGCCTTTACTGTTTCCAACTGGAAAACCAGTTTTTCCAACACTTTTTAAAAAACAAATGATCCTTTTATCGTACACTGAAAGCCCTACCCATGACAAGCCCACTTCTGCATCTGACTCTGTTCACTGACCCTTCATTTACTTCCTAAACCAACCCTTTTGGTAACTTTCAGTGAAGAGAATATGTTCTCAGGGCGGGGCGTGGTGACTCATGCCTGTAATCCCAGCACTTTGGGAGGCCGAGACGGGCGGATCACGAGGTCAGGAGATCAAGACCACCCTGGCTAACACGGTGAAACCCCGTCTCTACTAAAAATACAAAAAACTAGCCGGACGAGGTGGCGGGCGCCTGTAGTCCCAGCTACTCGGGAGGCTGAGGCAGGAGAATGGCGTGAACCCGGGAGGCGGAGCTTGCATTGAGCCGAGATCCGGCCACTGCACTGCAGCCTGGGCGACAGAGCGAGACTCCATCTCAAAAAAAAAAAAAAAAAAAAAGAGAACTGATGAAATACCATTTCAACCATCTCATCCATCATTTTATGTAGTTAAAGTTTACATCGTTGTCCATAACATGAATATCTTCTTCTCTTCAAGAGTAAAAGGCATAAATAACGGCATCTCAAACTTTTGAAGAATAAAGATCGTGAATAACCCCCCAAAGAAGGTCAGTTTGTTTGTTTTTTTTGTTTTTTTGTTTTTTTTGAGACGGAGTCTCACTCTGTCGCCCAGGCTGGAGTGCAGTGACGCGATCTCTACAAGCTCTGCCTCCCGGGTTCACGCCATTCTCCTGCCTCAGCCTCCTGAATAGCTGCGACTACAGGTGCCCGCCACCACTCCCGGCTAATTTTTTTTGTATTTTTAGTAGACACAGGGTTTCACTGTGTTAGCCAGGATGGTCTCGATCTCCTGACCTCATGATCTGCCGGCCTCGGCCTCCCAAAGTGCTGGGATTGCAGGCCTGAGCCACCATGTCCAGCCCAAGGTCAGTTCTTTACCCTTGGCATTCACTAAAGTCCAGAGATAATGACGTTCAGTATGTACTTAATGATAGGCAAGATGAAAGACTAGAAAGAGAGAGAAGGCGTAACCTCCCGTGTGTGTGTCTGTGTGTCGCTCTCCCTAAACTCTTCCCATTTATTCCAGGAAAAGTGTCCTGAATTCTTCAATTTACATACACTTCTCATACTCCAACCCTGAGGTCAGAACAGGAGCGAGCATCTCTTCCCGTGAAGCCAGCTCCACAGTTTCACAGTTAATTGATTTAATGATGCCACCTGACCAGGGCTTGTCCAATCATTGTACCTAATTCTTTAGCTACAATGACTGGTCTAGCTTTGAGCATATGACCTAATCCAATCCAATTTGAAACTCCCCCAGGGTTTTACAAAATGAAGCTAAAAGCTGGAATTTTTTTCCTTTCTCCTTAGATAGGTATGAGGATATAAGCACTGATAATGTCTGAAATCATGCTTTTAACCTTGCCAAAAAACAGTCTGAGATAACTTGTTCAGAACATAACAGAAAATGAGAGGTAGAATCTCAACTGTTCTAATTTTCTCTTCCCTCTGATTGAGGCATTCTGTAGTTTATGTGGGCCAAATAATTCCCTGTGTTGCTTAAGTACATTCAAGTTGAATGTCTTGCATTTACCACCAAAAGTGCTCTGGCTAATACAGTTATTGAAAAAAAAATGTGCTTATCAAATGTTTATGATTAAGGGTAATATAGCGATAATTACTTTGTGTGACAGCAAATGACAATCACATCAAGTAAGAGCACAATAGGATTCATAGATGTGAATAAAACACTCACTGAGGTTGATTCTTTTTCCTCTTAATTTTATTCTGTTTTCTTTCTCATCTGCAAATAATGGATCCTAATATATAGTCCACAGTGAAGGTATTAACCAAGCGTGTTTTAGGAGGAAGAGCCTATGGCACGCATCACATACCTTCTGAACATTGTCATGTCCTGAGCATCGCTCTGGAGTCAGAGATACGCATTATTTGCATCCCAAATACACAGGATGGACTCTGCAAATTCAGGCAAGGTGCTTAAACTCTCTGATCATCAGCTTTTGTTTTGTTTTATTTGTAGAATGAGGATAATAATCAGTACTTCAAAGGTTGTTATGACAGTAAATTGCCATAAAGAAGTCATGGTACTTAAATGCACTCCATAAACTATAATAATTTCCGTTATTCTTCCTCCTTTCTTTCCTTTCATTCATATAACAAAGATGTATTAAGTTACTGTTGAGTTTCTGCTATTGGCCAGTCACTGAGTTCTCCATGGTACTAAACACCGGAGATTCAAAAAGAATGTTATTTCTCTTCCTCTTAAAATGTATATAGTTGGATAAGAGGTAATAAATAAGTAAAAATATAATAGTACATAACTACGTGTGCAATAAAAAGCTGTGTAGATTATAATGGGAACAGAGAAAGGAGTGGTTAATCTTCCTGGCCAATAAAAGCCTCTTGAAAGAGAATGTAGGGTATATGTAATTTAATTACGGAAGTATCAGAAAGGATGCAGGATTTCTGGGGCAGAGTTGAATGAGCGTAGCCACTTAGATCCTGCCTAAAGAGTGGCAACAGTTCCTTAGAACACCAATAGCAGTGGATATAACTTTCGGATTAATTTGTTTACAATGATAGTAAAATGGTATAAAGTTTACATTTCAGAATTTAAATATAATCATTCTTAAGAGGTATTTTATCATTTTAATCAAATCTGGAGTTAGTTAATTCTCTCTTATCTATTATCCAATACAGATTTCTCTGTTATCTATTATCCAATATAGGAAGCTGCTCTGGGGATTCTTCTTTACTGTTAGTTACATGTACACAATAAAGTGAATACTGTTATTGTTTCGCAGTACTGGAGATATTGAGTTCAGAATTTGCACTGTTTTGTGATATAAATGCAAATATGCTAGTTGATTCCATTTTGAGTTATGAACCAGTAAACTGTTCTTGTTTTTATTAGAAAAAGAAAATATTTTATTTCAGTGTAGAATTTTGTAGGCAGAAATTTAGTTAATAATATTCTTGAAACTTCTACCTCTACATAATATGCAATATGTTTTTCTTTTTTATTTTCATTTATTTGAGACAGAGTGTCACTCTGTTGTCCAGGCTGGAGTGCAGTGGCGCCATCTCAGCTCACTGCAACCTCCACCTCCCAGGTTCAAGCGATTCTCCTGCCTCAGTCTCCAGAGTAGCTGGGATTACTGGCGCCCACCAACATGCCTACCTAATTTTTGTATTTTTAGTAGAGATGGCGTTTCACCATGTTGGCCAGGTTGGTCTCGAACTCCTGACCTTGTGATCCTCCCGTCTCAGTCTCTCAAAGTGCTGGGATTACAGGCATGAGCCACCGCACCTGGCTGACTATTGGTGAAATTTTAATGGGGGCTTGAGAATTAGATGCAAGAATATGTTAATAATTTTCTGGTTTTGTTTGTTGTATTGTGCATGTATTGCATGTGTGTGTGGGGGGGCACACATATTACTGTAATAGATTTGTAATATATAGAATTATATATCTGTATATACACATATAGACACACAATTGTGTTTGTAGAAAATATATATGAAAGGAGAGTTTTTCAACTTTGGCACTATCGCTTTTCACATTGGGCCATTTAATTCTTTGTTGTGGGCATTTCCTGTGAATTGTAGGATGTTTAGCGACTTGCTTTGCCTTTAATAACTAAATGACGGTAGCACCCTCCTCACACCATTCCCCAGACTAACAACTAAAACTATCTTGAGATATTATCAGATGTTTCATGGAGGGCAAAACTCTCCCTGGTTGAGAATCACTCTACTACAGTATTTGGAGATGACAGAGCATCGGGTTCATTTCTATATGTTGTTCAAATATCTTTCAAAGTTGAATGTAAAATTAAGACATTTTCAGAAAAATTAAATGGGCTAATTTGTCACCAGCAAATCCATACTACAAAACATGCTAACGGCAGTTTTTTGGCCTGAAGGGAAATAACATCAAATCTAAACTCCAAATTAGAAGAAATTAAAAGCATAGAAATGATAAGTATATGAGTAACAGGAAATACTTTATCTGTCAATTTCATTGAAGGGAAACTGAGTATTTAAGTTGAAAAAGATATCACTTTATTGTGGGGTTTATGATGTGCACAGAAAAATTTATACTAAAAAAATCACAAAAGACAGAGGGGGATAAAGGAAATGTTATGGTCATCAGTTTTTGTTGTTGTTGTTGTTTTTAATAGACTTTCTTTTTTAGGGCAGTTGTAAGTTCACAGCAAAATTGAAAGAAACCTACAAAGATTTCTCAGACATCATTGTGTTCACACATGCACAGCCTGACCCTTTGTGGTCATTCTCCTGTGGAGTGTCACATTAGTTACTGCCGATGAACCTGCATTGCATATCCTTATCACCTAGGTCCATAGTTTACACTAGGGTTCACTTTTGCTGTCATACGTTCTATGAGTTTGGGTAAATGCATATACCAGTATCGTATCATGCAGAATACTTTTCTGCCCTAAAAGTCCTCGGTGCCAATGAATAGGATAGGTGGAGCACAGATCACGTTTTAGTAAAATGTTGCCTTGTTTTGATTTGACAAAGTAGCCATCGCTATCCATCACTGGAGAGAATGTAAACATAGAAAAAGGATTTTTCACGTTGTATATGAAGTTTTTTTTACATTATATATGAGGTTGTAAAAAATTACCTGTAAGTAAAATGTAGATTAGTTAAGCATAAGTTGATGATGATTATCATACAATTAACTCAATACAAAAGCAATGCAACTAACTCATCTATGCAATTTAAAATGAATACTTAAAATGCAATTAAGCAAAAATAAGAGAAGAGAAACAAACAGATTGTACAGTTTTTAAAACTGGCAACACCTTTCATTTAACATATTGATGAACTAAATCATCCAAGTAAAGGCAGAGATCGTCATATTAGACATCTAATGTTGTCTACCAGAAACATACATTAAACATAAAGACACAGATAGGTGAAAAGTCAACCTATAGGAAAAGATAAACCATATACACAGCAAGTATAAGGAAGCTTGTGCGGCTGTATTAGCAAAATGCAATGTAGACTGGAAAAGAGGGTGCATTATAAGAGAAAATGGGGGCATTTCATAATTATGAAATAACCAATTCATCAGAGGACAATAATATTCCAAAAGGGACACCCACTTAATAATAAAGCCTCATAATTCATGAAGGAAAGTAAGCAGAACTGAAGGGAGAAATGGATAAATGACAATAATAATTAAAGATGTTAACATCCCTCTGTTCATCACTGATAGAACAGTGAGACAAACCAATCATATGGCTATAGAATATTTCAACTTCATTATAAATCACCTTGATCTTATTGACATTTATAAAAACTACACTTAAAATGCTGAATATACATTGTTTTCTTATGTATTGAAAGCATCGCCAACATAGGCCAAATGCTGAATCAAAGAGTAAGTTTAAATGAATTTATGTTTTAGATTTTATAGAATATATTCTCTGATCACAATAAAATTTAATTTGAAATCAATGACATGAGATACACAGGAAATCCCCAAATAGTTGTAAATAACATGAAAAACTAACTAACTCATAGTTCACAAAAGAAATCAAAAGATAATTTAGAAAAAATATAATCAAGGAAAACAGTATATTGAATAAACATCTGCACCTAGATGTTTATTTCAGCAGTATTCATAATAGCCAAGATATGGAATCAACCTAAGAGTCCAACAACAGATGAATGGTTAAAGAAAATGTGGTATATCGGGCGGGCACGGTGGCTCACACCTGCAATCCCAGCACTCTGGAAGGCCAAGGTGTGCAGATCACTGGAGGTCGGGAGTTCAAGACTAGCCTGGCCAACATGGCGAAACTCCATTTCTACTAAAAATATAAACATTAGCTGGGCATGGTGGCACATCCCCAGCTACTTGGGAGTCTGAGGTGGAAGAATCACTTGAATCCGGGAGGCAGAGGTTACAGTGAACCAAGATCATGCCATTGCACTCCAGACCAAGACTCCATCTCAAAGCAAGAAAGAAAGAAAGGAAGAAAAGAAAAGAAAAGAAAAGTTATACATACATACATACACAATGAAGTACTATTCGGCCATAAAAGAGAAGGAAATCTTGTCCTTCACAGCAACATGCATGGAAATGGAGGATATAATGTAAGTGAAATGAGTCAAGAAAAGAAAGGTAAACATTACAGCTTCTCACTCATTATGGAAGCTAAAATATTTTGATCTTATAGAAGTTAAAAGTAAAACAGAGGATGCTAGAGGCTGGGAAGTGTAAGAGGAAGGAAGGGATAGGAAGAGATTTGTTAAAATATTCAAAATTAAAGCTAGATAGGAATAATAAGTTCTAATGCTCTATACCACTATGGTATGACAATAGTAACAATAATATATAGTTTTGAATAGTTAGCAAAGGATATTGAATGTTCCCAAAACAAAGAAATGATGTTTGCAATGATGGATATGCTAATTACTATCATCTCATCAGGGTAATTAAATATATACACTGTGTGTATTGAAACATCACTATGTACACATAAATATGCACAATTATGATGTGTCAATTAAAAATAAAATTATAACACACCTACATATTTGTGGTGCAGAGTTAAATTGAGAGAGTAATTTATTACTTTAACTTCTTGTATTGGAAAAATACGTAGGTTTAAAAGTCAATTAAAAAAACAAATTGAAGCATAATTTGAAAAAAATAAAATAATAGAGGTAATGAAAGAAATGAAATTGGAAGTAAATAGTAAATTCACAAAGTGAAACAAATGTTACTTTGAAAAGATCAATAAAGTTGTTACATACTAGTAAGACCAAGAAAAAAGGACTGATGAAAGAAGAAATATCATTACAGAGCCTCTGTATTTAAATCATCATTATTATGAACAATTCCATACTCACGAATTTGGCAGTTTAAAGTTCTTAAAAGAGACAAATTAGCAAAGCTTATTTAAGAATAAATTGATAATGTGATTTTTTTCTGTATCTATGTGTATCCTTATATTCTAGGTTTTCTAATTTATTGGCCTATGGTTGCTCATAGTAGCCTTTAATGATCCTTAGAATTTCAACAAAGAAATTAAGAAGAAATTGAAAAATGTATTGAAGCCAATGAAAATGGCAACGCAGCATACCAAAACCTATGGGATACAGCAAAAAGCAGTAGTAAGAGAGAAATTTATACTTACAATTTCCAAGATCAAAAAAAGTGAAAAACCTCAAATAAACAACCTGATGATACATCTTTTTTTAAGTTCACTATAAATTTTAATCTATGATATAAATATTACCTAAAGATATAATTGAACATCATGTATCAGAAAATAAAACATAACAATCCAATGCAATTTTGTAAATACCTCCATGACACAAGGATTATTTTCCTCAGATTCAACCTTGTAATTGTGTTTTATTTGCTTTCTGAAAATCACACTTTATAAAGAACACAAGTAGAGCTTGTTAAAATGATTGTCACAGATGTTCTGTTTACTATTTCAGAAAACACCACATTCATTCATTCCTATAAATTTTATTCATTAATTATGAAGAATAAAATAAAATATTCCATGCTTGTCATGAAACAGCGGTTTCTTCTTCTAGTCTAATCAGGGAACTAATAAATGCTTAGTTCATGGCAAAACTTCCATTTGATTTCCATTGACTTAATTACTTCTTAGGGTCTAGCCTCATCAATGGAGAAAAAGCACTTTTTTCTTCAGGCAACAGCACATTAACAGCACTGAATAAAAAATAAGGCAAATTCAATGGTTGTCAGCATTGCTTTAGTAATTTCGAGACTATAAATAAAACTATAACCATAAACAAAAAAGTTTACTAATATCTTCTTTTCAGGAGAGTGATACATTCTGAAGGTTTCTTGTTATTCTATTGAATAGCAAGGACTTCCAAACTTAAATGTCTTAAGGCTGAAAATTAGTTATGTTCCTCAGATTTTAGCCTTATTAGTGAAATTCCAAAAGTATTATAGATTCAATTTGTCTTGAAATTATAAACTTCTAACAGATATTTTTCAAAATACATGCCTTCAAACAACTTAAATGAGAAAATAATTCATTCTTAATAATACCTGACAGTTCGTCCCTTGCTTCCCAGATGTCAAACGTGAATTCAAAAAATAGGTCTTCCTGTTCACAAAATAGGTTTTCCTGTTCAAGAAATAAAGTTTCTGCCCTTTTAAAAACTTGTTAGGATTTCATGTGCCAAAATGTTGAAAACTGCACATATTCAAACGTAGTTCCCATAGGAACACATACTCCTCACCTCTCACACCTTTGAAGACACAGGCGACAGGCAATATAAATGTTCCCTTCTTTCCAGCTGATGTTAAATGGTTCAGTTTGCTTCATGGGATTATCGGATACAGGGTTAAATTTTCATTTTCCATTACTCTATCTAGTAAAATTGAACTTAAATTAGGTAGAATACTATCAGAAGAATTACACAGTGATTGGTAAACTGCCCTAAATAATCAGGCTTTTTATTTATAATTCCCTTTTTAATGTTGTCATTTGACAATTGCTTCAATCTTCAGGCCAAAGAAAATGAGGTGCCAGGCTATATTAATTAAAATATTCCACAATAAAAGAAAATGCAAACCCTGAAAATAACTTCGGTGCTATAGACATTTAAAAAGTTACAATTGTTAAAACTCTGAATAAAAAGATCTTGAGAACAGGTACATTTCAAAACAATATTTTACACACTGGAAAAAAGTATTTTTCAAATAACATGATATATGGTTTACATATTTCAGTCTTAGTGTTTTTTTTTTTTTTTTCCTGCAACACTGTTTTGCATTAAAGTCTCTCATATGGTTTACTAGATGGGTTCCTGACTCACTGTCCCAGTCTTGGATCTCAGCCACACTGGGTTTAGCTGACAGATGTCATGACCATCAAGACTGATAGTTCCAGAAGCAGGGTCCTACAACCTCAGCAGGAGCGAAAGCACTGTTGATTTGCCAGAACCACTTGGGCCAACCAGTGCCGTGACAGATCCTGACGGAATGGAAAGGCTGAAATCCTGAAATACGGGCACCTCTGGGCGAGCCGGATAGGCAAAATGCACGTTCTTAAACTCCAAAGCACCCTGGAAGCTTTTCTCATTGAAGGTGAGCCCTTTGTTAAAAGGCAGCTTGGGCTTTCTCTCCAGGAGCTCCCAGAGGCGCCCTCCGGCACCCAGTCCTTTCAATCAGCTCTGAGTAGAAAGAGCTCAGACTTTCGATGCTTGCTTATTCCACCCCAGAAAGCATACATTAACCCAGAAAGCGCACATTAGAAAGGAAGAGGGTCCACCCACGGTCATGTGGGCACTGCCCATCAGCAGCCCTCCTTTGTACGGGACAGAAAGTACGGTCAGGTTTCCGCAGAGCCTAGTTGCTCCAAAGAAGCCAGCCAGAGTCATGCCTCTTTCCTTGCTAACTGCATCACATGGTCCACTTTGCTGGCATGTATCTCTTATTTCAGTCGTTTCTTTCCCAAAACCTCAAACAGTTCTTACACTGCCAATACATTCCTCAGCTAGCTGAGTGGCTTGTGCCAGGGAATCCTGGGTGACTTTGGTCAGTTTCCGTAGCTATCGTCCATAAATTACAGCCATGATTGACACTGGAGGCACCGCTCCAAACAAAGGTGGGCAGATTAGGTGAGACAAAAACCATCATACTGATGCCTACAGAAGCCTGGGCCCCGGCCCTGAGCCCATCTGAGAGGTTTTCAGTCACTGAGCGCCCCACGAGCGCAGTGTCTCCTGAGAGGCGGTTAATCAATTCTCCTGTGCGAGTCTTGTCAAAGAAAGCAACCCTGCCTCCGAAGGGAGAAGAATGAAGTTCTCAGCCTGGAGTTTGCAAGCGGTAGACACGAATGGCATTGGCGGCAGCACCACACAGAAACACGCCACTGAGCCCAAGGCAGAGGCGGGTCAGGTTGTCGCTGCAGTCCACAGTGGGGCTGGTAGAGATGACATCGATGACCTGAGCCGGGAAGAAGGGGGAAGACATGGAGCTAACACGACATCGTGAGAAATCCAACCGCAGCTGCCAGCCTCGGGCGCTCAGGTTACACCAGCTCCAGGAGCTTCGTGGCCTCAGACTCAGGCCGCTGCGTCTCGTCCCCGGGAGGCGCCTCCAGCCGGTGCCGCAAGCCCTCTTTTCCCGCCCAGGCAGCGGCGGTGGGACCTGGGAACCCCGCGCGGGGGCGCCAAGGAGCGCCCGGCCCGGCTCCAGAGCCCTGCACCTGCAGCTGCCCGCCAGAGCCCACAGCCCCAGGAGCCGCGCCGCCCCGCGAGCCGCCCTACCCCGCCCCAGCAGCAGCTCCTCCAGCGGCGCGCGGCTCCAACCCCCGGAGCAGCGCCGTCCCCGCGCCCTATAGCGGCTCCGGCCTCAGGCCAGTGAACTGCCACAGGGACCGGGGCGCGGTGGCCCAGCCCATGCGCAGGATACCGGCAGGAGCCGCCTGGGCTCGGCGGGACCGTGGGGCCGTCACATCTTAAAGAACTAGAAAAGCAAGAATAAACCAGACCCAAAATAAGTATACAAGAAAGGAAAGAGTAAAGGTAAGAGCAGAAATTAATGAAATTGAAATAAAAAAAAATCAACAAAATGTAAACTTCATTTTTTAAAAAAGATAAACCAAACCACTAACCTTTAGCCCCCCACCCACACACACACAGAAAAAGAAAAAAAAAAAAAACTAAATAAAATCAGAGATGAAAAAGGGGACATTATCATTGATTCTGTAGAAATTCTAAGGATCATTAGCGGCTAGTAGGAGCAACTACAGGCCAATACATTAGAAAATCTAGAATAAATGGATACTTTCCTAGACACATCCAATCTAGCAAGAATGAACCATGAAGAGCTCCAAAACCTGAAAAGACCAATAAGTAATGAGATGGAAACAAAACATCTCCTAGGAAAGGCCGGGCGCGGTGGCTCCCGCCTGTAATCCCAGCACTTTGGGAGGCGGAGGCCCGTGGCAGGAGATCACGAACATCCTGGCTAACACGGTGAAACACTGTCTCTACTAAAAATACAAAAAAAATTAGCTCGGCATGGCGGCGGGCACCTGTAGTCCCAGCTACACGGGAGGCTGAGGCAAGAGAATGGCGTGAAGGGGAGGCAGAGCTTGCAGTGAGCCGAGATCGTGCCACTGCACTTCAGCCTGGGCGACAGAGCGAGACCCCGCCTCAAAAAAAAAAAAAAAAAAAAAAAAATATATATATATATATATAAGCTATACAAAATCTGTGTGATTCTAAATTAAAAAGAACAAAGTAGTAAGAAAGGTGTTCTTCAAAATCCTATTAAGTGATGAAGTGTTAAATATTAGATTAAGAGATCCCTTCATTGGTATTTTCCCTTAATGTTTTACTATAACATCTGTTGACATATTTAAAAGTTTATATTATACAACTAATGAATTAAATCTGTCTACCATGTACATTGACAGAGCATAATTTGTTTAATCATCCATCTACTACTGTTGGACCTTGAAGTGATCCTCCCTTTTTTATTATCCTGAGAGATACGTCATAATTATTTCAAAAGATTTTTACTCTATTTTAATTTATTATGTTCCTGTGTTAAGCCAAGGTTTTTGAGAAATTAAATTATACTAGCTTTACTCTAGTAACTAAATGGATTAATTCATTCAGTGAAGAGAATTCTCTTATACAGACTATAATTGAAGAATTTATAGAAAGAACACTGTCTTTGCATTCAGATTGGACTTTAAGCTCAAACTTTCCCTGGCACTATAGGAATTATGAGTTAATATTCAAATATTGTGCCCTAATCTGCAAAATAAGAGATAAAATAATCTCTCTTTGTAGGAATATTTAATGCTTTGTAGGAAGTATTAAATAACACAACTTACATAATTATCTAGTAAGAATTCTAGAACGTAACAAACAAGCCATCATAGTCTTTTTCTATCCTACCAAAGGTAAGAAAAATGACATCGTAGGGCCTGATCATCATACACAACACACTTGAAACTCCAGGTTTACTATTCTGGTATTACAGCAATTAATTCTCTGAAACTAAATTGCTTCCTGTTTTCTGAATTCTCTCCAAACTTCTCTTAGTTTCAATGTTAGAAAAATATGATTTCCTCCCCTTGGAATAGAATCACTTAAGACAATTTTATACCACACCCATTAAATGTTATTTTTTAATTGCACATAATTCCCTGACAAAATCTGAATCCCTGAATCATAGATTTCACACCATAACCTTCCCTAAAGGCTCATTAGCATATGCATCAAAAAAAGAATGAACTATTTCCTAATGTCCACTTCTAAACTGATTAATATTTCAAAAAGTCAATTTTCATTTTACCTTTTATGTCATATATTCATAAGAATTTTTCACATATATAAAATTTTGTAGAGTATATTCAGTATATGTTTCAAAATGTCTTTGGGCCATATGTATTTTGTGCTAAAGTTTCTCTTTATAAAAAAAAAAACAAAGCAGGAGATGAGAGTTTTTATGTGTGGGAAATGAATTCAATTATTATTTTCTAAGGGAGATTAGAGAGGAAAATACATTTTCCAGTTAATTCTGTGACCAACAAAAGTAAGCAATATAGCTGAGAAATTCATCTGAGCTGACAGTTGATTATATATATAATTTTTTTCTAACAGACCCACAACCAATGAGACAGTTATAGTTTCACCAAGTCAAATGTCAGCCAGAGGACTTACAGTTTTGACACTTGGCAAGGCAAAGCAAAGAAAATGTGAAGGATCCTCATGTACTTGTTAGCCTGAAAACTTAGTGTCAAAAAAGCACTATTCATCATTGGCTGTCAAACACAGGATAGTTCTCTGTCACTGGAACTTCTGCAGAAAGGATAATTATGATTAAATGGCAGTGGATTTAAAATATTTCAGTAGTGGTTAAAATAACTGTTGAATACTGATGGTATAATATCAAATCAAAGGTGCAAAACTGTCCACTAATTATCCGGAGTATAAAATATCTGATCACAGCCACAGAAATTGATAAGGGCTTAATCATGCTTTTTGGAAATACAATAAAGAAGATAATCATTTTTCTACCTTAAAAAAATAAATTTTAGACCATGTCCTTCAAGGAATACAGTTTGTATTGTTGAAAATTAGCTCTGGTTATATAATTTCCTCTAGCTGTTGCTTTCAATTTATTTATCTCTATTTTCTGATTATTCCTCTAACACAAAAATACTGAGGGCTTTCTCTATGTTAGGCAGCAGCTGCAAAGCTAAGCCCTGGAATACAGAGATGTGAAACAATGCTAAAACTGGCTCAGAAACAGTTCATTGCCTCATGAATTTTTAGCTTAGTCCTATTCCCATAAACGTTTCTATGTGAGTGGCAGGGATTGGGGGGCACCTCACTCTCCTCTAGGGACAGGCCATGTCCTAAGCAGTAGTTTGAAGGTATCACTTTGGAGAATTTAGGTCTGGAGACTGTAGAAATCAGCAAGATTTCAAAGAATCATGATTACATTGCAAAGTCACACGGGCAGGAGTAGATAAGAATATGTTGTATTTCCTCTTTTGTAGTGTGAGTTAGTTGATCTAAATGTCCACTGTGTTTTCTCTATCTTTGAATTATGCATAACAGTGTAGATAGTAAAGAGCTGTCAAGAGACCATGAGATTTCAAACAAACAGGTAAAAGCATACTCCAGGAAATTGTAAAAGAACTAATTAGAGTCCACCACGTGTTCAGTGTCAGTTCAAAGACACAGAGAGATAGGTGCTCAACAGATGGAATATGTTAGAACCCATAAAAATGACCAAGATGGGAAGGCACAAAATCACCAGAGCTATAATCAATAACCAATGAATTGGTACTCTCTTCTGTCTTTCCCACTGTATTTGGGCCTTTGTAAGTTACTCAATCATGTAAGTGATAAAAAACCGTTATTCATTCTCAAGGCAAAAGAATTATATATGCTTTTGGGAAAAAGGAGGATAAGGGAAGGTTTTTAAACTTTTATAATGGGCCATACTACGTGTAGTACACAAATCTAAAATTCATTTTTTTCCCCTAGAAACAGATCTTAAACTGGCTAGAAGTAATAGATAATGTGGTTCATCAGAGCTGTATACTCTTAAATTCAGATTTTCTGAATCCATCTCACATTATCCTAGTCTCACAAGATAACTGCAAAAATGTCTTGTTGCCGAATACATTCAACAGTGAACTATACAGTTGCCTCCAAGAAATTCACTGCACATTGGTCTGTTCATTGTTTAAGAAATCTTGCAGCTAAAAACAAACAAAAACGTACCTAGTATGTTTTAAGATATAGCATCTCCAAGATTATTTGAAATGTACTTTCCTTGTTTCTCTGAATATCTCTCAAAAGAACTGTTGGAAAATATTGCTTCACATGATTGATCTTCCATTTGAGTGACCTGCATTTACACCTATGCCTATTTTGTGTAGGTGATCAATTCATTTGTCAAGAGTGCTTTCATAATCATGCATTAAAATGCACAAGATTGTCATTCCTCAAAAATGCTACTATTATCACCTGTAATTAAGTCTACCAAATTTACACTAGAAAACAAACACAGGGAGAACAATGGGTAGTTGTTAGATCACTTAGCAATCAGAGGTAAAAATTAGTAGCAGAAATGAAATTGTCATTTCTCAAATTATTTTTCAAAGGACAATGTTGCCTTATTAACTAATATTTGATTGGGGACATTTACAACCATTAATCTAGAAAAGAAATTCTTCTACTGCAGTGCACTTCCTCTACATACGTGTGTGAATGAGTGTCCATTTTGTTTAAAGTTCCAAGTTACTTATTCATTCATTAGGTAATCTTTTCACATGGAACAAAATTTTTGTGGTAATTTATGATAGTTGGAAAAAAAAGATTTGGGGGGATTATAACTCTATTTAGATATTTCTGCCTACATCTATATCATATAAAAAAAAAGTAAAATCTGTTGACTCTCACAACTTACTAGCCAAATCTTAGATGCTGGTTGAAAATGAAGATACCTGGGTTAGTTCCCAAAAACTATGATTAATTTGGTTGGGAGTAAGAGCTAGAAATCTATTCTTCATAAACTCTAGTGAATCTGATATTAGTTGGTGTGGGAAACAGGCTTAGAGAATATCGATCTATTGTAAAAAGAGCACTTTTCTTTGGACACCTGGAAAAAAGAGCATGCATTAAATGCACTCAAACTCTATCAAGAATACTTCCATAAAATAGTTCCAAAAATATATTGATATAGCATATACAATTTTGATAACTTCCAGGGTAATGCAGATAATGTTTTTAAATGAGTTCATTTGTTTTGGCTTTTCCTTCTCCCCATTTTTCACTGTATATTGTGGATCTCCCACCTTTTAAAAAATAGATGACACTTCCACTTCCCACTCCCACTAATATACTCACAGCTCCTCTTTAGTGAAAATTCTATTGAATGTTCTTGTGCTCCAACAGAAAGGAAAAACACAGTGGCACTATTAACCATACCACTGTTAATTAGCCGCATTATGTGGTCTAACATTTTTCTTTATCATTCTGAAACTGGGTTTATCTGATACGTTGACACATTCATACAATTTGAAAGAGTCAGTTGAAGTCACAAGGACCCAATATTAGCACTTTTTCAGTGAATGCAGGCAAATCAGTTATTCCATCGTAAAATTGTATTTTGCTTTTCTGTTAATATCATATTTATAAAAGTATCATGAGGATGCCAAATGCTGAAAATGGAGATGGTCTAGTAACTAGAAATCCCCACCCCAGGGAGCACATGTACGTATCTCCCTACATCCTAATACTGTGATGTGTTTTGAACACTGACATTAGAACTTCATGAAGTTTTAACTGTTGATTCTTTCCCAAGCACCATCAAGTTATGATTTAGGCAATATATGACTGAAATTAATTCATTCATCATGCATAGGCACAATCACATAAATATTGCACAAAATATGCCCCTAACTGAAACCGAGAGGTACAAAAACATAATTTCACTCTTCGTAAAGAAGTTTGTGAGGAAATATACCTGTGATTGTATAGACACGTTTCCTGATAATACACTGACATTCACAAACAGTAGATTGCACTGCAGTTTGTAAACATTTTAAGTTGCATAAACTTCCCCTTGATTTTCAAAGACAGTATGATACTGTCTCCTAAAACTCCTTTTGTTTCAACTAAGTACTCTCACATATATTTTATAATAATGTTATTTTTTTAAAAGTGTTTTCCATTCAAGGAAAAGAAGTAAATTCCAATGTCAGAGTAACCAAGGTGTTTGAAGAATAGGTATTAGCCAGAGAGGTCTAGATGGTAAAATCAATCTTCAAGCCTCAAAGAAGCTCCGTGAACAGAGAGGAATGCCAGGTGTCACACGGCTTTCCTTCACTCTAACTTATTCTTGACTACAGTCTGTATGCCTGTTCCTGGGACATTTAAACTCGTAAAGGATTTCTTATTATCTTTGCTAAATACATTAAGAAGAATGCCAGCCAGCACCCTTTTGTGTACTGGGACATGTAGTCATGTAATTAAAACAGGTAACATGAACTCTGACTTTAAAATATATTATAGATACAAATGCTCTAAGCTAGGAAAGGTTTTCCACATCCAGTCAATGATGCAAACCTTTCATTCCTCAGAAATAATACCTTTTTAGGTCATCGAAAAAGAATACAACTGCTGCAGCTCCTGATGCAATATCTTCATGAGCCCAGAGCACACACGAATCCTAAGGGAACTGCCATAGTACAGCGCTCATTCCTGGCACTGGAACAAAGGAAACACAATCTATCCTGCACATACCTGCCGGAGCAGGCCACTGTCCTCTTTGGTAAGATTTAAAAAGCTCCCCCAAAATGTTATTACTCCCATCACCAGTACACAGAGAATGGGGGAAAGGCTGTTTCCAGTTCTTGACCTTTAAACAACTCTAATGTCAGTACTCATAGTGGCATATTACAAAGTAATCAACAGTGCACACTTGGAGGTAAACCACATATTGAGCGAATGAAGACCTTGCTGTCATTAAGATTAGATCAAACAATAGCACAATATAAGGAAATTTTATCTGAATTCTGTAATGAACATACATGCTGTAATAACATTTAAAAAGCATGGCAGCCTATGCCAAACCAGTGAGAATAGTTCTATGCAAACAGTGGGTCTTCATGTGTTTGAACTCCCACCATGTAAGGCCAACTCGATATGCATGCTAATGACCTATAATTATGAAATTAAAAAAGAAAAATGCTAAAGGATGCTAGAATGAACATCAGTGAAAGCCACAGAGACCCACTCTCTTTTAACTTCTTACAAATATAAATTAGAAACACAAATCATCATGAGTAGCTCTAACATGCAAATGAAGTAAATGAATTGTGTAGGAGATTAACCCCACAAGTTTGTTTCTTTTTAAAAAATTTCTTGACCAGCTCTTTGATGATGGTGATGTTTATCTCCTTCTTCTCTGCAGCCAAACCCAGCAAAAGAATGGCACAGAGCGGTTGCTGCCCAAGCCTGGGTGCTCCTGGTGCTCCTGCACGATGGGCTGTGCAGAATGGTTGTCGTGGGGAGAACCCTCTTTGGCCTCTCCTTGTGCAGGCTCCACGCTGTCGGTGAGGCTCATCTCACAAAGATCTTTGGAGAGTTGGAGGTGGGGATCTGAGTGCAGCGCCAGCACCCCCTCTCCTGCCTGCCCGCCCCGCCTGAGGGCTCTACTCACCACCATGCTTGTCGGCAGCCCCAAGCTCCTGGGGGGCTGGGGTTCCTGGACCGGGCTCATCAGCAGGGTTCTGGGCAGTGGCCAGGAATTTGTGGTGCCCCTTGTTATAGTCGCCACAAGCTGCAACAGCATCTCCTGCAGTGCCAGCAGCTTCACCTGGACGGAGGGGTGCTCAGCTGTCACGCCGCTGCCGGCACCCACCCTCACGCCCACGCCCACGCCCACCCCCACAGAGATGTTGCACACCCTACCTTCATCTCCTCCCTGTCCTGGGCCAGCCTGATGATGTCCTCCTCCCATTGCCGCATCTTTGGCACTGGCCCCTGCCTCTGTTACAAGGTGATGAACTTTCCTGCGGGAGGACAGGGCTCAGACGCTGGGGCCCCTCCGAGGGCCCTGCAGCTCCCCCTGCCGTGCCCTGGCCTCCCACTCACTGACGGCATCTCTCCCTCCAGTACTGGATGAATCAAAGTTCTTGTTTCTCCACCTGCTCCCTCAGGTCCGCCTTCTCCTCCAGGTGGTCCATATGGCCACTCTGGAGCCAAAATAATGGGGTCACATCTCGACAGCGACCTGCCCTCAGGTGGCACTTTCAAGTCACGGAGAAGCTGGAGGTGAGTCCTGGTATAGGACAGCTTCTCCATGACTTCCTGCAGGATCCAGTGGGTCTCCCCACTCACAGACTCATCCCCCATCCCTGGGGCTGGGACCGCTGCCTCTGGCTCCTTCTGGGCCGAGGCCACCGGGTGAGCCACGCGCTGGCAGCACACCCTCTGCTCTTTCACCCGCTCTGATAACCGTGCCTGTTCCTCCTGGGCACTGGCTCCAGCGGATTTGAAAAATGGCACCTGAGGGCAAGACCTGAGCATTCTTGTAGGGGCATACACAGAACAAATGGGGCAGAGGGGTGGAGCGCAGCCCCTCCCTTGGGGCCTCAGAGTGTGCACCTGTTGGTCACAGGTGAAATGGGGTCTGACCACTGGCTCCAGGAAGGGGTGAGGGTGCAGAGAAATCAGAAGGCAGGGAAACTAAGAGCATAAAGGGGTCCTGCAGGGACCACAGAGGAAGGTGGTAAAATGGGTGCAGGGGGAGTCAGGCTCACCATGGCCTCCCAGCTCTCCAGGTCCTCTGGGACGCTTGGCATGGGCCGAGGTCCCTCCTCCTCCTCACTGTCCAGATGTTCTCCTCCATCTCCTGTGGGGAGTGGCCAGAGGGCTCCTCAGACAACCCAACAAGGCAGGTACTGTGGGCCCAACTCTGCCTCCACCCTCACTGGGTAACCCTGAGCCAGCCCCTCCCAGAGAGGAATGAGCTGCTGTTCTTTATTTTTACTTTTAAGAACCAAGATCTTGCTATACTGCCCAGGCACAGTCCCACTACCGGTCAGTGCTGGAGTTCTGACCTGCTCCCTTTCTGACCTGGGCCAGTTCAGCCATCCTTAGGCAACTTGGTGGCCCCCCCCCCCCCCCCCCCGCTTCCAGGAGGTCACCATATTGATGCCAAACTTAGTGCAGGCACCCGGTCGACATAATGACCAGCTGTTCTAAAGGTCTCTTCCAACTCCTCAATTCTGTGCTGCTAACAGTCCCCCCTTCCTCCTGGGGCTCTCTCTTCTTACTCTAAGCGTCTCCCCTACCTTCCCCAGGGAGAGCCATGAGGCTCAACTGGTCCTGCAGCTGCTGCTTCTGCTGCCTGGCAGCTTCCAGGCGCTCCTAAGGGGCCAGGAAAGAGTGAGAAGGCACGGAGTTTGCCAGGTCGTCCCCCTCATGGCCCCGTCCTCAGCCACTCCCTCCCCTGGGTCTCCCGCAACTTTTGGCGGGTCATCTTGGTCACCACTTTGCCCCAAGCTTCCTGCTGCTGCAGCTGGTTCATTAGCTGGGTCTGCTGCAGGAACTGCCTGTGCAGCGCCTCCTTCTCAGAGGTCAGCTGCTGATAGGCGGCCACCTGCTGCTGATAGATGGCCACAGACTGCTGCAGGTCACCCAGGTAATGGTCTGGCTGCTGCTGCAGACTCTGAGCCTCTTGGCTCTTCAGCTCCACCTGCAGGAAGACCCTGGGCGTGACGGCACATGGCGGGCTGGCTTCCAGATTCGGGGCCCATTAATAGGGTAGCAAGGGCACTGTGGGGCTCTGTCGTCTTCCCAGGACCCGGGCCCCTTGCTCCAGGTCTCAGTGACTGCCTCCCTTTCCTAGAACCCCATACCTTTTTCCCCATCCTCAAATGGCATACCCTTTTCTCACCATTTAAACTGTAGGCCACAGACTGATGGAAAAACAGTGGGAGCCAACCACTATCTGCTAAGTGTGCTACAGGCCTAATGCTTTCCATGTATTATCTCATTTAATCCTCAGCACCTCTGTAAGGAAAATGCTAACTTCCTTTTGAAGTTAAAGAAACAGAGACTTAGAGATGCAAAGTACTTGAATGGTGACCAGTGGAACTGAGGCTGGAAACCAGTTTTAATCTAAGGAGCCTTTTTGTTTTGTTTTGAGACAGAGTGTCACTCTGTGGCCCAGGCTGGAGTGCAGTGGTGCAATCTCAGCTCACTGCAACCTCCACCTCCTGGGTTCAAGTGATTCTCATGCCTCAGCCTCCTGAATAAGTGGGATTACAGCCATGCACCACCATGCCTGGCTAATTTTTTTTTTTTTTTTTTTTTTTTTTTTTTTTTTTTTTTGGTCATTTTAGTAGAGATGAGGTTTTACAATGTTGGCCAGGCTGATCTCAAACTTCCGACCTCAAGTGATTCTCCTGCCTGAGCCTCCCAAAGTGCTGGGATTATAGGCGTGAGCCACCACGCCTGGTGTAAGGAGCCTCTTATCCCACTGTCTCTTCCCCTATGATTGGGGGGCTCCATGCCTCTAGCTGGGATGATGATGTCCAGACCTGGGAGGAGCCCAGGGCTACCCACCTCTAAAAGTCACGGGACAGGAAGCAAGAAACAGTCACGGGACTGTCCTGGAGGGTGCTGAGGTCACCTCCCCCAGGCTGGAGCTGCCTCTGGCCTGGCACACCCCTCCCTAGAGGCTGGTGCCCGCCTCCCAGCCCTTCTTGGATGGGGCAGAGGTTACCGTCTCCTTCACCTCCTCCAGCTTCTCCTGTAGCTCCTCTACTTGCTGCTCCAACTGCAGTGCGCCCTTGTTCTCGTTGTTCTGGACAGAGAGAAGCAATCAGCAGCCACCCACTGCAGCTGGAGACTCCAGAACTTGGTGTCTGCCTCCCACGGCACGGGGAAGGGTGGAGGCAGGTTAGAAAAATCATCCCCTCTGTCCCATAGCCACCAGAGCAGGGCTCTGGCTCACAGGTGCCTTTAGAAGTAACATTTCACATGAGGGCTACACTGCCCCATTTTACAGGTGGGGAAACAAAGGCCTGGAGGGCCAGGGAGGAGGACAGACTACCCAGGGGGGCAACGCACCAGCTCCTCAAAGCCGCTCTGTGGCTCGGCCAGCTGCTGAAGCTTCTCCTCCTGCTCCCGAAGCCTCTCCTCCTGCTTCCAAAGCTTCTCCTCCTGCTTCCGAAGCTTCTCCTCCTGCACCCGAAGCTTCTCCTCCTGCACCCGAAGCTTCTCTTCCTGCACCCGAAGCTCTCCTGCTCCCAAAGCCTCTCCTCCTGCTTCCGAAGCTTCTTCTCCTGCACCCGAAGCTTCTCCTCCTGCTTCCAAAGCTTCTCTTCCTGCTCCCGAAGCTTCTCCTCCTGCTCCCGAAGCTGCTTCTCCTGCTTCCGAAGCTGCTTCTCCTGCTTCCAAAGCTTCTCCTCCTGCTCCCGAAGCTTCTCCTCCTGCTTCCGAAGCTTCTCCTCCTGCTTCCAAAGCTTCTCCTCCTGCTTCCAAAGCTTCTTCTCCTGCTTCCAAAGCTTCTCTTCCTGCACCCGAAGCCTCTCCTCCTGCTTCCGAAGCTTCTCCTCCTGCTTCCAAAGCTTCTCTTCCTGCACCCGAAGCTTCTCCTCCTGCTTCCGAAGCTTCTCTTCCTGCTTCCGAAGCTTCTCCTCCTGCTCCCGAAGCTTCTCCTCCTGCTCCCGAAGCTTCTCTTCCTGCTTCTGAAGCTTCTCCTCCTGCTTCCAAAGCTTCTTTTCCTGCTCCCGAAGCCTCTCCTTTTGCCTCCGGTTCAGGAGACTTACGTGCTGATTGTTCTCTACCTGGACCTGGAGCTCTCCTGCTGCTCTCTCTGTAGTTCCTTCCTCAGGTGCTGCAGCTCCACCTCAGGGGGCACTGCTGGGGGCTCCGGGGACAGGGGTTCAGCTGAGAAAGGAAGCGGTCAATAAGGGCCTCTGGATTCTCCAAAACCAAAAAACAACAACGAAACCCCTCCTCTTGGTGCACAGCTCCTCTCAGGCTCCCCAAACTTGGCCGCACTGCTAATGATTCCTCACACCCGGATGGTAGCCAATCTTCCAACCACTTTCAGATACAGAGCACTGTGGGTGGCTGACAATGGGCCCCCTTTGCTGATGGGGACACTGAGGCTCATGGAGATGACAAGACTTGCCATCTCCTGGCACAAACCTCTTTCCCTCTGCCTCAAAGCCCTTCCATCCACCCACCTCCCTGGGGCATTCTAAGCCCCCCACAGCCCTCTGATGCCAGGCCTGCTCCCAGGTCACGCCAGCCCCATCTTACCCATCTGGTTTTTGAGTTTGGACAAGCTCCTCTCCAGGTTCTCTACCTGATGCGTATCATGCTTCTTCTCCTTCTTCAGTGTGCAAACCTACCCAAAGCACAGGGGGAAAGGGCCCTGGAGAGAGGGGCTGGTGGCTGGTGGCTGCCATCTCCCTCTCTGCCCCCACCTCCACAAAGCCCAGACCCATGACCACCTCTGGCTGTACTGTTCCCATTTTACAGATGCCCAGAAAGATTCCGTGACCCATCTAAGGTCAGGGGGCTGAAGGGTCAGATCTCACCTCCTGAGACATTTTCCTCATCCTCTGCTGCCACCGGACTCTCTTTTTTGTATGTTGAGCATATTCATCTCTCTCTAGATGGGCTTGTTTTAGAGACTCCTTCAACTGCAAGAATGGGCACAGAAGTTAGGAAGGGCTGTCACTGGTCCTCACCTGCTCCTGGCCACCTGGGGTCATCTTCCTTCCCTCCCTCCCTCTGCAAAACCTCACCCGTGTCAGGCGTGCTTTCAGCCGTGCCTTCTCCTGTATGGACCGCTCTAACTGCCACTCAATAAGTGCTTGACTGCGGCTTGAGAACTGGATGATGAAGAGTGAGAAGTTTCCAGTTGGGGAGCCCGGGCCATTCCACATAGTGCCCCTTAAAAGGGCTAGGGCTAGGCTCAATATACAACTCAGTCAATAAAGATCAACGCACTTCCAAGCCCATGGTCTGGTTTTTAACAGAACTCAGTAAAGTTGGAAGGGACAGGGAAAGAGATGGAATTTACAGCTGCCTAACAGAGGCCCAGAGAGATCAGATAATATTGCTCTTGTTATTACTGTTATTACTACCACTGTCTGAACCTTTATGGAGTGTTTCACCAGGCACCATGCTAGCAATCCCATTTAATCCTCACAACCACCATAGGAGACGGTTACTATGACGACCTCTATTGTGTAGATGAAAAAACATGGAGTATTTGAGGTTAAATGTTTGCCTAACATCACTTAGGCAGAGCTGGGATTTGAACACCCAGGTCTATCTGATTCTCTAAGCCCATTTTTTTGCTGGGGTTGGGGGTACAGATAGGAAGGGGAAAATTAATCTTTCGTTCAGTTTTTGAAACGATGATACCTTTGCATAGTCCAAAACTCAGAAGGTACAGAAGGAAATTATCTCCCAGCCACCCTGTTGCTCTCTCCCAAGTTTTTTATGAACGGTTGCAGACATGTTTTACGTATACTATCATAATATGTGCGCGCGCACACACACACATACATTTCCTCTCTCTACAGAAATGGTATCATACTAAAGGTAATCTTCTGTACCTTCACAGAACAAGTACCCAATACCCCACCTAGGATTTGGCCAAGACCACAGCCAGGTAAGGGCAGGGCAGGCACTTGGCCTCCAAGCTCTGCATCCAGTGCTCACCCCCCACTGTGCCCCCCAACTCACCCACAGCAGCTGACTCAGCCCCAGGCTGCCTCTAACAACCACACACAAAAGCAGCGAGACATGGCCATGCCGCCTCCTGGGCAGGACACTCCATCCTGCAGAAGGGACCCTTAGGCTCACTCCTCCATCTGTGAAGCCGGGCTCCCAGGGGACGGGGCAGGTGGTTGGACTCACCCAGTTCGCCGCCGCCTTCTGTGTGGCGGTGACAGCACAGAGCACCTGCTCTAACTCTCCTGTACGCTGCAATGAACATTGCAGGCGGTCGGCCAGATCCTTTGACTCCTCTGTAATGAGAGAGTTGAGATGGGGCCCAAAGGACTCCCCCTAAAGACCTGTCAAAGTGCCAGGCTGAAGGATGACAGGGTGCCCAGATTCCCACCTTCAAAGTATCTGAGAGAACGTTTCATGTGATACAGGTCCGTCCTTAGTTTCCCTTTCTGCATGTTCAGTCTCTGGATTTGAACCTTTGGGAGAAAAGCCAAGCAAGTGCTGAAAGAGAAGGAAAGAAACTTTCCTCAGAGGACAGGAGAAAACTTCACACCCTCCACTCACCTCTAGCTCCCTTTCAGTTTTCTGTTTCTCGTTGTTTGCTTTCTTTTCCTATAGGAAGAGGAAGACAGAGCTTTTACCAGGGGGAGGTAGAGATGGCACAGCAAGAGACATGCCCCCAGAAAGCCACCGATGCCCCAGGACAGGCCCACCCATGGGAGCAGGTTATCAGGGACCCTGTGGGGATGGGGTGGAATCTGAGGGGTGAGCCTTCTTCCCCAGGTTGGGAGTAGGGGAGAGGAGACTGGGGCCTCTACATCTGAGAGCCCCCCAAACCCAGCAGTCATGTTGTGAGCAAACAAAGAAATCACGTTACTTCTTCCAGCTGATGTTCCACTTGTTTCTTCTGTTGTTGCTGTGGGGAGAGTCAAATTAAGGTGATGGAGGGTGGCCCCTCAACTCTATTCCCCACACCAGGAAGCGGTAGGTGGGGCCAGGAATGGATTTTAAAGGCAGAGTTCTCAGACTCAGTGGGAACACGAACTGGTCAACTCTCCTCAAGCGCCCAAGGACAGAGAATTCGGGTCTTTGTTGGTTTTTGCCCACAGCCACAGAACTCAAAGTCTGAATCTGGAATCTCTTGAGAGGACAAGAACATAAACCTCTAGAGATGGAGTTTGAGAAAGGCCCCCTCCTGCCCGCTTGTGATTTAGAAAAGTGCGTTCATTCAATAAACATTCACTGAGCACGTATGGGCCAGGTACGGTTCTTCACAGTATATATAGGACGGAAAAGGACAGACAGCAGCCCTTGTCCCTGAGGTTTCTGTTCTAGGGAGCCTTTAAATCTCGGACTCTCACAGCTAACAGACACCTTTGATACTCACTACCTCCTCTGGAAACACGAGTCCAGAAAGGAGAGGCGGCTTGTCCAGAATCAAAGAACAAATTAGGGACTGAGTCACAGCAGAAATACGGGGCCCCTGACAACCAGTCAGGCTAGCACTTCCCCGAGAGGCAACAACCCCAGGGCGTGTGTAGCAAGGACTCGAGCAGGGGTGTGTGGAGAGGAGACAGTCGGCAAAGAGGGCTGCAAAAGAAGAGCCATGCTGCGTGCTCTGGGGTCCCTCCATGTGAGGCCTGGGCACCCCAGCTCCCTATTTGTCCTTGGCACCAGGGCCCCCAGCCCCTTTCTTCAGGGCCCCAAGGGAAAACTGGAGCCCATGATTGGCAGCGTGGAATCAGGGGACCCCACTGGACTCTTACCAAGGATTTGATGGTGTTCTTCAATTGACTGATTTTGACGGACCTCGAGTCCAGGGCTGCTGGTAGTTCCTGGCACAGGCTCTGAGGCACATGCAGAGAGGAGGAGGTGGAGGAGGAGTCATGGAGAGGTAGAGAGAACAATCATTAGGGCTGGGGTGTGTAGGCTCTCTCAGCTGGCAGAGGGGCACCCACTCCCTGCTGTGGGAGGAGGTTGGAGGATTGGCCTGCAGGGTCACTGCACCTCCGCCCAGAGCCTCTTACCTCCAGTTCCTTCAGGGGAGCAGATGACGTAGGGACCTCTCCGTCGATACCCGTTGCTGACTACAAGAGATGAGAGTGCACGTGGAGATGTTCTGTCCCCCTCAGTGTCAGAGCCTTCTGACTTCCTTTCTTCCCCATCAACTGGCAACATTTCATTTTCTGCCAATCTTGAACCCTTTGTCCCATAACTCCTTTGTGCCAACTTCTCCCATGCTTTTTATCTCCCCACCATCCCACCCTGGGTCCCTTTCAGTGAATCCTGATGACAAGTGGCTGTTCTCATTGTCCTGGCTTCCCCTTGAGACTGGGGATGAGGAAAATCGAACAGCAATGACCATATCCTGGGTGTCCTGGGTGTTTACCGCAGGCCATGTACTAGGGATTAACATAAAAACAACAGTAACAAATCTCATTTAAACCTCACAAATGGAAGTCAAACAATACCACTTCTATTATACAGATGTGCAAAGAGAGGCCCAAAGAGCTCAAGCAACTTGCCCTAAATCATATCCCTAGCAGACGGAGAGGCAGGATTCAAACCCAGAATTCTGAACCAGTACCCAGCAGTCCATCCACAATCTTAATAATTACCCTCTACTGCCCCTGAGGCCCCCTGTCCCCAGGAGCCTGGTCAGCCAAGACTCACATCCCCAGGTGAGTGGCAACCACCAGAAGTGGCTGTCTCAGGGACACTGCCATTTGTTTTCCTGTTCTTCTTCGCTCCTGTTGGACCACCAGGGCTGTTTCTCTGCCAATATTCTTTTAACTGTGGGAAAGAAAAGCAGTAATACTCATGAGAACCATCATCCCCTACAGCCACATCCTCCTTACAGTTTTTACAAAATACTCTATACACCATCTGATTTAATGGCACCAACAACTGTACAAGGTGTTGTCACAATCATTTAGTGACTGAGAGGGCTTGATATGGATAGAAAAAAAAAAAAAAAAGAAGAAGAAGAAAAGAAAAAGGCAATACTGGAACTTTGAAACTCAGTCTTCTGACTCCAAGCTCTGGGGTTTTGCCAAGAATGAGCAACTGCCAGGGACCAAAACCAGAGGCAGAGGTAGAAAAGTAAACATTAGGTAGGCAGGAACTGGATGCCGTGTGGTTTAGAGTCATACATCCTCACACGTCTGTTAATGTGAAGAAGTGCACCAGTACCTCTCAAACTTTTATATCAATGTATCCTCACGGCAGAAGGCAGCCTTTCTGTTAAATTTGGGAATTCATCAGAAAGAGGACAACCCAAACCTCATATGCCTCAACAGCAGCAGATCAGGGTTAAAAAGTCTGGAGTCAAGGGGAAAAAGTAAAATTGGATCATTTCCAGAATCTCACAAAAAACAACAACCTGATGTTCTAAGTGCCCAACACGAGCAAATTAGAACCTTAAATAGAAGAAACTCTTAATGCCTATCCTGGCATAGATTCAGCACCAAGTACAATCTCATTTTACTGGTTTACCTTTTTCATCCTCAGAAGTACGGGCTATGAAAAAAAAAAACACTAAAATTTCTTTAAGAGAACCTTCTACTCACAATCTAACTTACATAATCAAAACACTCTACTGAGGGTGAAAATTGGGTATTATAAGAAAATAATCACCTGTTTTGTGAGAAGTTTCATGCATAATGCTCCCCCACCCAATACGCACCTTATAAAGAAAAAAGGAAACATACAAAATTATCTCGAGAATTATTCCTGCTTAAAAAATGTCTACAGGTCGTTACTAAGAAAGTATGCACACAGTAAAGATGAAAAGAGAACATGCAAGCATGAACATAATTGTTAGGGATATAGGACTATGGGTAACTTAAAAATTCTATTGGTATTACTCTCATGTAATTGCTCTGAAATTGTAGTCCATCGTTTGAAATGGCTCTTAGAACAAAATAGTTGGAAATTTTTGTGATGTCAAAAACTAAGGAATTAGCCCTAAATATTCCAAAGAATAGGGACAGAAAAACCCATTCCCTTAAATGGCATTAGAGTACTGTTTACAACTCAAACTTTCTCTCCTATCCTGTGATGGCCAAAAGTTTTTCCTCTGACAATGGCATTGACCTTACCCTATCCAGAATATGAACATCTGCATGGTTTCATGGTTAAAATTGTTTTTACCCATTCTGTCATGAGAATCAAATGGTTCAGACCATGCAGCTCCTCTCTGGGAATCCTCAAGTCCTTTCTAGGTCTGAAGACTATTTTCTGAATGAAAGACAGCTTCTGGGGATTTATCAAATCTCCCCATAGAAAATTATTTAGATCAAGATGTTTTAACCTTAACTTTTTCTCAAACAAAATAATTTCATTTCTCCTTTACTGTTGTTTTAAATTTGAAAATACACAGATAGCATGCCTAAAATAAAATCAAGGGGATGACAGTTTTAGAACACAAACTGTGGTAATTTTGAAAACACAAAAGCTAAGACCACTGATGAGGTCTATGTGGACACCAAGTCCACCACAACCTGTTCTGTCCTCCAGGTCTCTGCCCACGCCTTTCCCTTGCCTGAGATTCCTTCTGCTTCCTACACTTCTAAATGCTGAATTTCCCCCCAGAAGAGTTGCCAAGACCACTCCAGCCTGCACATCTTCCATTCCAGCTAACCAAAGGCATCCTTGCACTGCCTAAACCAAATTATTTTGTAGAGAAGGCATTTAAAAACTTCTACTGTAGACCATTCATTCACCTTAATAATTGTTATCGTGACATTATTCAATAATAAAATGAGGGAAAGAAGTCCTCTTCACTCCCTTATCCTGGAGAATCCAAGCCAGTGTCTTTCCCACTTGCTTTGCCCAAACCCTGGGACCTTTCAAAGTAACAGTCTAATGGAAAGGAAAGAAAATCTAAAAAAAAACTCTCCAGAAAATTAAACATGGGCAAAGAATCATGGGATTAAAAATTTTTACTCTTTGTGTGTTTGATTCCTGAAACGTAGAAATCTATCTCCCACTCCTTAAATCTGCCACTGGGCTAAGAGAATTTTGTATAGAATGTACACTTACTGATTTAACAGAATTAGAACCTCCAGGCACTCACTGAGATTTTGCTTCCACAACCACTCAAAGTCTAGTCATTAGTTAATGAGTTAACACCACACTTGGTCTTCACATTTTGGAAATGCTGACAGTAGACAGGGACTTGTTTTGGGAAAGGAAGTATACAGTAGACATTGCTACCCATTACCCAACCACCACCACCTTTCCTTTAAAGTACTCCACTCTTACTTTAAGGTTGCAGAGTCTCAGAAAGTGGGAAGAAAGGAAGTTTTTGCATTTTCAGGTCAAAAGAAAGTACATTTGTACAACCACATAATACCTCTGCAAAGGTTTCTTGAAATATAAACACGAGACAGAAGTACTTCTAGCACCTCCACAAAAAGTAAGATAAACAAACTTTTCCTCAATATACACTTTCAGCAGCATCGACACCTAAAAGTGGTCGACTCTACTACTATATTAAGTGACATTCATTTCGTCAATATGTGTTCCAAATTCCTACTGCTGTTTGACTCCAAAGGGTTCCTGCTGAATATTGAGACAGTTCAATACTAGAGGAAAAAATTCTTAATAATCAAAGGAAGGGTCACCTAAGGATAATATGCTACATACACAGACACAGTCAGATTTTCAACTTTAAAAAAAGTTGAGTTGTCAAAGTTGTACAGCAAACACTATGCTAAGCTTAGGCTCTTCTGGCATTTGATTTATAATCTCTGTAAAGAAAAGCCAGTCAGAAAATGGCACATTTTGTATGATTCTACTTATATGAAATGTCCAGGATAGGCAAATCTACAGAGATAGAAATTAGATCAGAGGTTTCCGGGATCAACGGTGGGGGAGACGGGTACAGGGAGTGACTGCTAATGGGTATGGGGTTTATTTTTGGGGAGATGAAAATGTTTGGAAATTAGGTAGTGGTAATGTTTGCATAACTCCGAATATACTAAAAACCACTGAACTGTACACCTGAAGGGTGGGGCTTATCATATAAAAACTGTATGACAATAAAGCTGTTTAAAAAATGTTTGGCTATGTCAAGACATAAATAGCGTCATAGCTAGAAGATACAGGATATAAAATATATGGGACAAACCTGCTCAATAATCTATCTAGGATCACACAATGCTTAAGATTTACCCTGACTAAAATTGCAAGCTTTGTATTTTATTGATATTTCTCAGTTTTTACTTCTTCCTAAGTCAGTCAATAATTCCTCCTTCTCATTTAACTATTGACTACAAAGACCCAAGACATTTTGACTCTGCCGCCAATGAGGTTCACATTTCATTCCTCGTTCCATCCCCAGGACTACCAAACCAGTGTGTGTTCTCCTCATTTCACTGTAAGACAACAGCGTGGCCCTCAACTACTGTCACACTCTTCAAGGCTCTGTGAGGACAATGTGTCTCATATTCTCTTCCGCTGTCACCAGATTTATTCTAAGACAGTTTCTTTACTGTTACCCCTGTTTCTCAACCAGTTACACAGAAAAATGAATATCCAGTGATGGTGTCATGTGCCTGTAGTCCCAACTACTCAGGAGACTGACACAGCAGGATCGCTTCAGAATGGGAGGTTCAGACTGCGGTGAGCCATGATCATGCCACTGCACTCCAGCCTGGGCAACAGAGTGAGATTGTCTAAATAAATAAATAAATACATAAACAAATGTGGTCTATCCATGCCATGGAATATTATAATATTATCAGCCTAAAAAAGAAAGAAGTCCTGTCACATGCTACAACATAGATGAACCTTGAAAACATTATACTAATTGAAATGAGCCAGTCACACAAAACCAAATAGTGTATGATTTCTCTTACATTAGGTTCGACATTAGTCAAACTCATAGAAACAGAAAATTGAATGCTTGTTTCCAGAAGCCAGGGGATACAGAAATGGGGAGTTGCTGTGTAGTGGGTATAGTTTCAGTTCTCCAAGAGCAGCAAGTTCTAGCAACTCGTTATTCAACAACATGTATATACTTAACACTACTGCACTGTATACTTATAAATGGTTAATACGGCAAATTTTATGTTGTGCCTTATCAGCATTTTTTTGGGGGGGGGGGAGTCTCGTTCTGCCGCCGAGGCTGGAGTGCAGTGGCATGATCTCCGCTCACTGCAAGCTCCGCCACCCAGGTTCATGCCATTCTCCTGCCTCAGCCTCCGGAGTAACTGGAACTACAGGCACCCGCCGCCATACCATGTTAATTCTTTTGTATTTTTAGTAGAGACGGAGTTTCACCGTGTTCATCAGGATGGTCTTGATCTCCTGATCTCCTGATCCACCTGCCTCGGCCACTCAAAGTGCTGGGATTACAGGACTGAGCCACCGCACCCGGCCTATCACCATAATATTTTTAAAAGAAGGGGCTTGTGTTTCCCTTTGTTGTCATTACCCATTTTTCACTTCAGCATTTTGAACTTTAGGTTTCCTGCAGCTGTTTTCCTGAGCCCTGGATTTACTGGCTCAGAATGTCTCCACCAGCTTGTAACAGCAGGCAGACACTTCTCAGCATCTTATTGGGCTCTGTGTGCTTGATGCTTAAAGTGACATGGAGATATGCCACTTGCTGAGAGGCAAAGGAAGGCAAAAGGTGACTGCCTTCCTGGCATCGATGAAGGCAGAGAGAAGGGATCTTGGAGGCACAAAGGTTAAGGCATAAGCAATAAACAAGAGTTGCCAACAAAAGAACTAACCCCTCTCCTGGTAACATTTGCAGGTGTTTTTCACACGGCCAGTGCATTTCACAATGTGAGTGCTGTCCAGCACCAAAGGGAATGGCCAACAGGCATGGAGCAGCCTGCAGCGTCCAGCACCCAGGAGGATGGCCAGCAGGCACGGAGGAACCTGCAGGGTCCAGTTCCAAGGAGGGTGGCCAGCAGGCATGGAGCAACCAGCCTGTCCCAGGAAAGCAGGAGTCACAGGACACAGCTGGACCCAGGTAGGCATGTATATTAGTTTCCTGTGGCTGTTACAGCAAATTACCAAAAATTTGGTGACTCAAAACAACAGAAATTTATTTTCTCACAGTTTTGGGTAACAGAAGTCCAAAATCAGTACCACTGGGCTGAAATCTAGGTATTGGCAGAGCCAGTGCTCTCAGGCGCTTAAGGCAAAATGCATCCTTTGACTTTCCCAGCTTCTGGTGGCTGCTGACATTCATTGGCTTGCAGCTCCACCACTCTGGTCTCTCCCTCCGTGGTCACATGGCCTCCTTCTCTTCTGTCTGAACTTAAATCTCCTTTATCTCCCTAAGGAAGCATGTGCCAGGATTTAATGCCCACTGAGACAAACAAGGATAATCTCTCCTCAAGATCCTTAACTTAATCATACCTGAAAAGATGCTTTTTCCAAATAAGTAACATTTACTGGTTCTAAGAATTAGGACTTAATGATTAGCTCCCACTTATAAGTGAAAACATGCAGTATTTGGTTTTCTGTCTCTGTGTTAGTTTCCTTAGGATCATGGCCTCCGACTGCATCCATGTTGCTGAAAAGGACATGATTTTGTTCCTTTTTATAGCTTCATAGTATTCCATGGTGTATATATGCCACATTTTCTTAAAAAGATTTATGCGGCAATATTCACAATAGCAAAGACTTGGAACCCACCCAAATGTCCATCAATGATAGATTGGATTAAGAAAATGTGGCACATACAAACCATGGAATACTATGCAGCCATAAAAAAGGATGAGTTCCTGTCCTTTGTGGGGACATGGATGAAGCTAGAAACCATCATTCTGAGCAAACTATTGCAAGGACAGAAAACCAAACACCGCGTGGTCTCACTCATAGGTGGGAATTGAACAATGAGAACACCTGGACACACGACAGGGAACATCACACACTGGGGCCTGTTGTGGGGTGGGTGGAACGGGGAGGGGTAGCATTAGGAAATATACCTAATGTAAATGACGAGTTAATGGGTGCAGCACAGCAACATGGCACATGTATACATACGTAACAAACCTGCATGTTGTGCACATGTACCCTAGAACTTAAAGTATAATAAAAAAAAATAGAGATTTATTATGGGGTCGTGGCTTACATGATTATGAAGGCAAGAAGCTGTCATCTGGAAACTGGAAGACTCAGGAAAACTGGTGATTTAATTGTGTCCAAGTCAGAAGGCCTGAGAACCAGGAGAGCTGATGATGTACATTCCAGTCCCAGGGGAGGAGAAGATGAGGTGAGATGTCCCAGCACATGCACAGAGGCAGAAAGAAAGGGGCGAATTCTCCCTTCCTCCTTTTGTTCTACTCAAGCCCTCAGTGGGTTGGATGATGCCCATCTCCACGGGGCCATCTACGTTACTGAATCCACTGACTCAAAGACTAATGTCATCGGGAAACACTCACAAACACACCAGAAACAATGTTTCATCTGAGCACCGGTGGCCCAGTCAACTTGGCACATAAAATTAACCTTCACAGTGTAATCCCAGGACTTTGGACTGCCAAGCGTGGTGGATCACTCAAGCCTGGGAGTTCCAGGCCGGCCTGGGCAACATGGTGAAACCTGTTTTTTTTTTGTTTTTTTTTTTTTTTGAGACAGAGTTTCGGTCTTGTTGCCCAGGCTGGAGTGCCATGGGATGATCTTGGCTCACTGCAACCTCTACCTCCTGTGTTTAAGTGATCCTCCTGCCTAAGCCTCCCAAGTGGCTGGGACTGCAGGTGTGAGCCACCATGCTTCGCTAATTTTTTACTTTTTTGGAGGACACAGGGTTTCTCCATTTGGTCAGGTTGATCTCAAACTCCCGATCTCTGGTGATCTGCCCGCCCCGGCCTCCCGGGGTGCTGGGATTGCAGGCATGAGCCACCGCACCAGGTGAAACCCAGAATGGAAAAACAAAACAAAAACCACAAAGATTAGGTGGGCCCAGTGGGCTGCGCAGGTATTCTCAGCTACTCTGAAGGCTGATGTAGGAGGATTGCTTGAGCCCAGCCGTCTAGGTGGTAGGGAGCTATGATGGTGCTGCTGCACTCCAGATTGGGCGACATAGAGGGACTCTCTCTCGAAAATGGAAACGGGAAAAGAAAAGGAAAGTAAATAAAACTACTAAATCAAGGAACAGCTTGACAGTATATTATTGAAAGAAACAGAGGCAAAGGTTAGCAGACACCAATGTTCACTCAGTGGGAACTGCAGGTGTTCCCTGGACAGGAGGCTGCTACTTTTCCAAAAGAAATCTGTTATTGACTACCAATAAAAAATACACTGTACGTTTGTTACAATATACAAATAGTGAAACTTTATATAGCCAAGATCATATTCCAGCACTGCTCTAAGACTTTTCCTGCTCTGAAATAGCTACTGTTGTTACCTCCATTGTAGAGAAAACAGATGCCAAAGCTTGTTGTGGAAGGACCAAGGAAACTCACTATGAAATTGACTTCTTATAAGTTTTGGACTTAAAGGTTCTTCCTGCTCTGCTCCTACATTCCCACATTTTAGTTAACGTACCTCTTGAAATACTGGTCCTTTCTATATTTGGAGGGACTCCTTGGAATTTGAAGTTTTTTCTTGCAGTCAACATTTGGTCATAAGATCATCTGTGTTTTATGTCAGTTTAAGTACCTCTTTAGACATTATTCAGTTAGGAATGTAAATAGGAGCTAACATTGTGTGTAACAGTTGCTTACAACCATTTTTGTTTGATAATACAAATATAAATCAGTGTTATTGCAAATGCAGGCTGGGAAGGGAGGGAATATATGCAGAGAGAAAAGCCCCATGTCTGCTTGAAGTTCAGCACTGGGTCTCCTTCCCTTCCTTGTCAAGGCTTCCACAGTGACAGAAGCACACAGGGCTGCCTTTTAGTGACACTCGCTGGGACGGACCTGGCAGAAGGGATTGCAGATTTGCATGGTTCCTGGCTGCCGCTGCCGGCCTGAGTCAGCAGCCCACTCCACTCCATGCTGAGCTTGGACAGCTCAGGTTTGAAAAATTCCCCCTTCCCTTGGACCAACCACCATGTTTCAGCAAGTTGCCCAGGCTGGTCTTAAACTCCTGAACTCAAGGGATCCCCCACCCTGGCCTCCCAAAAGTGCTAGGACTACTGGTATGAGCCACTGTGCCTGGCCTACAGCAAAATGTTTCTGGAACTTGTGGGTTGTCGGTCTCACTTACTTCAAGAATGAAGCCACAGACCCTGGTGGTGAGTGTTACATTTCTTAAAAATGGGGTGTCCGGAGCTTGTTTCTTCAGACTTTCAGATGTGTCTGGAGCTTCTTCCTTCTGGTGGGTTGGTGGTCTCCCTGTCAGGAGCTAAGCTGCAGATCCGCCTAGTGAGTGTTACAGCTCTTAAAGCTTGCGTGCACCCAAAGAGTCAGCAGCAGCAAAACGTATTGCAAAGAGTGAAAGAACAAGGAATCCACATTGCAGAAGGAGACCCAAGACAATTTGGTCGGATTGCCTCGGGCAGCCTGCTTTTATTCCCTTATCTGACCCCACCCACATCCTGCTGATTGGTCCACTTTAAAGAGAGCTGATTGGTCCACTTTAAAGAGAGCTGATTGGTCCATTTTGATGGAGTGCTGATTGGTGTGTTTACAATCCTTGAGCTGGAGAGAGAGTCACAGAGTACTAGTTAGTTAGATACAGAGTTAGCTAGATACAGAGTACCAATTTGTGTGTTTACAAACCTTGAGCTAGACACAGAGTACTGATTGGTGGATTTAGAATCCTTGAGCTAGACACAGTCACAGAGTGCTAGTCCTCCAAGTCTCCACTAGGTTAGCTAGATACAGAGTACCCATTGGTGTATTCACAAACCATGAGCTTGACACAGAGTGCTGACTGGGGCACATAGGACCCTCTGGCTAGATATAAAAGTTCTCCAAGTCCCCATCCAGTTCAGGAACCCAGCTGGCCTCACCTAGTGGATCCTGCAACAGGGCTGCAGGTGGAGCTGCCCGCCAGTCCTGAGCCTCAGCCTGCACTCTTCAGCCCTTGGACTGTCGATAGGACCCAGGCAAAGCAGGGGGCGGCACCCTCGGGGAGGCTCAGGCCCGCGCCGGGTCCCACTGCAGGGGGAGGAGCTCAGACACCACGGGCTGCAGGTCCACAGCCCTGCCTGGCCGGGAGGCAGCCAAACCCGGGGAGAATTTGAGTGCAGCCCCAGCAGTGCAGCACTGCTGAGGGACCCGGCACAACCGCCGCAGCTGCGGGTCGGGTGCTAAGCCTCTCACTGCCCTGGGCTGGCAGTACCGGTTGGCCGCTGTGTGTGCGGGGCCCGCGGAGCACGTGCCAGCAGCTGCCGGAACACACACTGGCCCGGGAGCCCAGCCAGCAGCTCCGGTCCGGCCCGCGCCTCTCCCTCCTCACCTCCCAGCAAGCAGAGGGAGGGGGCTCCGGCCTCAGCCAGCCCAGAGAGGGGCTCCCACAGTGCCCTGGTGGGCTGAAGGGCTCCTCAAGCGCCTCCAGAGTGGACGCTGAGGCCGAGGAAGCGCCGAGAGTGAGGGCTGCTAGCACTTTGTCAGCTAGCACTGGGCCTACAGGTATGAGCCACTGTGCTGGGCCTACAGCAAACTTTTTAAGGAATGTGTGTAAGCTAGATGACTCACAAGGTTGCCAGTTCAAACCTCACATGGAGCAGATAAGCAATTAAGAGTTTTGGCTTAAAACTTTCCTCCTGCTCCCAGAAAACAAAAGGTGGTGTTGTCATTGTTCTTGGTCAATAAAGCACTTATTACACAAAGAAGGTAATAGGACATATCTGAGAACAATCTGTTGACATGTAGCTAAGATTACAATCTGAAAAACTGAACAGAATTCCAAAAGAGAGCCGTGTTATTATAGCATAGTAAAATGTAATATAAAGTGTCTCATGTGTCTAAAATATAATGTCTCTGAAGTAGCTCAGGATTTTTGTAGCTCCAACAACCCATTCTACCACATAATCATTGAGATTGCAATGAGAATAGTTACTAAAAATTTAACAAACAAGGAAAATGGAACCAACAGAAAACTATACGAGGTTAATTTGTAGAGAAATGATAACTGCATAGTTTCTTTTAAAGAGACAGACATTATTTTAAGGATTTTTACATTGAAGAATTCAAAAAGCAGTAATTTTTGGGAATTTGTTGATTTGCATTTCAAAGGAACTGCTGACAAAGATTCACCAGTAATAATCTGAACAAGTTGGAAACTACAGGCGACACTATTGAAACACTACTAAAATATTTTGGGGACATAGGCTTATTAGAACAAAACTTCTCAGATGCTGTCTTTGATGTGAACATTGACTTATTTTCTAAACACACAGTGATAAAATTAACAATATTCAATCACCTGTGTTCTTTCCGGCATATATAATAATTAAAATACCAATTACAAAACTAATATATCTTCTCATTTCTTATGGATATGATTTCAGTGTTTCACTGAATAGTGGTGTGGTTTAAGTGATTTATTTCATTTACAAGTTAAACCACAATCCACCCAAAGGGAACTGACAGTCTATAGACTCATAGTGCAAATAAACACTTTAGGAATGCAGCAACTGACATTTCTAAACTACAAAACAGATACAGTTCGTAGAAGATACATGCAAAAAGTTCTACTAAGCAGATGGCCACAGAACTAGAACATTGATAATTTTACTGGTGATGTCCATAGGACTCCAGATGTTTCTAGACTCAACTTGAACTCTCAACTGAGGCTTGTTTTGTATTTTGCTTTTCCGGTTTCACTAATGACACAAACATGCTATAAAATGAAAATCCAGACATTCACATTTAAAAAGTATATTCTGAAATGAAAGGCAAGAACAGCATTTTACATATAAGAACACTGTTATGTTGCTAGGGTCCTTACTAAACAGAGATAGTACTACTGTATTTTAGACCAGTAACTTTTGGGGAGGGTATCTTCTGAAAACAAAGCAGTAGTCTGTACCATTAGTTTAATTTGTTTTTTGTCTTAATATGTAGTTTTTTGGGTTTTGTTTTGTTTTGTTTCTTTGTGTTTTTGAGACACAGTCTTGCTCTCTCGCCCAGGTTGGAGTGCAGCGGCGCAATCTTGTCTCACCACAGCCTCTGCCTCCCGGGAGCACGTCATTCTCCTGCCTCAGTCTCCCAAGTAGCTGGGACTACAGGCACCTGCCAACACTCCCAGCTAAATTTTTGTATTTTCAGTAGAGACGGGGTTTCACTGTGTTAGCCAGAATGGTCTTGATCTCCTGACGTTGTGATTCGCCCAACTCAGCCTCCCAAAGTGCTGGGATTACAGGTGTAAGCCAGCATGCCCAGTTCATTTATTTCTTTCTTATGACCAGATTTATCATCTGAAATAACAAGGCAAAAGTTATTATATAATACAGCTGTTCAACTATTTCAGTTAACAGGAAGTGTCACCCTAGCCTGGCCAGGTTCCAGTTCTAAGGACGTCAGTACTAGACTACAGCTTTATGTTACTAATAGGAATCATCAGTCTGTTCAAATTATGAGGTGCTGGAAGGAGAAAACAATTCTGTTTCCTAAATTTTTCAGCGGGTTTTGAAAAACGAGTGAGAAAAAGAAGCAATTACATTCAAATCCCTGAAGTCTTCATTAGAGTCAAGGGCATATCCTACAACAAACTTGTCTGAATTTCAAATCCAACAACTGAAAAGAATCATAAGTCATCATTTAGATACAGAAAACGTCACTTTTAAATCTAATACTGGCAAATGCGCCTCTCTACAAATACTCTCTGAGCAATCATAAGCCATTTCACATAAAACTCTTTTAAGTTAAAGATGGTTAAATGAATGACAAAGTAATTCCCTTAGAGTCTGGCCTATAGACAAGACTTGGTGGGGACCTTTTCACCAGCAAGCTGTTAGTTAAAAAATGTGACATATACAGAGAGACTACAGGGCATTTAAAAAGAGAAGATTAGTGTTTCTAAACACTGTTTCATTCCATCCATGCTGAGTGTGCCATGGTCACTGTTAACACACCCAAGGAAAGTCTATGAGATGGAGAGCTAAATTGTGGGGATTACTAGGAAGGGGCAGCAATGAGTTGACACTACAGACAAGAGCTTTGATTGATCACCTGGAGCCTGAAGGACAGTTCTGAGACCTGCACCGTGACTACTCATGTGTCCATCGAAGGGGAGCTAATCAGGAGGATGAATGGGGATAGAGTGTCAATGAGCAAAGTTGAAAAGATAAGGGTTCTCAGTCCAGAAGCCTTGGAAATACAATCCCTAAACTGTAAAAGGGTGTGGGAGAGGCGAGCACCACCTTTCATCACAGCATTCTCTGTTTTTAAAGAGACGAGTCTCGCTCTGTGACCCAGGCTGCCGTGCGGTGCTGTCATCACAGCTCACTGCAGCCTTGACTTCTTGGGCTCTAGCGATCCCCCCACCTCAGCCTTCCGAGTAGCTGGGACTACAGGTGTGTGCCACTTCATCCTGGCTGCATCACAACTTTTAATAACTGGCTTACAAAGAGGAACTTTAGGCTAAAACAACTAGTGTGCCAAAAGAACCACTATTTATTTTTGAGAGCAAAAGCTGCAGGTGGTATAAGTCAAGTCTACCAAAAGCTAATTTTGTAACCCAAATGCTGCCTGTTGAATAATATTCAGCCATTAAAACAAGTTTTGGAAGCTGCTTTGAAAGTCTTTATTGATGTTAAAGGCAGTCTCAAGAAAACTTATGCTTTCACACCTTCCTAGATAAATACATGTGTTTAAAGAGCTGGAAAGGGCCAAAAGTGATTCTCAACCTGGACGGCACATCAGAATCACCTGGTTCCATTAAAAAACCACAACCCAGGCTGCCCAGGCCACAGCCCCGACCAATCACCTCAGAATTGCTGGAGATGAGACGCAGGCTGCCCAGGCCACAGCCCCGACCAATCACATCAGAATTGCTGGAGATGAGACACAGGCTACCCAGGCCACAGCCCTGACCAATCACATCAGAATTGCTGGAGATGAGGCGCAGGCTACCCAGGCCACAGCCCCGACCAATCGCATCAGAATTGCTGGAGATGAGACACAGGCTACCCAGGCCACAGCCCCGACCAATCGCATCAGAATTGCTGGAGATGAGGCGCAGGCTACCCAGGCCACAGCCCCGACCAATCACATCAGAATTGCTGGAGATGAGGCGCAGGCTACCCAGGCCACAGCCCCGACCAATCGCATCAGAATTGCTGGAGATGAGGCGCAGGCTACCCAGGCCACAGCCCCGACCAATCACATCAGAATTGCTGGAGATGAGGCGCAGGCTACCCAGGCCACAGCCCCGACCAATCACATCAGAATTGCTGGAGATGAGGCGCAGGCTACCCAGGCCACAGCCCCGACCAATCACATCAGAATTGCTGGAGATGAGACGCAGGCTACCCAGGCCACAGCCCCGACCAATCACATCAGAATTGCTGGAGATGAGGCGCAGGCTACCCAGGCCACAGCCCCGACCAATCGCATCAGAATTGCTGGAGATGAGGCGCAGGCTACCCAGGCCACAGCCCCGACCAATCACATCAGAATTGCTGGAGATGAGGCGCAGGCTACCCAGGCCACAGCCCCGACCAATCGCATCAGAATTGCTGGAGATGAGACCCAGGCTGCCCAGGCCACAGCCCCGACCAATCGCATCAGAATTGCTGGAGATGAGGCGCAGGCTACCCAGGCCACAGCCCTGACCAATCATATCAGAATTGCTGGAGATGAGAGGCAGGCATAGGGTGTCCTAGTTTTTGTTTTTACCTCTCAGGTGATTCCAATGTGCAGTCTAAGTAGAGAATGACTGACCTAAGCCATAGGCTCCCAGGGATCATCTAACCATGTCCCTCATGACCCTTCCAGTAAATGGATAGAGGAGACACTTCAATTCCACTTCCATTTAGAAAGAACATAACGAGCCAATCACAGCCAAAACCCTTTCCTCTACCTGAACTCAGGAATGCTCCAGAAAAGGTATCACTAAACTCAGTGCAATCTGTATGAGGAGTTCAGGAGAACTCAGCACCTCATATGCCTACAGATCTGAATGTTTAATAAAGCTCCATCTCTAAGGCATGACTAGAGTTGCATCTGAAGCATTTTCCATACTATAAATGAGTAACCACTCCTAAGAGGATATATGCATATGGCCAATAAGCAGACAAAACCATGTTCACCATCATTAGTCATCAGAGAAACACAAATCAAAACCACAACGAGATACCACATCACAGCCACTAGGATGGCTATAATAAAAAAGACAGTAACAAGTGTTGTCAAGGCTGTGGATATATGGGAGCCCTCAGACATTACTGGTGTAAAATAGTACATATACCTTGTTAAACAGTCTGGCAATTCCTCAAAATGTTAAACATAGAGTTACCATATGACCTAGCAATTATATACTCCTGAAAACAGGTATTCAAACTTGTACACAGACATTCAAATCAACATTGTTTATAAGAGCCAACAGGTAGAAACCCAATGTTCACCAACAGATGGATAAACAAAACGGGATATAGTCATACAATGAAATATTATTCAGTCAAAACAAGGGATGAAGTACTGATACACGCTCCAACCTGGATGAACCTTGAAAACACTATGCTGAGTGAAAGAAGGCAGGATATTGCATGAGTCCATTTATACAGAATGCCCACAATACACAAATCTGTACAGACTTTCTGTAGAAAGTAGATTAGTAGTTGGCGGGGGCTGGGAGAATGGAGACCGACTGCTAATGGGTACGGGTTTCTTTTGGGTTTGATGAAAAGTTCTAAAATGAAATAGTGGTAGTAGATGCACAACTCTGAATATACCAACAACCACTGGATTGTACAACTTCAAAAGAGTGAATTTTATGTGACTCACAATTCCGTTAAAAAAGAGTATGTTTACAGTTCCAGAACCAACTGCGTATATAATATGCTAAAAATCTTGTGTCTTCCCTACATTGTAAAGGCACAATTAAGCAGTTAGCCAGCTGCTCACTACAATGAGATCACATTGTAGCCAACAGTGAATCAGTGTTTGCAGTTAAAAAGATTCTCAAATATATTATTTCCTTGACTCACATAGTTCCCCTAAGAAAAAGATGTTAACAATCATTGCCCTTTAAAGATGAGTAAATACGTTCAGAGAGATTAAATATGGAAGAGTTTCTCAGGTTAAGTTGCAGTGAAATGGCAGACTAACCTCCCACCTCCACGTCTTTCTCACTTTACTGCTCTGCCTAGAACAGGAAAACAGGAACTGGGTGGGAAGAACCTTAGACATCATCTAGGCCATGCATTCTCTCTTTTCTCTCTCTCTTTTTTTTTTTTTTTTTTTTTTGAGACAGGGTCTTGCTCTGTCACCCAGCCTGGAGTGCAGCAGTGGTGCAGTGCTGTGATCACAGTAGGCCATTTATTCTCAACAGAGGCGATATCACCTCCAAGGAAGCCACAACTAATTCTCAGCAGGGAGACATTACAAATCGTAGACATTACAGGATTTGTGACTCTCCAAAACTCAACCCTACCCAACACTCTTATTCCTTAGTGTTGAATTTCTCTCTGAGTATCCTATAAGTAGCACTGATGTGTAGTTCATGGAAGATACATGAAATGTGTGCAAGATCAGTGCTACAAAACTATGGCGAATAGATGGCTTGTGTCAACAAATGACCCAAGTATTTTTTGAGCGTGTCCTGCCTGTGGCAACACAAAATCTCTCTCACGAACCAGTCTATCTCAATTCCACAGCATATACAGGAAAGAACAACAAAAGACTACCCAGAGGATTAAAGTCTATGCCACGGTAGGTTGACATTGAAAACCCTAAAGAGCAGGTAGAAAAATAAGCAAGGGCACTGGTAAGTTTCTATTAGGTTGGTGCAAAAGTGATTGCGGTTTTTGCTATTTCTTAGGACACTACTTAGTGTCCTATAACACATCACTCATACTCCCATAGTGCCTGTCCCAAATCTATTTAAAAGATAACTCACTGAGAAACACGTGAACTGGATATTAGTAAAGCCCATACCGTCAAACTACGGACACATGGCTCACTAAAGGCTTACTCTGATTGAAAGATGCTCGACACATACTGTGATTAAAGGGGTTTATAAAAACCTGTCAATCACTCAGGAAAAAAATAAAAGATCACTACCTGACCCCTACATAAAAACTGCAGATTGATCAGAGACTTCAATTTTTTAATGATATTTTAAAAGAAAGAAACATATTCTTAAATGTTTGTTTGATGTCATTCTATTAAAACTTAAAGTAGTAAAAGTATAAACTCTTTTATAGAAGATGCAGCATCCATCACTCAATTCCAGGAGGTCCCGATCTTCAGGGCCCACCCCTTCCTATCACTTCCTCCCCCCCTTTGGAATCCTGATTCTTAATTTTGTAAGGGGGGCCCAAAATCCTCTGCCATGCTACTCAGGACAAACTGAGTTTTTTACTTTTTTTTCCAGCATGCTGAAGAAAATAAATGTTAATATTAGGCAAGGAGGTGACCGTAATTATAAGTTTTATTAACACATGACACAATGATTTAAAAGGATTATATCTTAAGTCTTATATAATTTAAAATTACTTTTTAATAATAAAATGGTAGTTGAAAACATTTATCCTTACAAAGAAGCAATCACTTAATCCTCCTTCAAATGGGAAAAATAGTATATATCAAAATGTCATACATACCTGGTGACCTTGACCATCTTTGGGTTGTACTGCCTGACCAAGGAAAGCAAAGTTTGCATTGTTTTGCCAGTGTCAATAATATCCTTTCAAAAAAGAAGACATTGCATACCTTTAAATTCAGAGTCACTATAGAAACATAAAGTACCAAAACCCCCATGTATAACTGCAATACTGCCATTGTTTTCAGTGCAGTGATTCTCACCAAAATTCACACTGAGATATTCTGGAATCTACAAATCATCGTCCCTCAGCAAACAGTAAGAATGCCTATCCCCAGGACTGGATTTTGTAGGCACAGAGGTCAATGACAGCAAATTTCAATATATACAGGCACATTTTATTAGGTCCTTCGTCATAAAAAGTATTTTAGATTTTTTTCCCATAAATTCAAAGTAGAGACTCTCTCCTTCCAGCTCTCCAATATAGGTGGCTAACAGAGTACACTTTGAGAAACACTGCTTGATACCATTTTTAAAGGCACCCAAATTAATAAGGCTATAAAATGACTTTACATAACAGTGAATCTCAGCTTTTCAGTCAAAAGTAGGACATTAAACAAACCCAGCTGTGTTAGGGAAAAGATTTTTTAAACCATAACCCTCATGCTTTTCAATAAAATACTCTTTAAAAATGGAAGAAAGCAGTGTGAGCCATCAGAAATACCATGTCTGCAGACTTGGGAAAAATGCAGATTTCTGGGCTGTGGCAGGTGGAATTCTGATGGCTCTAAAAATTCCTGCCTTTTTTAGGGAAAAAAAGACTTTACGGGGGGTTCTGTTTGTTTGTTTGTCTGTTTTTAAGTAGGACATTACTCTAAACAAACCTATCTCTGTTAGGGAAAATATTCCTGCCTCTCAAAATTTCTGCCTCTTTTAGGGATGAAAGACAAAAGAAAGAAAAGGAAGGAAGGAGGGAAGGAAGGAAGGAAGAAAGGAAGGAAGGAAGGAAGGAAGGAAGGAAGGAAGGAAGGAAGGAAGGAAGGAGGGAGGGAGGGAGGGAGGGAGGGAAGGAAGGAAGGAAGGAAGGAAGGAAGGAGGGAAGGAAGGAACGAAGGAAGGAAGGAAGGAAGGAAGGAAAATATTCCTGTCTCCTGGTGTACACAGTCAGAAGAGTTCCCTCCCCTGGAATGTGACCAGGATCTGTGAAAATAGTGGGAGAGCTGCTCCTGTGACTAGGTGATGTGGCAGACTAGAGCAGGATGCTCCTGATGCTTTTGAAGAAGTCATTTACCATGTTGTGAGAGTGTCATGGGCTGGCACATGAGCCTTTAAGTAGCTGAGAGCAACCCCTGGCCAGCAGTCGGTGAGAAAATGGGCCCTCAGTCCTACAATCACAAGGAACTAAATTCTGCCAACCACCTGAATGAACATGGACAAGGATCGTGAGTCCCTTGATTCAACTTGATGAGCCCCCGAGCAGAGGACACAGCTAACCTGTACTAGGAAAGTATAAAACACATGCATGGGAATGATACATTTCAGCTTTAAGGATAATTGTCACACTTCTGGGAACGAAGGGAAAGAAATGTATTAAGACCTTCAGTTTCTATAAAAAGTAAGATCAGAAGCAAATATGACAAAATGTTAATACTTTGTGGTGGGTGCTTATGTATTGAGCATTCCCTTTGTTCTGAGTTCAAAATACTTCATAATTAAAAGTAAATGCAGGCCAGGCACAGTGGCTCATGCCTATAATCCCAGCACTTTGGGAAGCTGAAGTGTGAGGATGGCTTGAGGCCAGGAGTTTGAGACCAGCCTGGTCAACATGGCAAAAGTCTCTACTAAAAAAAAAAAAAAATGAAAATGTCAGGGATGGTGTCTCACACCTGTAATCCCAGGACTTTGGGAGGTCAAGGCGAGTGGATCACGAGGTCAGGAGTTCGAGACCAGCCTGACCAATATGGTGAAACCCCATCTCTACTAAAAATACAAAAATTAGCTGGGCGTGGTGGCGCACACTTATAATCCCAGCTACTCAGGAGGCTGAGGTAGGGGAATTACTTGCACCTGGGAGGCAGAGGTTGCAGTGAGCCGTGATTGTGCCACTGCACTCCAGCCTGGGAGACAGAGGAAGACTGCGTCTCAAAACAAAAACAAACAGCAACAAAAAACATATATATAAGCCCTGGAATGTTTTGAGCTTTGGGGGTGGATCTCCCAGGAAATGTGTTTTATGGCACCGCCGCCTCTCGTCACCCACCCCGAGGTGTGGTGGGCCTGGACAGATAGCTTGACTGACGGCCAGGCTGGTGAAGCCAAACCTGCCACTCAGGAAGGGGACCCAGACCTTCTCCAGACAGAGTTCAAATCTGAGGACTCCCTTCTTTGGGCCTCAATTTCCCCACCTGAATTCCAAGAACCCTTCTAGCTCCTACACTCTGGGCCAAGCTTTTCCTCTGAGCCCCAGTCAGCCTAGAGGACCAGGGCTACATCTTCCTTGGACAGAGACCCACCATAGGGGCAGAAGGAGGTAGGGGTGGGGGTAGGCAAGGTTCCTGAAGGGAGGTGGAGCTGTCATCAGAGATGGTGTCCGCAGGCAGTGGGTGTGTTGTGGCTCTGCTACTACTTGCTGAGGACCCTGTGCCATTTCTTTCCCCACTCTGGACCTCAGTTTCCCTATCTGTTCTATGGAGATGAGATGCCTGCCTACGTATATGGGGACTTGGAAGTGTGTGGGGAGTTGCAGTGTTTCTTAGGTGTGGTCCTGGGGCAGCCTGCACCACCCCATAGAAATTTCCAGGCCCCACCCTAGGCTCACAGGACCAGAATCTCCGGGAATGAAGCCTGGGAACTTACATTTACACAGGCATCCAGGTGATTCTGACATGATTCAAAAACCACTAATAGTATGTGGCAAGTTCTTCATAAACGGTAAATTCATAACTGCCTTTTACTAAACATAAATCTTACCTTTCCTTCCTCAGTGAGGGACACACACTCCAGCTGAAAGTCACTGTGCCTTTCCAGGTGCAGAATGTGACCTTTCCAATAAGATTCTGTTAACTGTTGCTTTCTGTAGTTTGTATTCCAAAACAAGGGGAATAGCTTTCCATTTTTTCAATATAAATGATGAAGTCGGATATGCTTTTTCAAACTGGACACACACTCACACAGTTTAGAATTTCAGCTACGGCTTCCTCTCAAATTATCAGCCCATTTCTGCCAGGGAGCAGTTTTTCCAAACAAGAACCTGGACAGAGGCTGGTGGGGCCCCCTCCTCATCAGAATCACTAGATCATGACTGACTCCTAGAGGCGACTTCTCTGCTTAACTGTCATCCCGTGGGCTGGGATGTGACCCCCAAAGCTGCAGCAGAAGCTTCCGCCCATCCTGGGCCCCCCTGCCATCTGTGGGGAAAGGGCCTGTCCTTGTCTTCTGGGCCCAGCCGGCCTCACAGGCATTCCGCAGATTCCAGGCGAAGCATGTGCTGTGCTTGGCTGGGCTCTTCTGTGCCCCTTTTTGGGGTGAGGCAGAGTGCATTCCAGCCCCCAGCATCCCTGCCGTTTATTCCCACCCCTCATCCCCACCCCCATACACACTCACAAGTACAAACACAGGCACAGTCACGGACACACACCGCCCTGGACAGCACCATTTCCAGCCTCGGCAGGGCAGTCTCCTTACAGGGAAGTTAATGAGGCACCAAAAAAGGCCCAGGGGACAGGGAGAACCTCTGTCGAGAAGAGGCTCCTAGACCCGGTTCTGCCTCTACTTGCTGTGGGTCCTTTAGAAAGTTGCTTCCCATCTTTGGTCTCAGTTTCCTCAGCTGAGAAATGGGGGGTTGGGCCAAATGGTCTAAGGTTCTGGGAACCCCTAAGTCAGAGCCTGTAGCTGGTGATCAAGATGAAGGACAGGACCTCAGGGTCAGCCGAATGCCTGAAAGGCAGGACAGGCCCAAGGGTGAGCAACCTGAGCACATCAGGTGGGCTCAGAGCTGGTGCATGATCCCCACAGCCTGCAGAGCTGCCCTGGACTCGGGAGCCTGCTCACACCAGCCCGGTGGGACTTCAGAGATGTGGGGTCCAGCCTTTGCTACTATTGCAGGGCTGGGGCCTGGGAGCTGCAGATTCTGTCCCCACAGCTGCCTTAGACATGCCAGATGGGCTGGGGCAAGACACACCCCTCTCTATGAGATGACCAGTCAGTCCAAGTAGATGCACTAATGAAGGGCTGTGGGATGGACCCAGCTGTAGCCTGGGGCCACAGTCAGGCTTCCAGGGTACTCGAGCAGCTGGGCTCTGGGGTAGTAGCCCCAGGTATGAGAGGCAGGACTCAGAATCTAGGCCGAGCCTCCACAGGAAGGACATGTAACTGACTCCTGAGCCTGACGAGTCAGGCAGCCCCTCACCAGCATCCCCAACCCCACCTCTCCAGCCCCCTGATTCCCTGACACTCATGTCCGCCCCCTGCCCCAGCAGTTTCCTCTGCTCACGCTCATCTCTTTTCCTGCTCCCAGGCTCGCCTGATCACATGTTCTTCACTCTCCTCTGAGTCTCCCTCTTTCCAAGCCGCCTCCACTCTACTTGACACATTCTCCCTTAAGACACCAGAGTACACAAGCTCCAGTCCCTGCACCTCACCTTTACTCCCAGACATGGGAGGGAGATGACACAAAGAACCAAACGCCACTTGGCAAGAGATCTGGGGTATGCAGAGGGGCAGATCTGAGGCTGTGGAAGCTCCAGGAGCTCCCTGCAGGAGGCTGCATTTCAGCTGGCTATTGAGTGTGGCTCTGAGCTGAGAACTCTCCTTGAAGCTCCAGACCAGGAGCCACCTGCCAGCTGGACCCTCCATTTGGTGTCTCCGAGAAACCTTGCACTCTGTGGGTCTAACTCTGAACCCAGAACATCCCCCCATCTCAGTCCTGTCTCTTCATACGGAAAGCACCACCTCAGACCCAGTTGTGCACCAAACCCACACTTGAGTCAGGGGCTCCTGCCCTTCACTGTGAACGCTCTAGATAAGCCAGTGCCGAGGGGGAAAGAGCTCTGAATGTCAAACCATGAGTTTCAACTCCACCTCCAGCTCTGAGAGCTGTGGGCAGGGAAGAGACCTAGTCCAGTGTGCTGTAGAAAGACCAGTCTGCCACTGTATGGCACATGGATGGTGGGGACAGAGTGCGGGTGGAGAGACCAGAAGGTGGACAGGGCAGGGGAGGCAGGGACGTGGCTGTAGCTGTGGAAATGGGAGGACAGACAGGACTTGGTAATTACTTGGATGAACCAAGGCAGGAGTCTGAAAGAGACACCCAATTTTGTATCAGATGTGTGGAGCGTGGGATGCTGTTCATTGATTGAGGGAGGAGGAGGAGGAAGAGGTGTGGCATGGGAGGAGGTAGCTGAGCTCTGTCATGAATGTCATTTGAAGTCCCCAGGGAGAGCCAGGCCTGTCAGCTCCTTCACTGCTTCAGCTGGCCCTCGGGGTGCCTGTGCTCCCTGGCCCTCTTGGCTCCCGCTTCATAGCTGTCAGCTGCAGTGGGGGACAGCTGCTCAAGGACCCAGGATGTCTGTGTGTTTAGCCAGGGGACTGCCACATGGCCCATGCCAAGCAGAAGCTGATGGACGACCCTCTGAACAAAACCCGTTACAACAACCTGATCCGCCCAGCCACCAGCTCCTCACAGCTCATCTCCATCGAGACGGAGCTCTCCCTGGCCCAGTGCATCAGTTGGTAGGTGCAGAGGACACCTGTGGCTCAGGCTCAGGTGAAGAGGCAGCTCATGCCCAAGCCCCCGGCAATCAGTGTCCAGAGGAATGAAATGACTAGAGTTGACTTAGACTCACCAATGCATGGCGGGGAGGCTGGAGGAGGGTCCATGAGGTTTATAGGTGTCCAATATTTAATGCGGTCATGGTTTTGTTAAAGAAGAAACGAGGGTGGGAGCGGGATCACCACTGGCCAGGCAGCCAATGGGCCTGCATAGACTCTGCTCCGCTGAGTCTCCAGCACGACCATAAGCTTCTCCTCCTCATCCTCCCAGCCCCACCCTACTCTGTCCCCCAGCTTGCTCAGCAGGTGACCTTACAGGCTCCCTACTTGTTGGGGGAAATAAGAACCAGACTGGGGGAACTGATGGGTACAGAGGCCCAGGTGTAGGGGCAGGACCCCAGGCAGTGCAGCCTCTACTGAGCCAGGAGGGTGAGGGTCTGGAGAGTGGGCATGGCTGCTGCAGGCATGGAAAGGAGGCGCAGGTGGCGGCACTCCCAGGGACCATCGTCAGGGTCTCCATATGTGGGTGTGTGCGGAGGTGGGTGCTGAGGGAGGAGGTGCGGGGAATTTCTCATCTTCTCTCCACTGCCTCTGAGTTGGAGATGTCAGAGGGAGCCATGGCCCACTATAAACTAACACAATGTCCCCACCCACAGGGTTAGAAGCCCTCCCCTGGAAGCGGCTCTGAGGGGAGCAGTCACATGTGGAGAGTGCAGGGCGCTGTGTCCAGCCAGGGGAAGGAGGTCACCAAGGGGGTTGACCCTCCTCTGGCCAGGTGGCTGCCTTCTGACACAGCAGCCTCTCTCTCTAGCACGGTGGCCCCCACACACCCAGCCTGTCAAACCTACAGCCCTCAAGAAGGCTTTGGCCAGATTAATGAACAGCTCCCTCTCCCAGGAGGAAGCACAGCTGAAGGATGTGGAGGGCAGTAGAGTTGTGTATGCTCCGCCCCTCTCGCCACAGTCGGACCAGAAAGAAGGGGGCTTTCAGCCAGGCTCACCCAGGCTGGGGTCTGAGTGTCACTGACCAGTGACTGGCTTCTTGCTTAACGGGTCAGCCCAACTGCTCCTGTGCAGCTGCCACCCTAGTGAGGGTGAACCAGCAGGCAAGTGACATGTCTGATAGTTTGGGGATACAGGAAAGATTAGGCTGTGGGCTGCGCCAGGAAGGGGTGTTTATTTTCAGGGTTTATCTACTGACTTGACAAGGGAGGGTTATAGGTACAACCAGTTTAAAGATGGAAATTTTGAGAGAGCAGACAGAGACTTAGTGCTGGGTAAGGCAAGCAGGCTTGTCAAAGCAGCTCTTTTGGGGAGACCAGAATCCTGTACCAATGTCGTCAGCAGGTTCATCAGCTGCTGGGGGAGTGCCGGACAGGGTTAAAGCACAGGAGAACTTTCAGGATGATAGGAATGTTCTATATCTTCAAAGGAGGTGGGATACATGGGTAATGCATTTGTTGAAATTCATCAAAATATACACCAGATCTGTGCATTTCACTGAAGATAAATTAACCTCAAATTAAAAACATTTTTTAAAAGAGAGATGGGCCAGACGCAGTGACTCATGCCTGTAATCCCAGCAATTTGGGAGGCCAAGGCGGGTAGATCACCTGAGTCAGGAGCTCGAGACCAGCCTGGAAAACATGGTTCAATCCTGTCTTTATTAAAAATACAAAAATTAGCCAGGCATGGGGACACAGGCCTGTAGTCCCAGCTACTCGGGAGACTGAGGCAGGAGAATTGCTTCAACCCAGTAGGCGGAGGTTACAGTGAGCAGAGATCACACCAGTGTACTGAAGCCTGGAAAACAGAGCGAGACTCCATCTCAAAAGAAAAAAAAAAAAAAGACAGATGAAGGTTTTCAACTTTCACTAAAGGCAGAGTAGCTTGTTATAGATTAGCCTCTCCACAAAAACAGTTAGAGAAACTGGACAAAAATGTGCCCCCACCACCAAAACAACTGTTTGAAGGTAATTGGAGACCTCAGTCACGACTTGAGTGACCAGGCCTAGGAGGTGACCCTGATAGTCTGTAGTGCTTTTCCCACATTTGGTGATTGGTTAACAGTAGAGGGCTAAGAGGTTAAGAAACTGAGTCTGAAGTGGTGGTTAAGAGGCTGGAGAGCCTAGCTGAATGTTTGGCACTCACAGGGCTGAAATGACCTAATGAGAATTTGGGTCCCAGTAAGGAGATGGGACCTTGGTGGGAACCCTGGAAGGGTCACCCCTAGCAGTCCAAATGAATAAAAAACAGACCAGCCGTCACAAAAACTAAAACCTGCTTTGAAACAGCTTTATCCCAAACTAGATGAAGGTGATCTGCCCTTACTCCAATTGTGTGCCATAAAGTCAAAGTCAATACTCTCTGGAGGCAGATAAAAGTTTACTAGGAACGCCATAAGAAAAGACAAGACTAAATGAGAAAGAACAAGAAAAAAAAAAAACAATAGAAACATACAAGAAAAAAACCAATAGAAACATACAAGAAAAAAAACAATAGAAACATACATGTAAGTAAGATAAGGAAGAAAGGTTTTTTTTGTTATTTTTATTTTATTTTATTTTATTTTATTTTGGAGAAGGAGTCTCGCTCTGTCACCCAGGCTTGAGTGCAGTGGCACGATCTCAGCCCACTGCAACCTCTGCCTCCCGGGTTCGAGCGATTCTCCTGCCTCAGCCTCCCAAGTAGCTGGGATTACAGGCATGCGCCACCATGCCCGGCTAATTTTTGTATTGGCCAGGCTGGTCTGGAACGCCTGACATCAGGTGGTCCATTCACCTCAGTCTCCCAAATTGGTGGGATTACAGGCATGAACCACTGTGCCTGACCAATATTTTGCCGCAATTTAAAATAAATTAATTTTCTTTTTTTTTTTTTTTTTCAGGTTTGTGCTCAGACTATATTCTAAACAGTCACACGGCGGCTGACTCTTCTCCAGGCCTTGCTGCCGGCTTTTACATGTTTCTTGTTTTTGCCTTCTTGTCACGTGCTCGGTAGATGGCAGCTTCCAGGTGCTCCTAAGGCGCCAGAAAAGAGAGTGAGAAGGCACGGAGGCTGCCAGGTCGTCCCCCTTGGGGCCCCACCCTCATCAAGTCCCTCAACTGGGTCTCCTGCAACTATTTGGGGGCCACCTCGGCCACTGCTTTGCCCTGAGCTTCCTGCTGCTGCAGCTGGGCAGAGCCTCCTTCTCAGAGGCCAGTTGCTGATAGGCGGCCACGTACTGCTGCAGGGGACCCAGGGAATGGTCTGGCTGCTGCTGCAGACTCTGAGGCTATTGGCTCTTCAGCTCCACCTGCAGGATAGGCGTCAGGGTAGGCAGTGGCTGGCTTCCAGATTCTGGGCCCATAAACAGGGTGGCGAGGGCACAGTGGAGCTGTGTTATCTGCCAAGGCACCTGGCCCCTGGCCCCTTCCTCCAGGCCTAAGTGACTGCCTCCCTTGCCTAGAGGCCCATGCCTCCCTCCCCAGCCTCAAATCTCACACCCTTCTTCCCACCATTGAAGCTGTAGGCCACAGACTGGTGGAAAAGCAGAGGGAGCCAACCACCATCTGCTAAGTTGTGGTGAGGTCGTTCTGTATGATCTCCAGGGTTTGCACCCACCTCCGCCTGCTCCCCCAAAGCTCGGCCTTCCGCCCCAGCTCCCCCAGCCTCTCCTCCAGCTCCTGCAGCCTCACCTCCTGCTTCTGCATCTTCTCCTCCTGCTGCCACAGCCTCATTTCCTGCTCCCGCATCTTCTCCTCCTGCCTCTGCATCTTCTCCTCCTTCTCCCGCATCTTCTCCTCCTGCCTCCACATCTTCTCCTCCTGCTCACGTATCTTTTGCTCCTTCTCCCATATCATCTCCTCCTGCTTCCACATCTTCTCCTCCTGCTCCCACATCTTCTTCTCCTGCTCCCGCATCATCGCCTCCTGCCTGCACATCTTCTCCTCCTGCTCCCCTAGCTGCTTCTCTTGCCTCCACATCTTTTCCTCCTGCTCCCCCATCTTCTTCTCCTGCTCCCACAGCTTTTCTTCCTGCTCCCGCACCATCTTCTCCTTCTCCCACAGCTTCTCCTCCTGCTCACACATCTTCTTCTCCTGCTCCCACAGCATATCCTCCTTCTCCCCCAACTTCTCCTCCTGCTCACACATCTTCTCCTCCTGCTCCCACAGCATATCCTCCTTCTCCCCCAGCTTCTCCTCCTGCTCACACATCTTCTCCTCCTGCTTCCGCATTATCTCATCCTGCTCCCGTATTATCTCCTTCTGCTCCCGTATCTTCTCCTCCTGCCTCCACATCTTCTCTTCTTGCTCCTGCCTCTTCTTCTCCTGCTCCCGTATCTTTTCCTCCTGCTTGTGCATCTTCTCCTCCTGCTCCCGTATCTTCTCCTTCTGCTCATGCATATTCTCCACCTGCTCCCGTATCTTCTCCTCCTGATTGTGCATCTTCTCCGCCTGCTCCCGTATCTTCTCCTCCTGATAGTGCATCTTCTCCGCCTGCTCCCGTATCTTCTCCTCCTGATTGTGCATCTTCTCCGCCTGCTCCCGTATCTTCTCCTCCTGATTGTGCATCTTCTCCTCCTGCTCCCGTATCTTCTCCTCCTGATTGTGCATCTTCTCCTCCTGCTCCCGTATCTTCTCCTCCTGATTGTGCATCTTCTCCTCCTGCTCCCGTATCTTCTCCTCCTGATTGTGCATCTTCTCCTCCTGCTCCCGTATCTTCTCCTCCTGATTGTGCATCTTCTCCTCCTGCTCCCGTATCTTCTCCTCCTGATTGTGCATCTTCTCCTCCTGCTCCCGTATCTTCTCCTCCTGATTGTGCATCTTCTCCTCCTGCTCCCGTATCTTCTTCTCCTGCCTCCACATCTTCTCCTCCTGCTCCCACCTCTTCTCTTCTTGCTCCCGTATCTTCTCCTCCTGCTCCTTTATCTTTTCCTCCTGCTTCCACATCTCCTTCTCCTGCTCCTGCCTCTTCTCCTCCTGTTCCCGTATCTTCTCCTCCTGCTCGTGTATCTTCTCTTGCTGCCTCCACATCTTCTCTTCCTGTTGCTGGTACAGGCGGTTCCACAACTTGTTCTCTTCCACCTGGGCTTGGAGCTTCGCTGACACACTCTGAAGCTCCTTACCCAGGTGGTCAGCCTCCTCCTGCAGCTGCTGCTGGAATAGTGAAAGTGTTGGTTTGAACCTCAGAAGGAAACAGACTCATGGGATAGTCATCTAAATGTAATCTATCAAACAATGGTTTTCACCCATGATCCTTTAAAATATATATTTTTAAGCCCTAACTCTGAGATTCTGATTCCCCAGGCAGGGCCCCACTTTTGTAGATTTTTAGTACACTCTAGAGGATTCTATGGCGGGACCAGAACAAGGACCCAAATATTCTAGCTCTTGACTGGAGCCTCCCCATACCCTGCATGATCCCTAGACCATGGTCCCAGCTGGACGGGGATCCCACAACCCCGGGGGCTGTAGCCGCTTGCCTGTGGCAGCAGGAGCTTGGCCTTCTCCAGCTTCCTTTCTAGCTCCTTTACATTGAGCTGGATCTCAGACTTCTCAGATTCTACAAGTCGAAGTTTTTCTTGTAGTTCGGCATTTTTCTCCTTCAGCTCATCATCGGTTATGCTACGACCAGAGGCAGTAGATAAAGGAATGAACGAAGAACAGAAAGGACTGCTTTGGTGATCAACCCTCTGCTTTCACCCCACAACCACAGAACCGTGGCATTGGATGGGACCCCAGGAATTTAAAGCCCCAGGTGGCAGGCCAGAGAGAAGACATGAGTTGCCTGAGGCTACCCCATGAGTCAGTGGCACAGCCAGCACTAGAGCTTCCCTGTGCCCACATGAAAACCTGTATGAGCCTCTCACCATGCTCACCTGTACCCCCACCTCCCAGCACACCCCCCACGCTAAGAGCCCCCAGACCTCCCATCCCACCGTCCCCCATCCTACGTGTTCCTGTACAGTTCCAGACTCAGGGCGTCCCTCTCCTTTGTTAACTCCTCGATGTACTGCAAATAGAGAAAGGTGAAGTCAGGATAGAGCAGGCAGAGGAGCGGCTGGCCGACCAGGAACAACAGCCACCGTGACCACTCCACACACCACTCCCCACTCCCGGTCACACCTGACATGCTCTCAAGGCACTTCCAAGCCCAGGATCTCCTTTGGTTTTCTTTTTTGTTTTGTTTTGTTTCTTTCTTACTTACTTTTTCTTTTTCTTCAGGCAGAGTTTGACTCTTGTTGCCCTGACTGGAGTGCAATGGCGCAATCTCAGCTCACCACAACCTCCGCCTCAGCCTCCCGATTAGCTGGGATTATAGGCATGTGCCACCACACCCGGCTAACTTTGTATTTTTAGTAGAGATGGGGTTTCTCCATGTCCGTCAGTCTAGTCTTGAACTCCCAACCTCAGGTGATCCGCCAGCCTTGGCCTCCCAAAGTGCTGGCATTACAGGCATGAGCCAGAGCACCTGGCCCTCATTTGTTTTTCAAAGAACTCAGTAAAGGTGGAAGGGACAGGGAAAGAAATTGAATTCATAGCTGGCTAGCAGGGGCCCTGAGACATCAGATGGTATTGCTATTGTTCTTACTGTTACTACTACCACTGTTGGAACCTTTACTGACTGCTTCACCAGGCACTGCACTAACAATCCCATTTAATCCTCACAACCTCCATAGGAGACGGTTACCATTATTACCTCTATCGTATAGATGAAAAACATGGGGTATTGAGGGTTAAGTGCTTGCCTAAGATCACGTAGAGCTGGGTTTTCAACACCCAGGTATGTCTGATTCTCTAAGCCCATTCTTTCACTGGGGGTAGGGGCAAAGATAAGAAGGAGGAAATTAATCATTTGTTGACATTTTGAAAGGATGATACATTCGAATCGTCCAAAACTCAAAGTACAGAAGGGAAATATCTCCCCCCAACACTGTTCCTCTCTCCTGAGATGTTTATGAATCTTTACAAACATGTTTATTGTATATTCCCATAATACACACACACACACACACACACATACACAGGCTCCCTCTCTCAACACAAATAATAACGTACTCAAGCTACTCTTCTGTACCTTGATGGTATAAGTATCCTAACTGCCACTTGGGACTTGGCCAAGGCCACAGTCAAATATGGGCAGGGCGGGCACTTGGCCTGCGAGCTCTATGTCCAGTGCTCACTCCCCATGGCGCCCCCCAGCTCACCCACAGCAGCCGACTCAGCCCCCGTCAGCCTCTAACCACCACACACAAAAGCAGCAAGAAATGGCCATGCTGCATTCTGGGCAGGACACTCCATCCTGCAGAAGGGACTTTTAGGCTCACTCCTCCATCTGTGAAGCCGGGTTCCCAGGGGACGGGGCAGGTGGTTGGACTCACCCTGTCAGCCTTCTTCTTCTGTGTAGCAACAGCAGAGAGATCCCGCTCTAAATCTCTTGCAAAGTTCCATGAATCATGCAGGCGGCTGACCAGATGCCTGGACTCTCCTGGAATGACAGACATTCAGATGCGGCCCAAAGGATTCCCCCTAAAGGCCTGTGAAAGTGCCAGGTTGAAGGATGACCGGGTGCCAGATTCCCACCTTCCAACTGCTGGACAGCACGCTGGCTGTAATAGAGTGCCGTCTGAAGCTCCGTTTTCTCACATGTAAGGATTCGTATGGTATGAACCTGGGCCTTTGGGAGAAAAGACAAGCAAGTGCTGAAAGAGAAGCAAAGAAACCTTCTCCAGAGGACAGGAGGGAACTTCACACCTTCCACTCACCTCTAGCTCCCTCCTTAGGGCTTCCTGATGTTGGTGGCTTGCCTTCTTTTCCTATAGAAAGAGGAAGACAGAGCTCTTACTAGGGGGAGGCAGAGATGGCACAGCAAGAGATGCCCCCAGAACGGCACCACTGCCCCAGGACAGGCCCACCCATGGGACCAGGTTATCAGGGACCCTGTGTGGACGGGGTGGGATCCGGGGGGTGAGCCTTCTTCCCCAGGCTGGGAGTGGGCAAGATGAGACTGGGGCCTCTACGGCTGAGTGCCCTCCAAACCCAGCAGTCATGTGAGCAAACAAAGAAATCACGTTACTTCTTCCAGCTGGGCTCGGTTCTGTTGTTTCTGTGGGGAGAGTCAAAGGAAGGTGACCGAGGGTGGCCCCTTCAACTCTATTCCCCAGGCCAGGAAGCGGTAGGCAGGGGCCAGGGATGGATTTTAAAGGTAGTTCTCAGACCCAATGGGAACACGAACTGGTAAACTCTCCTCAACTCCCAAAGTAAAAGGACTTGGGTCCTTGTTGGTTTTTGGCCACAGCCACAGAACTCAAAGTCTGAAACTAGATTCTCTCAAAAAGACAGTCACAGAAACCTTCAGAGATGGAGTGTGAGAAGAGCCCACCCTTCTGCCAGCTTGTGATTTAGAAAGGTGCATTCATTCAACAAACATTGAGTGAGCACATACGGGCCAGGGACGGTTCTTCACAGCGCGGATATAGGACGGAAAAGGCAGATAGGAACCCTTGGTCCCGAGGTTTCCATTCTAGTGGGCCTTTAACTCTCGGGCTCTCAGAGCTAACAGACAACTCTGATACTCTCTAACTCTACCTCAGGAAACGCAAGCCCGAGAAGGAGAGTTTACAGCAGGCCGTGGACTAGGGATTAACATAAAAACAACAATGATAAATCTCATGTAAACTTCACCAATGTAGGTAAAACCACACCACTCCTATTTTACAGATGTGAAAAGAGAGGCCCAAAGAGCTCCAGGAATTTGCCCTATATCATATGCCCAGCAGATGGAGAGGATTCAAACCCAGAATTCTTAAGCAGTACCTGGGAGTTCTTCCACAATCTTAACAATTACCCTCCACCACCCCTTGGGCCCTCTGTCCCCAGGAGCCTGGCCAGCCAAGACTCACATCCTCAGGTGAGTGGCAACCACCAGAAGTGGTTGTCTCAGGGTTAGCACCATTATTTATGTTCTTCTTTTTGGTGTCGCTTGCTCCTGTACCAACACTAGGGTTGGCCTGGGGATGGTAGTCTCTCAACTGTGGAAAGGAAGAGCAGTGATACTCATGAGAACTATAAACTCCTCCAGTCACATCCTGCTTTACAGTTTATACAAAATACTCTTATGCACCATCTGATTTAATGCCACCAACAACTGTAGGAAGTGTTGTCACAATCACTTAGTGACTGAGAGGGATTGATACCATGGCTGAACAGAAGGCAATAATGGAACTTAAACTCAGTCTTCTGACTCTGAGCTCTGGGATTTTGCCACAAATCAGCAGCTGCCAGGGACCAAAACCAGAGGCAAAGGCAGAAAAGCAAATATGACGTAGGCAGGAGCTGTACACCGTGTGGTTTACAGTCATACACCCTCACACGTCTGTTAGTGTGAAGAAGTGCACCACTACCTCTCAAACATTTATATTAATGTATGCTCATGGCAGAAGGCTGCCTTTCTGTGAAATCTGGGAACGTAACACAAAGAGGACAACCCAACCCTCATTTCAGAGAGAAGTCTTGTATATTCTTATGAATTTGTGTGACAGTCACTCCTAAGTACATTAATGTTTTGTCTCTCAGTAGACTCAAAGGAAACTGATGCTTCAGAAAGATGCCCCATATTTATCCTGTGGCACTCGAAGTACCCCAGGTGGAGATGACATGAGGAAGATTCAAGCTGTCAAGTTCAGTTTCCCAAGATCTGTTCCACAGAAGATAGGCAGATCTCACTCCAGCAAGCACTGAGTGAGGGGCACTCTGGTCCCAGAACAATGCAGAATTCAAATCTGAGGTGGAGAACTCAGAAACAATGTTAAAATCTCTCTGGAGAGTAGAAGCCTGGGAGAAAACCAAATCAAACCTGTTCTCCCATTGCCACCCAGAGACACTGTTAACGTGTTGAGCTCATGGGGGACTTGTTGGCTTTTCACACTGTCAATGTCTGTATTAAGGAAGTAAGGCAGCCTGAAACCTCTCTCTCCTAGGTCCCAGGGTCCCCATTCCCCTTCCAGCTGGAAACCTGTGCTGCAACCAGAGGAACCTGAAATGGGCAAAAACACTTAGGGGACTGGGTCCTAAGTCCAGAGACCGGTCTCGTTGCAGTAATGACAGTTCCTAGAGGGACTGCGACATCACTACATTCCACTCCTCGGTGGAGTGGTGGGGGACACGTGAGTGCAATGCCCAAGTTGCCGCTTTGAGATTCGGGAGGGGGGTCACAGGATTGGGACCCAGGTCCTTAGAGACGCAAGCCCAAAGAGCCCAGGGAGGTCAGGCTTGGGGCGGTGGGAGGTGAGGGCCGAGTATGGAGCAGGGAGCCCCAGGAGTCACCTGTCCAAAGTGACTCTGGGGCAACTGGTGGAGGGCAGGTTCTGGGGCACCCAGGTGCTTGGAGACATGAGCCCAAAGACCCCAGGGAGGTCGGGTTTCGGGTAGCAGGAGGTAAGAGTGGACTATGGAGTGGGAAGCCCCAGAAGTCACCAGCTCAAAGTCACCCTGGGGTGACTGGTGAGGGCAGGGGCAGGACTCATGAGGGGGTTGGGCTGGCTCACAAGATTTGGGTGTGGGGAGCCCAGAGGCACTGGGGGAGGGGCAGCCAGGTGTGCCTCAGGAGTGGCACAGACTCTGGCAGCAGTTTGGCTGTCAGAGGGAGCCTGGGGCTGAGTTGGGGTGCTGCAACCTGGTACATTTTACCTTTTCCTTGGCCTTAGCCGATTTTTTCTGTAGGGTTTCTTCGGACATCATGGGATGGGTAGGGCAGTGGGGTTGGGGCCACATCAGCACAGTCCAGGCGAGGACAACTATACACCTCCAGTCACCTGCCACGTAGCTGTGTGACTGAGCCAGAGGAGGCGTAACCAGGGCCACAGTAGAATGCAGAATAGGGGCGTGGCCTTAATGCTTCAAGCTCATTGGTCAATAAGATGCAAGGGAAAGGAGGCGTGGCCAGACAGCAGCGTGTCATGAAGGACCTGTGGTGTCACAAGGAAAGCCGCCATGCAACTGCTGTCCCCGCCCACTCCAGGAGAGGGGCGGGGCTGGCTTTCACTTTAAAAACTTTAAAACTGTATAACCTCAATTGAGGTACAAATCCTATTAAAATGGAAACTTATAATGTGCTTGATGATTGATAAAGACTATATTATCCTATATTTCAATAAGATAAATAATCACAATGATTTCTCTTTTTTGGAAAAACTTTCTCTTATTCTCCTATATTATTGTTAAGGTTTTATTAAACAAACAAACAAAAAAAAAACAAGAAACCTGTCTAACATCTTTAAAAACACAAAGCTTTAGAGCCAGGTGTGGCGGCTCATGCCTGTAATCCCAGCACTTTGGGAGGCTGGGGTGGGTGGATCACCTGAGTTCAGGAATTCAAGGCCAGCTTGACCAACATGATGAAACCCTGTCTCCATTAAAAATACACAACTAGCTGGGCATGGTGGCAGGTACCTGTAATCCCAGCTACTTGGGTGGTTAGGCAGGAGAATCCCTTGAACCTGGTAGGCGGAGGTTGCAGTGAGCCAAAATCATGCCACTGCACTTCAGCCTGGGCTACAGAACGAGACTTTTTCTCTAAATACATATATACTTACACACATGCATACCTACCTACACACACACACACACACACACACACACAGAAAGTTTTCCATTTAATAAGCACTCAAAGGTCTTTACAAGTTTAAAACAAATACAGGACCCTTCTAAAGTAAGGCTAAATGCTAAGTGATGTGGGAGAGAAAAGGACATAAATAACGCCGACTCTCCTGAGGTTAATCACTAAATCCTATTTTTCTAGAATCACCTGGCCTCTCTAAGCCCTGAAAATGAAACTGAATTTCTCACTTGATACTTGGCTGTGACTTGCAATCATGAAAACCAAGAACTGTGTTCTGTCACTGTGTAGTGCTTGCTACCTGGGATCAAGGGTTGACTTTTTCATGATTTGCTCCATTACCTGTGTGCTTCTTATCCCAAACTAAGCTTTTTTCTAAAGTTCTACGATTTATAGTTTTACTGTATTACTTCTTGCTTTTCAATGGATACAAAGCAGAGTCCTGCTAGGCACATTTTGTATACCTGCAAAGATGCAAAACTAAACAGTTCCCTCTGTTCAATATTAAAACAAAAGTCCTGTAAACCTCAGATGGTGAGTGTAATACTTCAGCACTAGCATGAAAGTCTCAAATACAAAAAAATACCAAGAACACTCCTAGCAAACAAAAGTAAGCTCTTGGCCGGGAGCAGTAGTTCACTCCTGTCTTCCCAGCATATTGGCAAGCCAAGGTGGGGTAAGTCAGGAGTTCAAGACCAGCCTGCGCAGCATAGCGAATTCCATCTCTGCAAAAAATTTAAAAATTAGCTGGGCATGGCGGCACACACCTGTAGTCCTAGAACTACTTGGGAGGCTGAGGTGGGAAAATCGCTTGAGCCCAGGAGTTTGAGGCTGCAGTAGCTATGATCATGCCATTGCACTCCAGTTGGGGAGACAGAGTGAGATCTAGATATTACATTCTGTCCTGCTCCTATTTACACTAAAATCACTAAGTTAAAATATTTTCATTCAGCAGGATAATAATTAAGTGAAATTTGACTTTGGTGCTTTGCTAGCAAAAAATAAATAAATAAAGTGAAATGACAAATTACTTACCGGGAGAAAGTCTTTGTAACCTCAATGACAGATAAAAGGTTTATATCCTTAGCCTATAAAGAAATCTTTAAAATTACTCAGAAAAAATATGAATGATTTCCAGCAGGAAATGGGCAATGGAGAAACCGGCACTTCCCACTAGAAGAAAAATGGTCAATGAGCATATGAAAAGGATTCAAAAGCACTAGAAATCAAAGAAATGTAATGAAAACAATGAGATGTTCTGCTTAAAGACCAGCAGAAATGACAAACGGCAGGTGGAACCTGGAGCTCCGTCCCTGTTTGTGGGAGTGTAAACTCAACAATTTTCCTGCAGGATAATTTGATCATTTCTTTTAAAAATCCTAAAACTGTTTTATATTATTTTCCTCTAGAAATTCTACATCTATGAATTTGGTGCAAAAATCCTTACTCAAGTCCATTAAAATGTATATGGAAGGAAATTCACTCTGGGGTGGCAACGATTCACTTAACATACATGCAGTTATTAAAAATGATGATGCCAGGATATATTTCTCCCATAGAAACATGCTGAAAATATAGTCAGCGACAAAAGTCCACGTATTATGATTCTACTTCGTTAAAATGTTTCTAGGCACAAAAAGTGTAAAAAGCAACAAACCAGAATGTGTTGAGCGGCAAAATTAAAGATTTTTCTTTATATTTTGTCATCCAAATTCTTACAAAAAGAATGTGATTTCCTTTATAATCAGGGAGAAGAGTTGTTTTCATTTATTTATACTTACATTTCTTTTTGTTTTCTTCTTTTTTCTTCTGTATGCATCCCATGTAGGCTAGAGAGCTTAAATCCCTGCTTCTTGAGGGAAATCAGCCCATTTTCAGGGCGTGCAGTATGCAAAGCTGCCCCATCTACCCTTTATTTTTTATTTTTATTATTTATTTATTTATTTATTTACATATTTATTTAGAGATGGAGTCTTTCTCTGTTGCCCAGGCTGGAGTGCAGTGGTGCATCTCAGCTCACTGCAACCTCCATCTCCCAAGTTCAAGCGATTCCCCTGGCTCAGCCTCCCGAGTAGCTGGGAATACAGGCACACACCACCATGCCCAGCTAATTTTTGTATTTTTAGTAGAGGTGGAGTTTTACTATCTTGGACAGGCTGGTCTCAAACTCCTGACCTCAAGGGATCCTTCTGCCTTGTCCTCCCAAAGTACTGGGATTACAGGCATAAGCCACTGTGCCTGGCCTGTCATATGATTTCTAAACATTTCAGTGATATTTCAATTAAGTTAAATTTAATTCTTACTGACCTGATCTCTTATCTTGTTTAATGATATCTTCCAGGTGAAAGGTGTTTCCTCTGTAATCACAGGTGCTAAAGGAAATAAAACATGTATTAATTAGGTAGCTATCTGCTAAACCACTGATCCTCACATTGTGGTCCTTAGACCCTCAGCATCAGCAACACGTGGGAACTTGTTAGACATGCAGATTCCTGGGCCAGCCCCACACCTCCTGAATCAGAAAGTGGGGAAGAGGGACAGCTATCTGTGCTTTAATAAGCCTTGAGGTGCTCCCTGGAGTTTGAAAACTACAGAACTAGAATACGTGTGGCAGTAAGTGCTCATACTTTGTCCCAGGTACCTAGGGACTCTTCCCCTCTTTTCCATTCTCTTTTCCGCTGAAATAAAATGAGAGATCATTTTGACTTAATGGGCATAAGAAAGAAGGCAGTGAGATGACCAGGGTTTCAAGGGACAGTTCAGAATTTAATCAGTGGACAGTGACAGGATGCAAGTCTTGTACACAGATTACTGCAAGAAAGCTGATGATAATCTATACAGTAGGTATCATTAGTGTATTGACGTTAAATTTTGGGGGTAGATTAATGGTATTGTGATTATATAGGAGAATGTCCTGGTTCTTAGAAGATATCTGCAAAAGTACCTAAGAGTGAAATGCTCTGATACTGGCAACTTACTTTGAAATGATTCAGGGGTTAAAAGGGTACATATACAATCTTTCATATGCGGAAGAGAGAAACAAATATGACAGAACGTTAACTAGTGAATCCAGTTGAATAGCATAAAGACGTTCACTGTATGATTTTATCAACTTTTCTATGTTTGCAAGTTTTTAAAATAAAAAGTTGAGGGAAAAGAAACATCACCCCAAATGTTTCTATGAAAGGGAACCATAGAAAAAGCACAGAACTGAACACTCTGTAGAAGAGCGCACCGTACCCACCCGGACAGCATGGTCACAGCGCAGGGTCTCCTCCAGGAGGCTATTCTCTGGTCTCTTCTGTGCTGTCACTGCCCCCTGACTCTGCCGAGGCTTTATTCTAACAACTCTTTTTCTAAAGATATAACTCTTTTCTTTCATCTAAGAAAGAGACAAAAGAATGAGTATACACTTAGAAAATAATATTACACATACTTGTGTAAAAGCAAAAAATACTTTGAAAAGTGGGGAAGCAAGAAATGTACTGTTCCACAATTCTGTTCTTACCATCTTTTTATTCTGCCAATGACTTCCTATTCCTGCTGCCTATTGGGGGGTGAGCTGCAAATGATTTCTTTTCCTCATTGATTTAAAATGTCATGTTTATAATATACTTAACTCCCTCAGAAGCATTTGGGTTTATTTCTGAGCTCTATTCTATTCAAGTGATCTATCTATTCACAAGCCACTATCAATTATCAATTTTGATTATTAGAGCATCCTAAAGTTAAGTAATTCTTTTTTTTTTTTTTTTTTTTTTTTTTGAAATGGAGTCTCTCACTCTGTCACCCAGGCTGGAGTGCAGTGGCACGATGTAGGCTCACTGCAAGCTCCACCTCCTGGGTTCACACCATTCTTCTTCCTCACCCTCCGGAGTAGCTGGGACTACAGGTGCCCGCCACCAGGCCCGGCTAATTTTTTGTATTTTTAGTAGGGACGGGGTTTCACCGTGTTAGCCAGGATGGTCTTGATCTCCTGACCTTGTGATCTGCCCGCCTCAGCCTCCCAAAGTGCTGGGATTACAGGCCTGAGCCACCACGCCCAGGCAAGTAATTCTTTGATTAGAATATTAGTATTTGATGGAGCCTGACTCTTTTGACTGTAAACTCAAAATTCTTCTTATCTCAAACTTTTAAAAGACAACAATTATGACTTCAGTGTATAAAATGCCAGCTTTTTGAGCTACCTTACAGAATTATCTTGTGTTCCCAATATCGATTCAGTTTATCCATTCGGTTTTCTCTCCAAACACTAATGTTTTCATTTTAGTATCCCTAATATATATATATACACACACACACACACACACACACACACACACATATATATATATATATTTTTTGAGACACAGTCTCACTCTGTTGCCCAGACTGGAGGACAGTTGCGCCATCTCAGCTCATTGCAGCCTCTGCCTCCCAGGCTCAAGCAGCCCTCTCACCTCAGACTCCCAAGTAGCTGGGACCACAGGCGCATGTGACACTCCAGCTCATTTTGTATTTTTTTGCAGAGATGAGGTCTCACCATGTTGCCCAGGCTGGTCTCAAACTACTGAGCTCAAGTGCTGTGAGCTCCTGAGCTCCCAAAGTGCTGGGATTACAGGTGTGAACCACGGCTCCCGGCAGTTTTCCTAATCTCTTGTCTTTATCTTTTGTAGTTGCACTGGCTTATGTGGCTATTAACTGTTAGTGTTAATTAACGGGGGTAACTGTAACACTGGACATTTTGTCTTATTCCTGATCTTTAAGGGATGTTTGCAGAATTTCACCCATCATGCATGATGGCAGCTTTTGGCTAGATGTGTTTATAATCCACTAGTAGTAAAAAAAAAATTAGAAATAAACACTGAATTTTATCAAATGTCTTTCTAACATATATGGAGGGAACCGTGTATTTTCTCCTTAACGTCTTGGACCAGGAATCGTACCAGATCTTCTAAGAGCGATTCCAAAGAATAGGGTTCACGTGGTTGTGCGGCATAATGTTTCCACTGGGCTACGTCTGCGTCACGAGGCATGAATGAGAGTGTGTGTGTTAATGCTGTCTTTGTCAGGTTTGGGTTTTCATATTCTAACAGTTTCGAAAGAAAAAAGCTTGAAAGTTCTACTTTATATGTGGAAATGGTATTAAATTATTTGTGATTTACTGAAAACTTCACTTGAAGGTCTGATAAAATTTCAAAGCAAAACCAAACCTTCCTTTCTTTTTTGTGGGGGGAGGGTGGGAGGAGTGGGATGGAAGGACACTTATTGATACTTTATGGGCTTTTTTGTTTTTTGTTTTTTTTTCTTTTTGCCTTTAGAATTTATCTTCTAGGGACAATTTGGCAATGATGAATTTAAATTTAGGTTCGCAGATTTTAAAAATAATTCTTTTGATATTCTTGGTATGGCTTATTTGCCTATTCTCCAGCTCTGTTGCCCAGGCTGGAGTGCCATAGTCCAATTATAGCTCACTGCAGCCTTGAACTCCTGGACTCAGGCGATCATCCCGGATCAGAGTCTCGAGTAGCAGAGAATATAGGCTCACGCTACCACGTCCAGCTCATTTTGAAAATTTTTAGTGGAGACGGGGTTTCACCATGTTGCCCAGGCTAGTCTCGAACTCCTGGGCTCAAGGAATCCTCCCTCCTCAGCCTCCCAAAGTGCTGGAATTGCAAGTGTGAGCTACTGTGCCTGGCACTATTCTCATTTTCATTATAATAAAATGTTAAGATTGGATAAATAATATAGCCAAATTATTGGAGCCAGACTACATCTACTAAAAATAAATGAAATTTCACTTGTCTGAAATCAGACATACTTTGGAAGATATGTTTGTTATGGTATTAATTAAAATTACGGCTATTTTTTGCACTCACCAACATCTGTGGAGCACCTTAAAGACACAGGCGGTATCCTCCAGAGCAGTGAAAACAGTTACAAGAGGCTCTCAGGACAGCTTTGTCAGGAGAGACATGCTATACATATAAAGACATGAGGAGAGAGAAAAGAAACAACCATTTTATACACAGTCCCCACATTGAAAGCTATAGGCTGGGTAATGCAGGCACTGATTTTTGCAAATCAGATGCTTTCCATATGGCATCTCTATATACTGTGCTTTTGCTTTAGAGAGTAGCCCCAAGATTTTCGGTTTTCTGTTTGTCTGTTTGTTTGTTTGAAGACAGGATCTTGCTCCACGGCCCAGGCTGGAGAGCAGTGACGTGATCGTAGCTCACTGCAGCATCGACCTCCCGGGCTCAAGTGGTCCTCCCGCCTCAGCCACCCGAGTAGATGGACTATAGGCATACAGCACCACGCCCCACTAATTTTTGAATTTCTTTTAGAGACCAGGTCTCACTGTGTTGCACAGCCTGGTCTTGAACTCATAAGCTCAAGTGATCCTCCCGTTTCAGACTACCAAAGTGCTAGGATTACAGGCGTAAGCCACTGCACCTGGCCAAGATATTTGTTTTCAAAGGATGGATGGTTAATAGTTACACGAAAAATAGGGAACGCTGAGGCACAGTGGCTCACGCCTGTAACCTCAGCACTTTTGGAGGCTGAGGCAGGAGAATCACCTGAGGTCAGGAGTTCGAGACCAGCCTGGCCAACATGGTGAAACCCCATGTCTTCTAAAAATAGAAAAATTAGCCAGGCATTGTGGAAAGCACCTCTAATCTCAGCTACTCAGGAGGCTGAGGCAGAATCACTTGTGCCCGGAAGACAGAGGCTGCAGTGAGCCGATATTGCACCATTGCACCCCAGCCTGGATGACAGAGCAAGACTCCATCTCAAAAAAGAAGGAAAACAGGGAAGGTTTGTTAGTACTCTGTCAGTTCCACAATCATATCAAGCATATTAAAAATTCCTTAAATTCCTAATTACCTTTTCCTGTCTTTTTACAAAAGAGGATTTAACTTCATCAGAATTGTTCTTTACATTTCAAACACCTGCATCGTCAGTTGCCTCATCATCCAGTAAAGCAAAGGTCACTCTTTTCAAGCTTTCTTTACATTGTTTACTGTCTTCACTTTCTTCCAGGTCATCATCTTCATCCCAACACTACAAAAACTCTTATAAAAAGAAATATACTGCTTTCCAATAGAAAAACAAAAGGAAACATATTTTCCCCCAGTAAACTTCTTCTTTTATATGCCTAATGCAACCAAATACTCAGAACTTCCAAAATCTTCCAGGTATTAAGGAAGAGAAGGTATCATTTCGGTGAAATGCTATGTAAGAAACAGAACAAAAAGTGTGTAATATATAGAAAACAAATCATTCATTGATCTATAATACAAACCTCCTATCTCACAAAAATAACAGGATTTCTGGGGCACAAAACCAAATCAAAGTTCCTGGTAAGAAAGGTTTGTTTGCTACTGCCAGTAATATTTTTCTTCATTAATTGATCTCTAATGTCCCTTTCAATCCAGAGACTTTCCTCTGGCTATCTTGAAAATATCTGATAGGAGAGAATCTAACTTCTTAAAACAAACATATGTGAAAACCACAAGTACAAATACATGAGTGGGCAATTCCAGTTCACATTGTAAAGGATGGTTCAAAATACATTTCAGAAATGCTTAGTTCTTCTGCTGCTTCTTCAGCAATTTCATCATCTTGTTGGAACCCAGCTCATCATCATGATCACTTGCTATGGCTTCATCACTTTCAACTGGATCAAAAAAATCTTTGTACTTCACATTTCTGGAACTTTTACCTGACTAAGATAAAAATATTTTTAAAACTATTAATTAGGAATAGAAAAATACATCATTAACACATGCATATATATTTGTATGTGTACTGTATGTCTACATTACTTTCTAACTTAATAACACTACAAGTCAAAAAATAGTTACTAGGTGAAATTGGCAACTAAAAACACTACCATAAAACTATTACAGGAACAACTGGAACATAAACTGAATGGAAGTACAGATTCATTTATAACTGATAAGATAGAGCATAATATTTCTTAGCTCTAAATCTTCTGACTACAATTACATCTCTCCTAGGAAAACAGAACAAAAGCTAATTTGAGGAGGAGGAAAGGGCTCTCTCCTCTCTCAACACTTTACCTTAACTTTTTTACTTCCAGAGAGTCCCCCTTCATCTTCATCAGCATGAATATCTTTAAAAAGATCAGTATCTTCCACCTCATCATCATCATCTTTTTGTTCCTCTTCTTTTCCTCTGTGTTCTAAATAGGCCTCCATTGCAGAGAGTTGGAGGAATATCTCATCTACTATGGACTTTTCTCTTGGTTTTCCATGTCCTTTGTTTTGCACCTTGCTCTGCTGTTCCAATTTGTTGATACCAAAGTCAAGATCAGAATCCTCAGCACTGAAAACTGGGCTTTTCCTCAGATGGCATTTGCTTGAGTTTGCTCTCTCACCCACTTCAGGATTGTCACCACCCATATCTGACACTTCCTCCTCCTCCTCTAAATCTTCTGCGTCCTCCTGGCCACCAGCCTGTGTCTCTGAACCATCCTCTTCACACTCCTGTTCTTCACTCTCTGGGAGACTGATATCTTCATCTTTGTTTCACTAACTGCATTTTGGAAGCTTTGTACAATTGGGTCATTTCGCAACTCAGGTTGTTGCAAAGTCTGCTCATCATCAAAACTTCCTATCACAAGTTTTTGTAAAGGGCTTCCATGGAGCCTACCATTCTCTAATATTTTATTAAAGTCATAAAACACTTTTGTTAAAGAAGTGAACTTTGATGCCAATCCGTCTTGCATCCTATTGGGAGGAATAAAACGAGATTTAGAATTACAGATAATAATTTCACAGCTCTGTTAATTAAACGAAAAATGAAAACCCCAATTCTTCGGTAAAATCAAATTTGAATGAAGTGTAAGTATAGATTCTGGCCCCAACAACATATAAACTGATGAGCCACACTGATCTATAATACCTGTCAACCAAGTATTTGTGAATCAGCTGTATAGATTTTAGGCAGGAAAAGCATTACAAATCTCTTTGCTTGGAGATACATAGTGATTTAGCCTTAAATTATCAACTCTGCTACACTATACACCACTCCATTCAGTCATTCCCTTTTTCCTTCAGTGATCAACATTTGCTTTGGCTACAGTGGTCAAAGAAAACCTCTCTTAGATGTGACATCTGAGATGAAACCTACAGATAAGGATAGTATTATAAAGATTGGGAAACACATATTCCAGGCAGAAGAAACAGCAAGAACAAATTCTCTAAGATGCAATTGAGCTTGGTAAGCCTGAGGAATGAAAAAGTGAGCGTGGCTAGAGTGTGAAGGAGGCAGAAGGTGAAGTGGGAGAGACTGATGGCAGCCAAATTCCAGAGGGCTCAAGGGTAAGAGTTTGCCATTTTAAGTGTAATAAGAAAACACGAAAAGATTTTAAGCAGGATGAAATGATAATTTACACGAAGGAAGAAGAAAGGGAGGAAGGAGGGAGAGGAAAGTAGAGTGATTAGAAGGTTGATGCAGCATTCCAGGCAAAGGATCATGGTAATTTAAGCTGGAGTTAGAGCAGTGAATATGCTGAGTACTGTTTGGAGGTAGAACTGACAGGATTGCTAAGGAATTAGATACAGAATAGAGAAAAATGAAGACATCAAAATAGCAGCCTAGTTTTATGTGTGAGCAACTGGAAAGACAGAACTGCCATTTACTGTGATAGGCAAGGCTTGAGTGGTGGAGCATGGGGAAAGGACTTCAGGGGATGGCAGAGTATGGGTGGGTAGAAACAACATTCTACTCTATTTTGGACACTGAATTTGCGATGCTGACAGTACCAAAATTTTAAAAATTGTTAAAAGCCGGACAGTGGGGATATCCCAGTTGTGTGCTACTGAATTCCAACTAAACTCTGTCTGTAGTTGCTGTCAGCTGGGAACTCAAGGGAGAGGTTGGAGTTTGAAATATAAATGAGTCATAATTTTATAGATCATATTTGAAGTTCTTCAACAAAATACACATGAAACGCTTGTGCTGGGAAGAGACATGAAAGTTCTAATTCTCAAGAAGCTTAGTTGGGGTGGACAGACAAGTGACAGGTTTGTACTTTCAATGAAGCATGATGACAGGTAAACACTGAGCGCTTTAGGAGCACAAAGGCGAAGGAGAAACCAACACAGTTTGTGGCGGGGGCGGGGATGGGGCCGTAACAAGCCTCAAGGGGAGCTTCTAGGCGTTAATAACTGAGGTTCGGTTGATTTCAATAACATGCAACGGACAGAGCCATACTGTAAAAATTTTAAGAATTTTTAAAATGTTGATAGCCTAGGTCCTCTGAAATGTGGGGAAAAGTGAATTACATTTCCCCTTACCTTCCCCCAGCTCAGCAATTTGCCAGGGGTCTGCAACCCGTGTCCACGTGCGACCCCAGTCGCACTGGAGCCCGGGATCTGCGCACTTATGTGAGGATGTGCTGGGGCAGCCGGTGGCATTACCCACCCCCGACCCCCGTCAGACACCACTGCAGGGTCTGTCAGCGCCAGGCCCGCGGGGCCATGGCTGTCTCCAACGCCCCACACAAGCGGCAAGCGGGGCCAGAGAGCCGCTGGGAAAGCGCACCGCAAGGACGCGCCTAGCGGAAATCGGAGCTCCGAGCCCAGAGTTCCGCGGCTCATAGGTTCCGGACTCACCCCCAGCCAGAACCGCTGGCAGCGCGAGCGCTGTCCCGTGTGCACAGGGACGGGAAACAAAAATTGCCACTGGCCAACCCAAGCGCCTTTGAACTGTCTCCAAACTTGGTTTTGTAGTTTTCAGGGGCCCACAAGGGGTGGTGCCTCCTGGCTTTAATTTCTGCTTTAGGTGAAGTGGGTGTGGTGTTTGCGGTAGGAAATCAGCAGCCTTCGCCACGCCCCCTGCCGGGTCGCCCCGCCCCGCACCGCGCACCTGGCTCGGGTCAGCGGCTGACAGGGACACAGCGGAGATGGCGCGTGGCAAAAGTTTTAGGTAAACACAGGGGCCAGTGAAGGTCCCCATAGGTCAGGGCATGTGGGAAGGAGGCCGAGGGAGGCCTCCACGTGGCCAAAGCACCTTGATGATGCGCTCTGTCCCCCGGGGCGGGTTCCGCGGCCACTGCCGGCACCTAGGCAGAGGGTACCTTCCAGAAATGCCTCAGCTTAGCGCGGGGATGGCCTTCTTGTGCATGAGCCCCACTGCCACCCGGGAGCTGTGCGCCCTGGGCGCTGCACCTTCCAGTATGTGGGTCATAGAGGTGGGGGATCCTGCCCAGAGGGTCTGGCAGGGCAGGGATGGAAGTAAATGGAAGCCAGTGGGTAGGTATGTAAGTGTTACTTTACCGCGCACCCATAAAGAGGCTGGGAAGAAACCAGAAAGAATAGCAAGTAATGTTAAAAAAAATAATAAAAATAAAAATAAAAATTCAGCTGAACTGCAAGAATGACCAGCATCCTGTTGGGACCACTCAAAGGTCAGTGTTGTAAGGAATACAGAAGGAGTTACTTTTCCACGTGCCCTAATAAGTTTATCATCGCGTGCATAAATGGAAAGGTAAAGCACGTGGATTTAGCAACTTCCTTGATTTCTGTCTCCCTTCATTTTTTAAAATTGTCTAGATAAAATCATTTGTGACTGAAACTTGCATTTTCTGACTCTCACTTTCTTTTTATCCTTTTTTTCCCCCTCTTTCTCCTTTTATAAGAGAGGCAAGTGTTTCCATTAATCTGAGAATAAGTGTCAAGTGGTAAAGCCCCAGAGTTACTCCGGGACATTCGTGATAAATCTTTCTAACACCATAGCCCACATTCTTAACCATGAGGCATACTCACTTCTTAGGTGATACACAAAATCGGAAGGTGAAAATATAAATAAAAAACGAATATTCGGGAAAAGGTATTTTTATATCTGTATTTTTAGAACTGCACACTTTAATGATTGATGGTTTGGGAGGAGTATGACTTCCAACAGGCCATACACTTACTGCAAGAACTGAATACAGTTAAAGATACATTTTTGTTTTGTAACTTACACATCTTGGCATAAAGTAAAAGAAAAATGAAAATAGTATATTCCAAAGATTGGTTTTGATTTGTCCTATTAAGATACTTGAAACATCGTGGCTCCATTTTGTGTGTGTGTAGTTGAATGTATGTAAAGTAAAATTTACCATTTTAACATTTTTAAGTTATAGTTCGGTGGCTTTGACTACACTCACTTGGTTGTGAAACAGTCACCACCACCCCTCTCCTGAGCTTTTTCATCTCACCAAACCCGAAACTCTGTACCCATTACACAACACTTGCCCATTCTCCTCTGAGCCAGCTCTTGGCAACCACTGTTCTACCTTCTCTGTGAATCTGACTACTCTAGGTACCTTGTGTAATGTGGAATCACATACTGTTTTTCTTTTTTATGTTTGGCTTGTTTCACTTAGCATAATGCCCTCAAGGTTCATCCATATTGTAGAATGTGTCAGAATGTATTCTGCTTTTTTTTTTTTTTTTTTTTTTTTTTGAGAATGAGTTTCTCTTTTGTTGCCCAGGGGTGGGATCCTGACTCATTGCAAATTCTGCCGCCCCAGTTCAAGCCATTCTTCTGCCTTAGCCTCCCGAGTAGCTAGGATTATAGGCATGCACCACCATGCCTGGCTAATTTTGTATTTTTAGTAGAGACAGGATTTCTCCATGTTGATCGGGCTGGTCTTGAACTCCCGAGCTCAGGTGATCCGCCTGCCTCGTCCTTCCAAGTTGCTGGGATTACAGACATGAGCCACCGCACCCAGCCTACACTCTTAGTTTATTAACACTTCTGTTCTCAAGTATCTCATCCATTTATCCACACATGGTTGTACACTGTAGTTTATTCATGCAAAGCAATCTTTATTGTAATAATTGGAATAATCACAAATTATACATTACAGTATTCAAAATAATGCAGTTCTGCTGCACGATTCTGAAATGGGAGGCAGAGAGACCTAAAACTGAAGAGTTGTGAATTTCTACCAATTGGGGGCTAACCTGAAATAAAAATATCTTTAAAAAATTAGCTTAGAGAGGGGCGCCCAAGATGGCCAAATAGGAACAGCTCCAGCCTTCAGTTCCCAGCGTGAGCGACACAGAAGAGTGATTTCTGCATTTTCAACTGAGGTACTGGGTTCATCTCACTGGGGTGTGTCGGAGAGTTGGTGCTGGTCAGTGGATGCAGCCCAACCAGTGAGATCTGAAGCAGGGCGAGGCATTGCCTCACCTGGGAAGTGCAAGGGGAAGGGAATTCCCCTTTCCTAGCCAAGGGAAACTGAGACACACAACATCTGGAAAATTGGGTAACTCCCACCCTAATACTGCACTTTACCAAGGGTCTTAGCAAACAGCACACCAGGAGATTTTATCCCACTCCTGGCCCGGAAGGTCCCATGCCCACAGAGCCTCCCTCATTGCTAGCACAGCAGTCTGAGATCTAACTGCAAGGTGGCAGCAAGGCTGGGGGAGGGGCTTCCACCATTGCTGAGGCTTAAGTAGGTAAACAAAGCCACCGGGAAGCTCGAACTGGTTGGAGCCCACCACAGCTCAAGGAGTCCTGCCTGCCTGTATAGACTCCACCTCTGGGGACAGGACATAGCTTAACAAAAAGCAGCAGAAACTTCTGCAGATGTAAATGTCCCTGTCTGACAGCTTTGAAGAGAGCATTGGTTCTCCCAGCACGGAGGTTGAGATCTGAGAACAGACAGACTGCCTGCTCAAGTGGGTCCCTGACCCCTGAGTAGCCTAACTAGGAGACATCCCCCACTAGGTGCACAGACTGACACCTCACACTTCGCACAGCTGGGTACACCTATGAGACAAACCTTCCAGAGCAAGAATCATGCAGCAACACTTGCTATTCAGCAATATTCTATCTTCTGCAGCCTCCACTGCTGATACCCAGCCAAACAGGGTCTGGAGTGGACCTCCAGCAAACTCCAGCAGACCTGCAGCTGAGGGTGGACTGTTAGAAGGAAAACTAACAAATAGAAAGGACACCCGCACCAAAACCCCATCAGTACATCACCATCATCAAAGACCAAAGTCAGATAAAACCACAAAGATGGGGAAAAAGCAGTGCAGAAAAGCTGGAAATTCAAAAAATCAGAGTGCATCTCCACCTCCAAAGGAACACAGCTCATCACCACTCAACGGAACAAAGCTGGATGGAGAATGACTTTGATGAGTTGAGAGAAGAAGGCTTCAATCAATCAAACTTCTCAGAGCTAAAGGAGGAACTATGTACCCAGTGTAAAGAAACTAAAAACCTTGAAAAAAGAATGGAAGAATGGATAACTAGAATAACCAATGCAGAGAATTCCACAAATGAACTGATAGCGATAAAAACCATGACACAAGAACTATGTGACAAATGCACAAGCTTCAGTAACCAACTCAATCAACTGGAAGAAAGATTATCAGTGATTGAAGATCAAATGAATGAAATGAAGTGAGAAAAGAAGTTTAGGGAAAAAAGAGTAAAAAGAAATGAACAAGCCCTCCAAGAAATATGGGATTATGTGAAACGACCAAATCTACATCTGATTGGTGTGCCTGAAAGTGATGGGGAGAATGGAACCAAGCTGGAAAACACTCTGCAGGATATTATCCAGGGGAACTTCCCCCACCTAGCAAGGCAGGCCAACATTCAAATTCAGGAAATACAGAGAACGCCACAAAGATACTCCTTGAGGAGAGCAACTCCAAGACACATAATAGTCAGAGTCACCAAAGTTGAAATGAAGGAAAAAATGTTAAGGGCAGCCAGAGAGAAAGCTCAGGTTACACACAAAGGAAAGCCCATCAGACTAACAACAGATCTCTCGGCAGAAACTCTACAAGCCAGAAGAGTGTGAGGGCCAATATTCAACATTCTTAAAGAAAAGAATTTTCAAACCAGAATTTCATATCCAGCCAAACTAAGTTTCATAAGTGAAGGAGAAATAAAATCCTTTACAGACAAGCAAATGCTTAGAGATTTTGTCACCACCAGGCCTACCTACAAGAGATCCTGAAGGAAGCACTAAACGTGGAAAGGAACAACAGGTACCAGCCATTGCAAAAACATGCAAAAATGTAAAGACCATCGATGCTAGGAAGAAACTGCATCAACTAGTGAGCAAAATAACCAGCTAATATCATAATGACAGGATCAAGTTCACACATAACAATATTAACCATAAACGTAAATGGAATAAATGGTCCAATTAAAAGACACAGACTAGCAAATTGGATAGAGTCAAGACCCATCAGTTTGCTATATTCAGGAGACCCATCTCACCTGCAGAGACACACATAGGCTCAAAATAAAGGGATGGAGGAAGAGCTACCGAGCAAATGGAAAACAAAAAAGGCAAGGGTTGCAATCCTAGTCTCTGATAAAACAGACTTTAAACCAGCAAAGATCAAAAGAGACAAAGAAAGCCATTACATAATGGTAAAGGGATCAATTCAACAAGAAGAGCTAACTATCCTAAATATATATGCACCTAATGCAGGAGCACCTAGATTCATAAAGAAAGTCCTTAGAGACTTACAAAGGGACTTAGACTCACATACAATAATAATGGGAGACTTTAACACCCCACTGTCAACATTAGACAGATCAACGAGATAGAAAGTTAACAAGGATATCCAGGAATTGAACTCAACTCTGCACCAAGTGGACCTAATAGACATCTACAGAACTCTCCACCTGAAATCAACAGAATACACATTCTTCTCAGCACCACATCGCACTTATTCCAAAATTGACCACATAGCTGGAAGTAAAGCACTCTTCAGCAAATGTAAAAGAATAGAAATTTTAACAAACTGTCTCTCAGACCACAGTGCAATCAAACTAGAACTCAGGACTAAGAAACTCAATCAAGACCTCTGAACTACATGGAAACTGAACAACCTGATCCTGAATGACTACTGGGTACATAATGAAATGAAGGCAGAAATAAAGATGTTCTTTGAAATCAATGAGAACAAAGATACGACATACCAGAATCTCTGGGACACATTTAAAGCAGTGTGTAGAGGGAAATTTATAGCACTAAATGCCCACAAGAGAAAGCAGGAAAGATCTAAAATTGACACCCTAACATCACAATTAAAAGAACTAGAGAAGCAAGAGCAAACACATTTAAAAGCTAGCAGAAGGCAAGAAATAACTAAGATCAGAGCAGAACTGAAGGAGATAGAGACACAAAAAGCCCTCCAAAAATTCAATGAATCTAGGAGCTGGTTTTTTGAAAAGATCAACAAAATTGATAGACCACTGGCAAGACTAATAAAGAAGAAAAGAGAGAAGAATCAAATAGGCGCAATAAAAAATGATAAAGGGGATATCACCACCAACCCCACAGAAATACAAACTACCATCAGAGAATACTATAAACACCTCTACGCAAATAAACTAGAAAACCTAGAAGAAATGGATAACTTCCTGGACACTTACACTCTCCCAAGACTAAACCAGGAAGAAGTTGAATCCCTGAATAGACCAATAGCAGGCTCTGAAATTGAGGCAATAATTAATAACCTACCAACCAAAAAAAGTCCAGGACCAGATAGATTCACAGCTGAATTCTACCTGAGGTACAAGGAGGAGCTGGTACCATTCCTTCTGAAACTATTTCAATCAATAGAAAAAGAGGGAATCCTCCCTAACTCATTTTGTGAGGCCAACATCATCCTGATACCAAAGCCTGACAGAGATACAACAAAAAAAGAGAATTTTAGACCAATATCCCTGATGAACATCGATGCAAAAATCCTCAATAAAATACTGGCAAACTAAATCCAGCAGCATATCAAAAAGCTTATCCACCATGATCAAGTGGGCTTCATCCCTGGGATGCAAGGCTGGTTCAAGATACACAAATCGATAAATGTAATCCAGCATATAAACAGAACCAAAGACAAAAACCACATGATTATCTCAACAGATGCAGAAAAGGCCTTTGACAAAATTCAACAGCCCTTCATGCTAAAAACTCTCAATAAATTCAGTATTGATGGAACATATCTCAAAATAATAAGAGCTATTTATGACAAACCCACAGTCAATATCATACTGAATGGGCAAAAATTGGAAACATTCCCTTTGAAAACTGGCACAAGACAGGGATGCCCTTTCTCACCACTCCTATTCAACATAGTGTTGGAAGTTCTGGCTAGGGCGATCAGGCAAGATAAAGAAATAAAGGGTATTCAGTTAGGAAAAGAAGACGTCAAATTGTCCCTGTTTGCAGATGACATGATTGTCATTATGTCATTAGAAAACCCCATCATCTCAGTCCAAAATCTCCTTAAGCTGATAAGCAACTTCAGCAAAGTCTCATGATACAAAATCAATGTGCAAAAATCACAAGCATTTTTATACACCAGTAACAGACAAACAGAGAGCCAAATCATGAATGAACTCCCATTCACCATAGCTTCAAAGAGAATAAAATACCTAGGAATCCAACTTACAAGGGATGTAAAGGACCTCTTCAAGGAGAACTACAAACCACTGCTCAGTGAAATAAAAGAGGACACAAACAAATGGAAGAGCATACCATGCTCATGGATAGGAAGAATCAATATTGTGAAAATGGGCATACTGCCCAAGGTAATTTATAGATTCAATGCCATCCCCATTAAGCTACCAATGACTTTCTTCACAGAATTGGAAAAAACTGCTTGAAAGTTCATATGGAACCAAAAAAGACCCCACATTGCCAAGACAATCCTAAGCCAAAAGAACAAAGCTGGAGGCATCACACTACCTGACTTCAAACTATACTACAAGGCTACAGTAACCAAAACAGCATGGTACTGGTACCAAAACAGAGATATAGACCAATGGAACAGAACAGAGCCTTCAGACATATTACCACACATCTACAGCCATCTGATCTTTGACAAACCTGACAACAACAAGAAATGGGGAAAGAATTCCCTATTTAATAAATGGTGCTGGGAAAATTGGCTAGCCATAAGTAGAAAGCTGAAACTGGATCCTTTCCTTACTCCTTATATGAAAATTAATTCAAGATGGATTAGAGGCTTAAATGTTAGAACTAAAACCATAAAAACCCTGGAAGAAAACCTAGGTAATACCATTCACAGCATAGGCATGGGCAAGGACTTCATGTGTAAAACACAAAAGCAATGGCAACAAAAGCCAAAATTGACAAATGGGATCTAATTAAACTAAAGAGCTTCTGCACAGCAAAAGAAACTACCATCAGAGTGAACAGGAAACCTACAGAATGGGAGAAAATTTTTGCAATCTACTCATGTGACAAAGGGCTAATATTCAGAACCTGTAAGGAACTCAATCAAATTTACAAGAAAAAAACAAACAACCCCATCAAAAAGTGGGTGAAGGATATGAACAGACACCTCTCAAAAGAAGACATTTATGCAGCCAACAGACACATTAAAAAATGCTCATCATCACTGGCCATCAGAGAAATGCAAATCAAAACCACAATGGGATACCATCTCACACCAGTTAGAATGGTAATCATTAAAAAGTCAGGAAATAACAGGTGCTAGAGAGGATGTGGAGAAATCGGAACACTTTTACACTGTTAATGGGACTGTAAACTAGTTCAACCATTGTGGAAGACAGTGTGGTTATTACTCAAGGATCTAGAACTAGAAATACTATTTGACCCAGCCATCCTATTACTGGGTATATACCCAAAGGATTATAAATCATGCTGCTATAAAGATACATGCACAAGTATGTTTATTGCAGCACTATTCACAATAACAAAGACTTGGAACCAACCCAAATGTCCATCAGTGACAGACTGGATTAAGAAAATGTGGCACATAAACACCATGGAATACTATGCAGCCATAAAAAAGGATGAGTTCCTGTCCTTTGTAGGGACATGGATGCAGCTGGAAACCATCATTCTCAGCAAACTCTTTCACAAGGACAAAAAACCAACCACCACATGTTCTCACTCATAGGTGGAAATTGAACAATGAGAACACTTGGACACAGGAAGGGGAATATCACACACTGGGGCCTGTCATGGGGTGGGTGGAGGGGGAAGGGGGAAGGGATAGCATTAGGAAATATAGCTAATGTAAATGATGAGTTAATGGGTGCAGCACACCAACATGGCACATGTATACATATGTAACAAACCTGCACATTGTGCACATGTACCCTAGAACTTAAAGTATAATAATAATAATAAAAACCTGAAACACACCATTGTAACCTATACCTAGATTAGGAAACTGAGCATGACAGCACCCTCCGAGCTCCTCATGACCTCTTTACCATGATTCCCTCCCCTATACTGACCACTGTCCTGAGTCCTACACCATAGATTAGTTTTGCCTGGTTTTGTATTTCATATACATAGAATTATATAGAATATAATTTTTTAAAAATCAACATACAAAAATCAGTAGCATTTCTATATACCAACAGTGAACAATCTGAGAAAGAAATTTTAAAAAGTAATTCCACTTACAATAGCCATAAAAATGTTGAACACCTAGAAATTAACTTAACCAAAGAAGTGAAAGATATCTACAGTGAAAACTATAAAATACTGATGAAAGAAATTGAAGAAGACAACAAAGAAATGGAAATATATTCCATGTTAATAGACTGGAAGAATCTATATTGTTAAATATCAATACTACCCAAAGCAATCTATAAATTCAATGCAATTCTTACCAAAATACCAATGACATTCTTCACATAAATGGGAAAAAAGTCTTAAAACTTATATGGAACCACAAAAGACTCAAAATAGCCAGTTATTTCAGCAACAAGAACAACAGTGGAGGAATCACATTACCTGACTTCAAATTATATTACAAAGAGAGCTATAGTAACCAAAACAGCATGGTACTGGTATAAAAACAGACACACAGACCAATGGAACAGAATAGAGAACCCAGAAACAAATGTGAACACCTACAGTGAATTCATTTTTGACAAAAGTGCCAAGATCACACACTGGGGAAAATACAGTTTCTTCAGTAAATGGTGCTAGGAAAAGTGGCTATCCGTATGTAGAAGAATAAAACTAGACCCCTATCTCCTGCCATATACAAAAATCAAATTAAAATCAATTAAAGACTTTAATATATCAAACTATGCAACTACTGCTAGAAAACATTAGGGAAACTATCCAGGACACTGGTCTGGGCAAATATTTCTTAAGTAATACCCCAAGAGCACAAACAACCAAAACAAAATGGAAAAAATGGGATCACATCAAGTTAAAAAAAAAACTCCTCGGGGCCTATCATGGGGAGGGGGGAGGGGGGAGGGATTGCACTGGGAGTTATACCTGATGTAAATGACGAGTTGATGGCTGCAGCACACCAACATGGCACAAGTATACATATGTAACAAACCTGCACGTTATGCACATGTACCCTAGAACTCAAAGTATAAAAAAAAAAAAAAAAAAAAAAAAAAACTCTGTACAACAAAGGAAACAAATTACAAAGTGAAGAGACAACCACAGAATGGGAGAAAATATTTTCAAACTACCCATATGACAAGGGATTAATGATCAGAACATGTAAGGAGCTCTAATAACTCTATAGGAAAAAATCTAATAATCTGATTAAAAATGGGGAAAATATTTGAATAGGCATTTTTCAAAAGATGACATACAAATCACCAACAGACATGTGAAAACGTGCTCAACATTATTGATCATCAGAGAAATGTAAATGAAAACTACAATGAGATATTATCTCACCCCAGTTAGAATGGCTTTTACTCAAAAGACAGGCATTAACACATGCTGGAGAGGATATGGAGAAAAAAGAACCCCCATACACTATTGGTGGGAATGTAAATTATACAACCACTATGGAGAACAGTTTGGAGTTTCCTCAGAAAAATTAATAACAGAGCTACTATATGATCCAGCAATTCTACTTTTAGGTATATGCCTAAAAGAAAAGAAACCAGTATATCTAAGAGATATTTTTACTCTCATGTTTGTTACAGCACTGTTCACAATAGCTAAGATTTGGAAGCAACATAAGGGTCCATCAACAGAGAAATGAATAAAGAAAATGTGGTACTTATCACAATGGAGTACTATTCAACCATTTAAAAAATGCAATCCTGTCATTTGCAACAACAAGGATGGAATTGGAGGGCACTGTGGTAAGTGAAATAAGCCAGGTGATATGGTTTGGCTCTGTGTCCCCACCCAAATCTCATGTCAAATTGTAATGCTCATGGGTCGAGGGACAGACCTGGTGGGAAATGATTGGATCATGACAGCAGATTTCCTCCATGCTGTTCTTGTGATAGTGAGTGAGTTCTCATGAGATCTGATAGTTTAAAAATATAGGACTTTCCCCCTCATTCCCTTTCTCTCCTGCCTCCATGTAAGATGTTCCTTGCTTCCCCTTCATTTTCCACTGTGATTGTAAGTTTCCAGTCACCTGCCCAGCCATGTGGAACTGTGAGTCAATTAAACCTGTTTTCTTTATAAACTACCTGATCTCAGGTAGTTCTTTATAGCAGTGTGAAAATGGACTAATACACCAGACACAGTAAGACAAACTTCACATGTTCTCACTTATTTGTGAGATCTACAAATCAAAACAGTGAACTAATAGAGACAGAGAGCGGAAAGATGGTTATCAGAGGCTGGCAAGGATAGTGAGAGGGTGAAGGGTATGTAGGGATGGTTAATGAGTAACAAAAAAAAAAATTAGAAAGAATATAGAAGGTGGATCATTTACATTTACTTGGTTACTGAAGACATTGGTCTATGTTCCCGAACTCCTCTCAAGTTATTTTAGCCAGTTTCAGTTTTTGTTTTTTTTTTCAATACATCTGTGGGTGGTGTGGACTGGGAGAATCCTGGTCTTCCATGTTGCTGATGTCACTCTTCTCAAGTCAATAAATTGATGACTGTCAACTTCTAATCTCCAAAGAAGTCTTATCCCTGAAACTCAGAGTCGTATCCAATTGCCTTTCTGTCATCTCATTTTAAACTTAACTCATAATCTGCTTCATTGTCTCAAATTTACTCCTGCCACCTTCTTTCCCATCTTACTAAATGGTAACGTCATTGTTTTATTTGCTCAAACAAAAACTTTGGAATCCTCATGAGTTTTCATGCAAAATCTCAGCAAGTCCATTAGCTGTTTATCAGAAATATATCCTTTATCTGACTTTTTAAAAATCATCTTCATTGCCACAACTCAGGTGTGAAATTATTATCGTCTCCAATTTGGATCATCACAATAGTCTCTTGTCTTTTATTATCTTTCCCCCTTCCTTGCTGCTCTGTCAGAAGAGTCAGAGTAATACTTGTAGAATGTAACTCATATCAAGTTACTTTGGCGTTATTGAGAATCTAGAGCAGTGCAATCCAACCAAACTTTCTGTGATGATGTACACTGTGACAGTTTGGAATGTGGAAAGTATGACTGAAGAACAAAATTTTTATTGTATTTAAGTTTGAATAATTTTATTTTAATGTTACATAGTCATATGTAGCTACTTGCTATCTTATGGAACAGCACCACTACAGATGGACAAATATCAAATCCCAGGGACTGGTACATATGAAAAATGCTGAAATGGTACACAAAGCTGAACAGGAGCCATCAATGCATACACTTCACTGAACAGACAAACCAGAAGTGTTTTAAACATGCCTGTCTACAAACTTCTATCAGACACCCAATCTGCTAGCACATTGATCTTGGACTTCCCAGCCTTCATAACTATGAGAAATAAATTTCTGCTATTTATGTTTCCTGGTTTATGATGTTTTGCTATAACAGCCATAATGTAATAAAACAAGGGGTAAATTCTGCCCACGTTACTCCACCTTGGCCAGAAGCAGGCATCCTCAGTTTATTTAAATTGATGCTTTGTAAATTTTTATCTAGCTTTTAAGGTGTTTATAGAAAAGAGGATTAGTAAAAGTCACCTTAGGCTTCCACAACTACTTGTATTCTATTCCTGATATTGTATTTTCTTTTCTGACTAACTGTCATTATGGGCTATTAATCATAACTGGCAAATTATTTTTATTAATAACTTGAAGTCTAAAATGATGGTATATTCCTCTAGAATGACATACTATTTTCTGATAAACTTTTATTGATACCATCATGTTTCTTACCAGTTTAATCTGGGTGACTGATGAGGGCCAGCTTTCTGGTCCACAGGTGCCATCTAGCTGTGTCCACGCATGGTGGAAGGGGCAAGGCAGCTCTCTGGGGCCTCTTTTTAAAAAGCACTAGTCCTGAGGGCTCTTCTCTCATGACCTAGTCACCTCTCAAAGGCCCCACCTCCCAATGCCATCACATTTGTATGTTGATTATGTTTCAACATATAAATTTTGGGAGACACAAACGTGCAGACAATAGGACCCTCTCATGTTAAACAAGAAAATAAGCAGAGAAAAATATAAAATACTGGTTTCAGACACTGGACCTCAGGCACTGTATTAGTTTGCTAGGGCTGCCATAACAAAGTAACACAAATTGGGTGCCTTAAACATCATACATGTATTATCTCACAGGTGCAGATGCTAGAAGTCTGAAATCTAGATCCTGGCAGTGTCGATGTCACCTGTGCGGGAAGTATTTGTTCTCAATCTCTCTCCTTGGCTTTTAGATGGTTGTCTTCTTCTCCTCTGTCTATTTAATTAATCTTTCTTCTATGTGTGTCTGTCTCTGTATCCAAATTTTTCTTTTTTATAAGGACATCAGTCATAATGCAGTAGAGCCTACCCTCATTGTATCTTGATTAACTCTGTAAAGATTGATCTCTAAATAAGATTACATTCTGGGAGTTAGAATGACAAACTTTTTTGAGCAGACAAAAATCTATCCTGTAACAGGCACTGAATAACTATGATTCCCTGAGCGACAAGAAACAAATGCTATAATCCCTATAATTTTCCTCTTTTACTGCTTGAGTTCCCAAACCATGGTGCAGGCAGGGGTAACCCAAGTGTAGGATGGCAGACTACCAGATTTGGGGATATGGCACTTAGTCTTAGGAGACTGAGAGGACTATAACTCATGTGGGAGAGTATCAGAAAGGAGACAGCTGCACAGAAAGACAAAGCCAGAGACTTCCAGCAGGTTCCCACCAAGTATTCATCTGAGGACACATGTACAAGAAAACTACCTGTATTTGAGGGTCCCCAAGACCACCCTCAGGTTAAATGATTGCTACAAGAACTCACAGAACTCAGAAAAGCTGTTATGTTCATAGTTAAAATTTGTCCCAGTGAAAGGATACAGAGTAAAATCAGCCATGGAAAAAAGAGTTGATGTCTTCTCATTTCATAGTGCAGTTACTACCTCTAGGTTTTGAGGACTGGTTTCAGTGGGGTGAGACACCTACAGGAGATGTGAGTGCACCAGCTGTGTGGGGTGCGTTAGTTCTCATTCCTGTGAGGGCACAGGTGTATAGTTTCTACGCAGCATGATAAGCTGAGGTCAGCATGAGTAAAGATGGCAAACGTCCTCAATGGCTGAGGCTGCAGATGTCCACAGTAGCAGCAAGAATTGTTGGGGTATTCAGTGGCAAGTGATTCTGGAGTCCTCCTAAACTCTTTTTTTCCCATGATGGAAGCATGGCCAAGGGTGTGTCTCTTGGTACTGGGTCTGGCTTGCAAGCACACTTGCAATGGTGGTGCTGCTGGTGTCGGATGCATATTACCCATGGATCAGCCACAGAGATGGCGCCGAAGCATTGGCATGGATGGAGGACTTTGACTCCAGGGTCCTGGGCAGTGTTGGCACCAGTGCTTGGAGCACAGGCGCTCAGCTGCAGCACTGGTATTGGTGTGAGAGGAGTGGGTAGCATGTAGCAGGCAGGGAGCTGGGTTTGGGACTTGGGCATGTACAGAGCCGCAGTGACTCGGGTCTGGAATGTGGGCTAGCCATCCATGGTAGTAACTCAGATGCACAGATACACATAGAATGGTTGCAGAGCTGAGTGAAGTCCAGGGTGCAGGCACACACAGATTGAACGCAGTGATGGTAGTAACTCCACTGGTCGATGCACAGATACACATAGAATGGTTGCAGAGCTGAGTGAGGTCCAGGGTGCAGGCACACACAGATTGAACGCAGTGATGGTAGTAACTCCACTGGCCGATGCACAGATACACATAGAATGGTTGCAGAGCTGAGTGAGGTCCAGGGTGCAGGCACACACAAATTGAATGCAGAATATAGTCAATAATATTTTATATGCAAGGGTACAGGGCCTGCATGGGTTTGGGTGGTGTGACAGCCCCATTTCTGTGGCAGCACAACAGTTTCTCCTTCTTTGTAGGGGGATGAAATGCAGTGTTTTCCTCTCCAGGGTTCCTGTGGCAGCAATGGCCGTTGGTTTAGCTCGGTAGCAAAATGCCTGGAATTCTCTGTGGGGCAGGCCACTGGGTTTGTGCTAATGAACTCTAGGGAGTCCTCTGTGTGAAATATGCAGGGAGTCTTCAGCTGCCATTGGGCTGTTAAGATCTTTAGCAGAAAAGGCTGCCAGTTTCTTCTGTAGGACAGACCATTCAGGATCAAGGTGGTACCCACTGCCTGTCTAATATTGATAGCCTCCCTCTTCTTGTTCCTAGTTGCCTCCAGACAGCTCAAGTTTGTAGACCTCCCCAATAATATTTTATATGCAATTATTTTCCTTTTATTGTTAGATGTATGTCTCCCCTTTCTTAATTGGACTTTTGAGTCCTCCCTGGGCTATGTTTATTTGCAGAGAGTTGTCTGATTTTTATTTTTGCAGGGGAAAAAGGCTGATGCTTCTCACTGTGTCATCTGGCTGATGTCCTGCAAAACCACAGAAGTTTGTTTCTTGTTTATTTGTTTGAGACAAGGTCTCTCTTTGTCACCCGGGCTGGAGTGCAGTGGTGTGCAATCACGGCTCCCTGCAGCCTCCAACTCCTCAGTTCAAGTGATCCTCCCACCTCAGCATCCCGAGTAGCTGGGACTGCAGGTGCGCACCACCATGCCTGAGGATTTCAATTTTAATTTTTGTAGAAACGGAGTCTCACTTTGTTGCCCAGGCTGGTTTCAAACTCCTGGCTGTAAGTGACCCTCCCATCTCGGCCTCCCAAAGTGTTGCAATTACAGGCACGAGCCATCATGCCTGGCACACAAAAGTTTATTGGCGGGGCGCGTTGGCTCACACCTGTAATCTTAGCACTTTGGGAGGCCAAGGCGGGAGGTTCACTTGAGGTCAGGAGTTCCAGAGAAGCCTGGCCAACATGGTGAAACCCCGTCTCCACTAAAATACAAAAATTAGCCAGCCATGGTGGCGGGTGCCTGTAACCCCAGCTACCCAGGAGGCTGAGGCATGAGAATTGCTTGAAGCCAGGAGGTGGAGGTTGCAGTGAGCCGAGATTGAGCCATTGCACTCCAGCCTGGGCGACAGAGTGAGACCCCTTCTCAAAAAAAAAAAAAAAGAAAGAAAGAAAAGAAAAGAAAAATAAACAAGAAAAAACAAATCAAAATATTTATTACATTTTTTATTTTTTTCTTTGAACTGTTATGAATATAGAAATATGCATATTGAGATTTAAATGTCAAATGTAAGAATAATTTTCTAGTTATTGTTTGTTATTGATGTCTGACAATCTCAGACTATCATTAGAGAATATATTCTGGATGATGTCAAGTCTTTGAAATTACTGAGATCGGTTTCAAGCTCAGCATGTTGCCAATGTGTACTTGAGAACAGTGTGTCGTCTAGATCAGAGGCCTGGTGTTTTACATACATTAGCTCAAGTTCACTGATCATGTCGGTCAAACTTTCCAAGGCTTGCTGATTTTTAAAAATTATTCAATCACTTGCTTACAGGGACACCTAGTGGTTCAAAATACTCATAAGCTAACCCAAGTTATTACACACTGGATATTCAATGAAAATCAATTAGTTTGGTTATTGGTAATGATTTTTCTCCCTTTTGAAAAATAATAGCCACAAATATTTTGATGAGGAAAGGGGACAGAAAATGCACTAGGATATATTTTACAAGTATTTTAACCTCTTATTTTAACAAGAATCTCCCAGGAGGCACAATATGGATTAATTCTATTGATTCTTACTCTGTGGCCTTTCCAGTGCGTGCTTCCATGCAACACAGTTTCCAGTTTCTGTCACTGCCAATATCTTTCTTACTTGACATCTGAAGGAGGTATCGTGGCTCAAATGTGTGTGTGTGCGTGTCTGTTCTTTATCCCTGTCTTTCTCTCTCGGTAACTCTCTCTCTCTAGTTTGCCATACATTTATTAAGTTCAAACATTGTGTTTAGTCTGTATGGTTTCCTTAAGAAAGCAGAAAGCAATTTTGTAAAAAACAACAACAAGAAAGAGTACTTTCACCTACTTTTTTTCATTGCAGAAACACATCACCCAATTACCCATTATTCCTCTCACAAATGTTTAATACAAACTTTCCATTGAAGCATAACATATATACAAACATTTATTCTCAAGTAATAAGCATACCGCTTTATAAATACTCACAAATTGAATACACACATGCAATCATATGATATTTAATGAATTATAATTAACATAATTATCATAATTAACAGCCCAAAGGAGTCCCCTTCCAATCACTAAAATTGTTACCTCCTTTTATGTTGGTTTCTAACACTATAGATTGATCGGGACTATTTTTTTTTTTTTTTTTTTGAGATGGAGTCTCACTGTATCACCAGGCTGGAGTGCAGTAGCAAGATCTCAGCTCACTGCAGTTTCCTCCTCCAGGGTTCAAACGATTCCCCTGCCTCAGCCTCCCGAGTAGCTGGGACTATAGGCACAGGCCACCACACCCAGCTAATTTTTTGTATTTTAGTAGAGACAGGGTTTCACCATGTTGGCTAGGATCCCAATCTCTATATTAAACCAAGGGGGATCCAGCATTCCCAGCTTGCTCACAGAGGTCCATCTTTGATCCATATTTTAGCCAACCAACCTACCAGTTAGAGCTCTTTCTAACTCCCTGAGCTGCAGTAAGTGCAGAATTTCTGCTTAGTGAGCCTGTATTGATAAATTAATACAGATTCAACTTTACATTTCTTCCCTCATTGAGCCACACCCTTTTTTTTGTTTAAGGATTTTAAAAATATATCTATTTTGAAAATATTTTGAAAGTAATTAAGATCACTGATTGGGAAGGAAAGAAATCAACACAATGAAATTTAGGAAGAGAAATGCAAGAGCAGCTGCTGAATCCCGCCCCTTCCACCCCGAGGGCACAGCACGGAAATGAAGCTTATTTTCGGATCACAAGTGCATGCTCTGGTCCACGGAGGATCACTTTAATTATCAGTCTTCTGGCTGAAGGGTCCTGTCCAAAGTCAGGATCAGAAATAGCTCAGCTCGTCGTGCTTGGCTTCGTTGGTCTGGTAGTTAGACAAGGTCAAGGGCTTGTTTTCGTTAGGAAGAGATTTGAACACTCGCAGGTGTACGAAGTCCTCGTCGCCAACGTGCACCTTGATGAAGTAGTTTGTCCCCGCCACCACCTGGCTCTTGAACGACACGGCCTTAAATACAGGGAACTTCTTGTTTTCTTTCTCTTCACGCTGGGACCTCACCTGGTCGGCAATGTCCTGGGTCTCGGCGGTGGCCGGCTGCACGGTGGAGGGCGCCCCGCACATCATCTTGGCGGCGACGGAGGGAACCTGGCGAGGGGACGCGGCGACCGAGCCACACCCTTAATATCTATTCCCCTACACACTTGCTGGATTTCTGCTTGCGTAAATTAGAAAACCACATTCTTGGGGATCGTTAGTCCCTGCTACAGTTAGATATTCTGTTTTGATGGTTGTTTGCATGCATGTGTGTGTGTGTGTTGTGTGTGTGTGTGTGTGTGTGAGAATATAGTCATGGGAAATCAGAATTCAATCACAGAATGCAGCCTGCTTGGGTGCACTCTTCAAAAGTAGTCTGAATATAATCAGGAGCCAGTGGAACAAAGGAAAGTGATATTCTTTTGTAATGCTGTTTGGCTGAAGTGTTCTTTGCAGTTCAGAAAGTTTTGGACTCTCCATGGGTCTTTGAAATGTCGTGCTGTGTTACGATGGGGTTCATTTTGCTGCTGAACAGGAAAGTGAGGTGGAGCTCTGCATATCCAGGCTTTGATGCTGCTGTTCTCAACAGGGTCAGGCCTGGTGAGTATGGGATGTCCTTCTGTAGTGTATTTGGCCCCAGTTTTCTTTGGAGTCTGAGGAGGTTTGGCCTTAAAAAATCAAACTACCATGGAAACTGCTTTACCCAAAATTTTGTTTCCCAGCCTTCACAAGATTGCCTACTGAGGGGAGTTTACTCATGTGAACATATTCATAAACTGGTGAGTTTGTAATGCTACCTTACGGCTAGAATTCTGAGGTCAAAGGTATTGAATCTTTGTAGGTGTGTATATGTTTCTGGATATCATGTGTTGTTTATATAAGGTACCAAATTGACTTACAAGTAAAAGATCACTCATAAATTAAGTAAATAAGTCCAAGCATTTAAAAAGTTCATTTGACGTAGGTAAATCTTTACTAAACAAGATGCCTTCAATATTCTTGGTAAAATAAAAATGCTTTTCAAATTTTTGGCATACATTTTTGCCTAGATTTTATATTTGTCTCTGCCAGGTATTTTAAAGTGTCAGAGTTTGGGACAAAAGTTTGTAAGATTGTAAACCCAGCCAAGAGGAAAATGATGTGTTTGTGGGAATTTTTTTGAGAAATAAGTCTAATTTAATGTGGCTGGTTTAATAAAAGCAGCTGAATCTTCAGAGTTATTAGCAATAATGTCCACGTAGTTAATTTTAAGCCTCTTACTTGGGTAAACATTTAATATGTGCAGGTTATAAGGATGGTGAAGAAGAAAATGACTACATTTTTCTGATATCTCAGTTCTCATAAATAATCTAGATAAACTGCTAAAAATAAATAAAATATAGATGAGATAATTACTGTAGGTGACCTTTTTGTGTAATTTAAAGTCTTGAAATTGTTTTGGATGCTAATTCAAACATATCTGGGTCATTTCAAATTAAGAAAGTGATGATATGGGGAAACATGTTTTCTTTAAAAAATTGTAAAATCGTCTAACCTACAAAATGCTAATATCTGATAGACATTTCAGGGTTTCTTGCTTCCTAAATATTGCAGTAAAAATTAAGGTTACTAAGAATAAAAATTCTAGTTATTATACAATCCTGTATATAAAATATGCTAAAAAGATACGTTTGTATTTAAAAAATTGTCTAATTCAAAAGTTATCTGAAGATTCATTTAAATTATAGAATTGGAAGGGTTATTTATGAACCCAGGTAAAAAGGAAGCTGTAAACAGGAGAGAGAGATGTAAAAAGGTTAACACTGGCCCTTTATGTTAGAACAAGGCTTCCTTAAAATATTTATTTGTTCTTAATAAAATTACAAGGAGTTTTTATTTTGATTCTATAATATGCTACTTTTTGAAAACTTCTCAGATTCTTGTCTTAGAAGTGCAACTTTGCTGTGTCTTGCTGCTTTCAGCTTTTATTCTCCACTTGAAGAGGCCTCAGATGATGATAAATATCTTTTTTTTTTTTTTTTTTTGAGAGGGAGTCTCGCTCTGTTGCCCAGGCTGGAGTGCAGTGGCGCAATCTCGGCTCATGGCAAGCTCTGCCTCCCGGGTTCACGCCATTCTCCTGCCTCAGCCTCCCGAGTAGCTGGGACTGCAGGCGCCCGTCACCACACCCGGCTAATTTTTTGTAGTTTTAGTAGAGACGGGGTTTCACTGTGTTAGCCAGGATGGTCTCGATCTCCTGACCTCGTGATTCACCAGCCTCGGCCTCCCAAAGTGCTGGGATCACAGGCGTGAGCCCCCGCGCCGGGCCAATAATTCTCTCTTACAAAGGTTTCATAGGCTTCTGCAATGTTTTTCTTCTGGTTCTAGCTGCTGTTGTGGCCTGATGCTGAAATGTTTATCTTGAATGTTTATCTAGAAAAGCAGTGTTTTCCTCTAGGATAACTTGATTCTGTACTCTTGACTTTTCTTGATATGTCTAAATTTTTTATCAGATATTGAGACAGCCAAGTGTAAAGGGGTTCCCCGGAGAAATTCCAGCTAGCCCGTGCGCTGGGAGGACTGTGCACTGGGCTGGAGCTGCACAAGTTTGTGCCCTTCACGGGGGGGGGGGGGGAGGAGCCTGGCCCATCCTCCTCCTGGGTGGAACCCGAGATTCATCTGCAAGGCAGGAAGCACAGGAGCAGGACTCTGGCTTTGTGGAGGGTCCCTGTTTCCCCTTTTTCCCCAATAAATTCCATTTTTTTCTCACCCTTCACAGTGTCTGCAAGCCTAATCTCTGATGGCTGTGTGACAAAAACCCAGCTTTTCGCTGAACTAAGGAAAAACTCCTGCAACAGCTTCGTTGTCCAGAACATGGGGCTTGAGAAGGGGTGAGGGAAGTGGGGACTCAAAACTTCTCACTGTTGTTTCTGAGCCTTTTGGTCCTGTGGCATTCCTCTTCTCTTTTTTCAGTAATTGCACCTCTTTTTTCTTTTACAATACTGGAAGGGGTTCACATCCACCCCAACATCCACAGGAGTGCACGTGAGATGGGCAGGGCAGCTCTAAGCTCCCGCTTTCCTATCAGCTGGGGTGCACGGCCTTATCTGCCGCATGTATGCGTGGTGTCCAAACACGGCCACGCAGGGTGGGAATCAGCCACAGTGGCTGCCTGGGCCCCAAGGCGCCCCACACAGCTGGCTAGCGTTCCCTGCCACATGCCCACGGAGTCTCCTCCCCTGGCCAGGGAGGCCAGCTCCTTGTCACAGCAAGTAAGCTTTTCTCCCTGATGGAGGAACCAGTTGCATGAGAATAAGAGGTTCTTCCCCCAAGAATCCTTTTTTCTTTTCTTTTGTTTTCCTTTTTTTAATTTTTACTTAATTATTTTTTGAGATGGAGTCTCGCTGTGTTGTCCAGGCTGGAGTGCAGTGGCACGATCTGGGCTCACTGCAAGCTCCACCTCCCGGGTTCAAGCCATTCTCCTGCCTCAGCCTCCCAAGTAGCTGGGACTACTATATTTCACCAAGAGATTGGTGAAATATTCAATCCCTTGGTTATTGTTATCCATAATAGCTAAAATAAAAGTAAGAGTGCTGAGTTGGACCCTGAAGGGAGACCAAATTCAGACATGGGTTGGTCTGAGCCCAGATCACTAGTTTCAAGGCTACCCTCGAAAGGGGGAAATCATGTCAGGGAACCAGAATGTACCTCTGAGACCTGTGGTTTCAAAGAAGGTAGTCAATGTGAGGGAAGGGCAAAACCAAGTAACTACTGAAACCAGAGGGTATAATGTTTTTTTAAAAATGTTCCATTTTTATACATTGGTGTCATCAGCTTCCTGAGGAGCCTTTACTAAAATTGATTGTAATATTGGAGCAATGTCTTTGGTTTTAAACATTGTAGAATGGAAGAGTATGTTTTGGTTGATGCATGACCTGCACCTCACTACTGAATTGTTATAGATGGAGATATATGTATACGTATGTGTGTGTGTATATATATGTATGCATATATATGTGTATATATGTATACATATAAAATACGTATGTATACATATAAAATTTGTATATATGTTGCAGACGGAGATGTGTGTATACATACTGTAGTATACATACTATATATACTATAGTATGTATAGTATATATAGTATATAGTATATATGTATATATACTATATACTATATATACTATATACTATGTATATAGTATATATAGTATATATGTATGTATATATAGTATATATGTATATATGTATGTGTATACTACTATATATAGTATATATAGTATGTATACACACATATATGTGTGTATATGTAGTATGTATACACATATCTCCATCTGCAACATATGTATACACACACACACCATATATATATATATATATATATATATATATATATATATATTCATTCCAGACACACAGGAGCTTATTTCTGAGAGAAAGCCAGCCTGGTGAACTGGATGAAAGTCACTGTAAGATCTGTTGATCCTGAGAAGAGGAACTGCACAACTCCACCTGTCCATGCCAAGTGGAGCACCCGGATGACAAGCTGATAGACTTCCTATGCAAGCCAAGGGAGCTTAGCTTGATGACAGGTATCAGGGGAACCCACCCCGATAGTTAATGTGGGTTCTTTTCTATTTCCCTAAGCGTCAGCAGGTCTGAGAAATGAAGGGAAAGAGTATGAGACAGAAATTTTAAAGCTGGGTGTCCAGGGGAGACATCACATGTCGGCAGGTCCTGTGATGCCCCCTGAGCCATAAAACCAGCAAGTTTTTATTACCGATTTTCAAAAGGGGAGGGAGTGTATGAACAGGGTGTGGGTCACAGCGATCACATACTTCACAAAGTAATAAAATAAAATATCACAAAGCAAATGGAGGCAGGGCGAGATCACAGGACCACAGGATAGGGCGAAATTAAAATTGCTAATGAAGTTTCAGGCATGCATTGTCATTGATAACATCTTATCAGGAGAGAGGGTTTGAGAGTAGACAATCTGTCTGACCAAAATTTATTAGGTGGGAATTTCCTCGTCCTAATAAGCCTGGGAGCGCTACAGGAGACCAGGGCTTATTTCATCCCTTTGGCTTCTACTGTAAAAGAGAGCCACCCTCAAGGGGGCCATTTAGAGACCTACCCTCAGAGGTGCATTCTCTCTCTCAGGGATGTTCCTTGCTGAGAAAAAGAATTCAGTGATATTTCTCCTATTTGGTTTTGAAAGAAGAGAATTGTGACTCTGTTCCACCTGGCTCACTGGCAATCAGAGTTTAAGGTTATCTCTCTTGTTCCCGGAACATTGCTGTTATCCTGTTCTTTTTTCATGGTGCCCAGATTTCATATTGTTCAAACACACATGCTCTACAATGTGTACAGTTAACGCAATCGTCACAGGGTCCTGAGGCGACATACATCCTCCTCAGCTTATGAAGATGACCGGATTAAGAGATTAAAGTAAAGACAGGCATAGGAAATCACAAGGGTGTTGATCGGGGAAGTGATAAGTGTCCATGAAATCTTCACAATTTATGTTCAGAGATTGCAGTAAAGACAAGTGTAAGAAATTATAAAAGGATTAATTTGGGGAACTAATAAATGTCCATGAAACCTTCACAATTTATGTTCTTCTGCCACAGCTTCAGCTGGTCCCTCCGTTCGGGGTCCCTGACTTCCTGCAACAGACAGGAATATTAACCTTACTTTTTGACTTTTGGGTTTTGGCGATTAAGTTGTTTAAAAGGGTTTTAAGAATCAATGAGTGCCTACCCACCTTCATTCCTGTCTGGCCTAACATGTTTACTTGGATATAAGTCTTTTCACTCTAAGTCTCTTGGCCATAGGTGGTCTCACCGAGAGACAGGCCAGACTCAGGCCAGGTAGCCACAGCAACCTGGCAATAATATGGTACAAAATAAAAACTTTGCCATTGATGGGCTCTCTTGCATGTCTTGACCATAAGAGGTCAAACTAAAATAAATTCCTAAGTTTGGGGAAAAGAAAGAGAGATCAGACTGTTGCTGTGTCTATGTAGAAAGGGAAGACATAGGGAATTCCATTTAGAGCTATACCTTGAACAATTGCTTTGCTGAGATGCTGTTAATTTATAACTTTGACTCAGCCACTTTGCCCCAGCCACTTTGGCCCAGCTTTGAGCTCACAAAAACATGTGTTGTATGGAATCAAAGTTTAAGGGATTTAGGGCTATGCAGGACATGCCTTGTTAACAAAATGTTTACAAACAGTATGCTTGGTCAAAGTCATCGTCATTCTCTAGTCTCCATAAACCAGGGCGCAATGCACTACAAAAAGCCAGAGGTACCTCTGCCTTGGGAAGCCGGCTATTGTCCAAGGTTTCTCCCCATGTGACAGTCTGAAATACGGCCTCGTGGGATGAGAAAGATCTGAATGTCCCCCAGCCCGACACCCGTAAAGGGTCTATGCTGAGGTGGATTAGTGAAAGCGGAAAGCCTCTTGCAGTTGAGATAGAGGAAGGCCACCCTCTCCTGCCTGCCCCTGGGAACTGAATGTCTCAGTATAAAACCTGATTGTACATTTGTTCAGTTCCGAGATAGGAGAAAAACTGCCCTATGGTGGGAGGCAAGACATGCTGGCAGCAGTGCTGCTTTGTTATTCTTTACTCCGCTGAGCTGTTTGGGCGGAGAGAAACAGAAATCCGGCCTACGTGCGCATCCAGGCATAGTGCCTCCCCTTGAACTTAATTGTGGCACAGATTCCTTGGCTCACATGTCTTCTTGCTGACCTTCTCCCTCTTATCACCCCACTCCCCTACTGCTTTCCTCTTGCTGAGATAATGAAAATGATAATCAGTAAAAACTGAGGGAACTCAGAGACCAGTGCCGGTGCCGGTCCCCTGGGCCCACTGTTCTTTCTCTATACTTTGACTCTGTGTCTGATTTCTTTTCTTAGTCTCTCGTCCCACCTGACAAGATATACCCACAGGTGTGGAGGGGCAGGCTACCCCTTCAGTAAGTGCCCCACTGGCTGAATGGACCTACTTGTGACCAAAGGGACCACAGTTATCAAGACACAACCTTACCTAGGAATAGGTCTTTTCTCTTGCTTTGCTGAAGACACAATAGCCCCACTAAAGTGAGTTGCCTCTTCCCCTTCAAAGTATTTTCTGAGAGACTACTTCTCTGAGCTCCCTGAGACTTGTGGATTTTTATCATATATAAAACAATTAAAAATAGTCTTCCTGAATTTGCTTCCAAAATGCTCCAGTTTCCTATAGACGTGCCTCTTCACACTTTAACACCAGGAACCAAGTTCTGCTGAAGACCTGAAAATCCCACCTGGGTGAGGGCCAGCTGCAGCCACAGTGGTCCAGTCCGTTTGAGATGCTGCTGATCACCCCCTCATCTGTCAGGTTAGCCAGTGTTAAACCATAGATTCATCACACTTGGTTAAAACCTGTCCCTCTGGGATCCCTACAGGAAAAACAATCACAGTCTTGTAAACCTCAGTGATTGGCTTTCTGTAAGGCAAATAGTCACAGGATTTGTGTATGTGAGTTTTAGCAAGTTCAGCCCTGTAGCTACTGCAGATGAGAGTCTTTTTAAGAGTACAGATAAATTTTTCTGGTCATTGATGCTGCACTTGAGCTGGGAGTTCTAATCCCTGATATCACTCTTTCAGCACTTTGTCCAGTAACTTTAGAAGCAACCAGCCAACCTTGTTAATCATGTGTCACTTAACAATGGAGATACATTCTTTCAAATGTTCTAGGTGATTTTGTTATTTTGTGACATCATAGAGTGTACTCACGCAAACCCGGATGGCATAGCTTACTACAAACCTAGGCTGCACAGTATAGCTTATCGCTGCTAGGCTACAACCTGTAAAGCATGTCACTATGTTGAATGCTGTAGGCAATGATAAGTATTTGTGTATCTAAAAATGTCTAAATATAGAAAAGGAATGCATTGCACTATAAAGTTATGACAGCAATAGAATTTTTTTCAGTTCCATTGTAATCTTACGGGACTAGTCATATATGTGGTCTGCTGTTGACCAAAACCTCATAATGTGGCACATTGCTGCGTATTTGTCACTTCTCCAAAAGTGTTCAGAATTATATGCACATTCATACTGCTTCTTGCTTCTTCTAAGTGTTTGATTAGTAGTATCCAATGAAGATATTTTTATATCTCTATTGCCAGATCATGTCATAGACTGTGTTTTCTTTACTACTATAAATAGAGTGATTGGTGTCTTTAATCAGAGGGTCAATTCCAGAGACCCCAAAATCCATCCAGAGAACTCATTCTTAAAATTCTGTTCCTCCAGAACCACTCTTGTTACAAAAACCAGTGTTCTCCACAGAAACAGAGCCAATAGGAAATAGATTGGATAGATGGATGATAGACAGATAGCTAGATGAGAGATAGAGATAGATAGATAGATAGATAGATAGATAATAGATAGATCGATAGATAGATAATAGATAGATGCAAGATTGCAATCCTGGGTACTGGGAGACCTGATGGTATAAATTCCAACCTGAGCCTGAAGGCAGAACAAGACTTATGTCCCAGCTTAGAGACCTGCTGGGAGAGAGTGCATTTGCTTTTGATCATATTGTTTCTGTTCAGGACTTCTTGGACTGTTATCAGGCCCCCCCACACTGGAAAGCACAGTCTTCTTAGTCACCAATTCAGATGTTTAGCTCATCCACAACCATGCTCACAGACACACCCAGAATAATGTTTAACCAGAAGTCACAACCCATGATTCAGTCTAGCTGACACATGAAATTAATTCTCACATGCATTTCAACCACTTTATTGAATATTTGGTCCCATGCTGGAATAATTTTGCATTAACCTGATCATTACTGACACTGAGTGCATTTTCATAGGTTTATTGACCATTTCAATATGCTCTTTTATGATTGTCTACTGGAAAGTCTACATTTTTCTTATTGATTTTAGGAGTTTTACAAATACGCACATTTGTGGATATATGTATTATAATTATTCTCTGTCACAATGTGTCTTGATGGTTTACTTTCTTTTGATGAACAGTAGTTATTAATTTTAATAAAATCTAATTTAGCAATATTTTGTCTTGATAATGTTTTTGCTACTTTTAAATAAATGTTTGACAAATCCCAATGTCATGAAGATACTCCTCAATGTTTTCTGTGGAGAGAGAAGTTAAAACATATATCGCTGTGATGTGTATTACAATAATTGCACAAAGAGAGAAAATGGAGTTATATGTGGCAAAGTTGCTGTGTTTCATCAGACAGACATCATGATAAACCTAAAGAAGTTTGGGATAAATATAGATGTAGAAATATTCCTAGAACAACTTCTAGGAAAATATCTTGAAAAAATAGAATTAGAAATCAACAATTGAACTAAAATAATACACTATAAATATCAGTAAAGAAGGAGAAAAGAACAAAAATACATGAAAATTACATAAAACAGCAATATGGCAGATATAAATCAAATATCAATAATTATATCAAAAATCATAAATGTTCAGACAAGATTTTTTAAAAAACAAAGATGAAGAATATGCTGTCTGCACAAGAAATCCTTCAGATTAAATGGCACAAATAGATAAAAAGTAAAAGGATAGAGAATGTGGACCGTGCAAACAGTAATGATGGGAGAGATGAAGCAACTATATGAATATCAGACAAAATATAGTTTAAGACAGTAAACACTACTACAGACAAATAAAGACATTTCTTAATGATAAATGGTCACACATAGAAAGATATAACAATTACAACATCATACATGCTTGAACAAGAGAGTCCCAAAATACATGAAGCATAACTGACAGAATTGAAAGAAGCAATAAAGAGTTTAACAATCACAGTTAGATATTTTAATATATATCCTCCAGGAGTTGATAGAAGAATAGAAATATTCTTTTTTATTATACTTTAAGTTCTAGGGTACATGTGCACAACGTGCAGGTTTGTTACATATGTATACATGTGACATGTTGGTGTGCTGCACCCATTAACTCGTCATTTACATTAGGTATATCTCCTAATGCTATCCCTCCCGCCTACCCCCTCCCCACAATAGGACCCAGTGTGTGATGCTCCCCTTCCTGTGTCCAGGTGATCTCATTGTTCAACTCCCACTTATGAGTGAGAACATGCAGTATTTGGTTTTCTGTTCTTGCGATAGTTTGCTGAGAAAGATGGTTTCCAGCTGCATCCATGTCCCTACAATAAAATTAGTAAGGATATAGAATATGTGAACAACACAATAACCCAACTCAATTTGATATTTATAGCTCACTACATCCCAAAACGGCAGAAATACCCATTCTTTCTAAGATAGTATGACACATTCTCTGGATAAATCATATCCTAGGTCATAAAACAAGTCTCACTATATTTAAAAGGAGCAATTGTACAAAGCATGTTCTCTGATCACAACAAAATTATATTAAAAATAACTTTAAATTTATTTTGGAAATCATTATTTAATAATTTAATTATATAGATTTTAATAAAAACACAAGTAAATTAGAAAATATTTTCACCATAATAAAGATAAAAACAAAATATTACAAGCTGTATGAGACACACCTAAGTAGTTGTCAGAGGGAAATTCGTAGCTTTAAATGCTTATATGAGAACAAGTAAAACATCTAAAAATCAATAATATAAGATACCACATTATGATGCCCCAAAATGAGTAGAAATTAACTTGAATTAGTAAAATAAGGAAAAAACAAATACCAGAACAGAAATCATCAAAATAGAAAACAGAAAAACAATTAAAAATATCAAAAAATATCAATGAAACCAAAAGTTTGTTCTTATCAATTTTTTTTGGAGGGGGAGGTGGGATTAAAATCTATATAGCTGTAATGTATATGTCAATATACAGGTAGCCAAAAAAATGAAAAAATGTTCAGCATCATTAATCATAAGGGAAATGCAAATTAAAACCACGATGAGATGTCGTCTTGACTGAGATACCAGTCAGAATGGCTATTATTAAAAATAAAAAAACAACAACAGATGGTGAGGATGCAGAGAAAAGAGAATGCTTATCCACTGTTGATGGAAATGGAAATGAATGCAACCTTCATAACAGTATAGAGATATCTTAAAGAACCAAAAACAAGACTGCCATTTAATCCAGCAATCCCACTACTGGGTATCTACCCAAAGGCAAAGATATCATTATATCAAAAAGATACCTGCATTTGTATGTTTATCATAGCACTATTCCCAATAGCAAAGTCCTGGAACCAACCTAAGTGTTCATCAGTGAAGGGTTGGAGATATATATATATGTATCTTTAAATGCAAACACACACACACAGAGCATGGAATAATATTCAGCCACACAAAATAAAATTATTCATTTGCAGCAACATGAATGGAACTGGAGGCCATGATCCTAAGTGAAATGACTTAGAAACAGAAAGCCTAATACTGCATGTTTTCACTTATAAGCTGGAACTAAACAAAGAATAAACATGGACATACAGAGTTAAATAATGGACATGGGAGGCTACAAAAGGTGGAAGCTTGGAAGAGGGGTGAGGGCTGAAAGACTCGAGCATGAGTGTTCATAGATTAATAAACTATGTAGCATGCTTATACAATATAATATACTATTTAGATGTAAATAAATTGTGCTAAAGGAAAGAAATCAGACAAAAAGACAACTCATTGTAAGATTCAATTTATATTGAATTTTAGAAGGGCAAATCTGTAGAATAAAAACCTATACATTCCCAAGTCTGAGAATGAGAGTGGGGAGTGACTATAAACAGCCATGAAGAAATGTTTCGGGGTGATGCAAACGTTCTAGAACTGACTTATGGTAATGGTTGAAAAACTGCACCAATTTACTAAGATTCATACTAATGTACATTTGAAATGTGTGGATTTGATGGTATGCAAATCATACATCAATACATGTGTTTTTTTAAGTTCAGGCAAGAAGGGAGTGACACCAGAAAGATGGCAGAGTAGGAGACACGGCCTTTGCTCCCCACAAAATAAACAAACAACAATTATCTAACCGTGAGCAAAATTGCTCTGGGAGAGCTCAAATATCCAGTTAAAAAGCTTTACTAACACAGTGGAGAAAAAAATTGAGAAAACTGCACAGAAAGATGCTGGAAGTGGAGTCTCATTTTGCCTACATCAGACGATGTCCCTGGCCTGCATAGCTCAGCACTGAGAGCAATTTCCTTGGCCCATGAGTTCCCCTCACAGCAGAGAAGGAGAGCAAGGAGAGCAGGGAGAGTGACCAGCTTCCCCAGCTTTTGGGGGTACTGCTTGAAGGGCTCACTTTGGTTTAACCCTGCCAAGATTGCTGGGGAGACAGGCATACCCAAGATGTCTACAGATGGCTAGGGACAAAGAAGTGAGGTTATCAGCATCAGCCACACGGTGAAGCCACCATGGCCCCAGCCTGCTCTACAGAAGACCCCAGCAGTCTTTGCCACTGAGGACCTCAACAGCCACAGCAAAGGCTTCATCTCTCACCACGGAGGACCCTGCAGTAATCACCTTAAGAGACTCCCGTGGCCTTCCCCTGGAAGACCCCAGCAGTTTTCACCTTTGAGAAAACCAACAGCCTAATCTTGTTTAAATGAGAAAACCAAATTCTGCCTTTGCATTAGTGTATTATTGAAGCTAAAGCTAATTTTAATAAAACCTTATAAACAAGTCCATCCAATATCAGTCAATTGTGACCACACAAGAAAAGGTTTTCATAAACCTTTTATAAACTCTTACACTTTTTTTTTTTTTTTTTTTAGACAGAGTCTCGCTGTGTTGCCCAGGCTGGAGTGCAGTGGTGAGATCTTGGCTCATGGCAAGCTCCGCCTCCCGGGTTCCTGCCATTCTCCTGCCTCAGCCTCCAGAGTAGCTGGGCCTACAAGCGCCCACCACTGCGCCCGGCTAATTTTTTTGTATTTTTTAGTAGAGACAGGGTTTCACCGTGTTTGCCAGGATGGTCTCGATCTCCTGACCTTGTGATCTGCCCGCCTCAGCCTCCCAAAGTACTGGGATTACAGGCATGAGCCACTGCACCCGGCCTAAACTCTTACATTTTTTATTAATGAGCAGATCCACGCTCCAAGAAAACCCTGTTACTCTGACACAAGGGTCCCGGCTCTGGCCGTGCATTGGTCTGCTTTTCATATTTAGGTTTAATTTTTAGAAAAGCTAAATGACCTCTTTTTAATTTTAGCCAACATGATCATATACAAAATTATTTTCACAAGATCCGTCTTTCACAAACTTTATACAACTTGCTTAAACCTTCAGTTGTGCCTATTATGTCTTACTGTTTTACCCTAGGACCAAGGTTTACTTTATTTTCCCCCTTATCATTTTGACCACACAGAAATCTCTCTCATGTAAATGAAAAACTACTCTTTCTCAAACTCTCTCACATTTTACTTTTCCTTTAACAAAAATCACATTCTCTTGCCTTCTTATAACCTTTTTAAAATTAAAAGTGCATTCTATTTTCTTTAGAGCCTTTGGATGTAAAATTTTCTTTTCTTTTCCTTTTTTTTTTTTTTTTTTTCAGACAGAGTCTTGCTCTGTGGCCCATGCTGGAGCCAGTGGCGAGATCTCTGCTCACTGCAAGCTCTGCCTCCCGGGTTCACGCCATTCTCCTGCCTCAGCCTCCAGAGTAGCTGGGACTACAGGCGCCTGCCACCTTGCTCGGCTAATTTTTTGGTATTTTTAGCAGAGACGAGGTTTCACCGTGTTAGCCAGGATGGTCTCGGCCTCATGAGCTCGTGATCCTCTCCTCTTGGCCTCCCAAAGTGCTGGGATTGCAGGCGTGAGCCACCGCGCCTGGCCAAAATTGCTTTTCTTATGTCTAGTAGCCTTAATTACATATATTACTTACAATGTAAACTGTTAGTAACCCTTATTTTCAGTGACAAACCCAGGAAGCAAGCAGTTTTAATTATGTGTCAGGTGTGTAGCCCAGGCCAAAAGACCAGACTTGGGGATAGGTCTCATCATGGCCTAATATCTCAAATCTAAAGGCATAAGTTTATTGAAAGTTTAAGCAAGTATCAAAATCACTACAGAAGCAACCATTCTGTGATCTTAAAACATATAACAGAGATAGTATCTGATCAATACATCTAGGCAAAAATGTCCAAATTCAATTCTGAAGATGCTTTTATTTTATTTTAAGAACAATTTTGAAACTATCTTTATTTACTGAATGTCATTATTAAAATCACATTAACCTGAAAAGCATTTCAATTTATGTATTTAATTTATGAATACTATTTATAAGCCAATTTGCTATTATAGACAACATACAAAGACATACACGCGTGCATACATAAAGATCAAAACAGACACAAACAAAGCCCCTAGACTCTTGATTTTAAAACTCTAGCTATTAGATTGGCAAAGCTCGCCGGTCCAAAAACGGCAGCTGGATTCCAGTTATGTCTCTGTAAATGGAACAAGTCAAAATCCACCTGTTCCACATGGCTCAAGTGCTCCCCAGATCCCAGAGGAAACAAACTGGCAATCCATAACTCAAAGCAGAGAGAGAGAGACAATTTATTCTCCTTTAAGAAAGAGTTTAAGGCTGAGGCAGGCAGATCACCTGAGGTTAGGAGTTCAAGACCAGCCTGGCCAACATGGTGAGACCCCGTCTCTACTAAAAATACAGAAAATAGCTGGGCGTGGTGGCATGTGCCTGTAGTCCCAGCTGCTTGAAAGGCTGAGGCAGGAGAATCGCTTGAACCCGGGAGGTGGAGGTTGCAGTGAGCCAAGATCATGCCACTGCACTTCAGCCTGGGTGACAGAGCAAGACTCCATCTCAAAAAAAAAAAAAAAAAAAGAGTTTAGGCCTTGTTAGAGGAAGACTCAGAATGGATATCAAAGCAACACAAAATCACAGGAATTTACCATAAGATTTTATAAGGCAAGTTTTCTCATGATACGGAGTCATTTCTGGTATGGCAAAAGCCGAAGAGATAAGGTAGAGTAATTTTAGATCTGGGAGGACTCTGTCCTCTTGAGATTCCCTGAGGAAAAACAGAAGTTCCTCCCCAAGAGAGGAATCCACCACATCTTCTTCTGTTTTCCTTAAGGAATTTCAGTCTGTTAGAAAAAACTTTTTTTGTCCCCTCATGTGGCACCGAGGGTGGCAAGATGCAAAAGGGGCTGACAGAAGGAAATGGAGAAACAGGCAGAGGGAGCACATATGGCTGCCATGGGTACAAGGAGAGAGAAATTTACCCAGTGGAGAAATTCTTACAGAGACAGAACAGAGGCCTTAAAACAAAGACTCTTATGCATACATACATGTGCACACATGTGTACATGCACACGTGCACGTGCACACACACACACACACACATAACCTAAATAGCAGTTTCAATGAAGTTGACTTTTGACTATCAAGCTCTTTAAAAATGCTTTCAAACTTCTTATTAGAGAATTTTAACCAGGACAAACTGCTGATATTTAAGAATTTGTATCCTTTTTATTTTTTATTTATTTATTTTTTTTTTTTTGGAGACGGAGTCTCGCTCTGTCGCCCAGGCTGGAGTGCAGTGGCCGGATCTCAGCTCACTGCAAGCTCCGCCTCCCGGGTTCCCGCCATTCTCCTGCCTCAGCCTCCCAAGTAGCTGGGACTACAGGCGCCGCCACCTCGCCCGGCTAATTTTTTGTGTTTTTAGTAGAGATGAGGTTTCACCGTGTTAGTCAGGATGGTCTCGATCTCCTGACCTCATGATCCACCCGCCTCGGCCTCCCAAAGTGCTGAGATTACAGGCGTGAGCCACCGCGCCCGGCTGTATCCTTTTTATTTCTTAAAGACACCATTTAAGTTAAGCTTCACCAAGATTATGATTTAACCAAGGACGTATGAAGTGTCTCCAGAAAGGTGAAAAGCAGTATTCACAAGATCCAAAACCACCCCGTCTTTTGACAGTTCAAAGAAATGAAGATTTTGCTAGCTACAAATGGAGTATAATCCACATTCCTGTTTCCCAAACTCCCTAGGGTCTCAGGCTCTTAGCTGACTATGTGCACACAAGGCTCAAAAGCCTCAGATGCCCCCACAGATGGAAATCAAAAGCTGTCCATGAAAGAAAAATGCATTACCAAATGGCAAAAATCTCACAAATATCAAACCAAAAGGACTAGTTCCTTGGCTGGGAATCAAACTCAGGCTATCACAGTGAAAGGGCTGAACTTTAGCTGGTGGATTATAGCATGGGACTGTCTTCACTATTGTTCACAGAGAGGATCTGAAGTGGGCAGTTCTAGGCTTGCAAATAATTTTTAACTTTGTTTTAGGTCAAGAGAATGCCTAAGGCTAACCATGGCACTATTACGTGTCCTTTGTAAAATTTGATTTTCCCATCAATTGTTTAGAATAAGAGATCTCTAAAATCTTTTTAAATTTAGGAATCTAAAGGATCCCTTTTTCAGGCTGTTTTCCTCAGGAGTCTCAAGAATATTGTGGCCAAGTAGTGCTGCAATAAAAAAAAATCTTAGTCCTTTTTATGTGTCCAAAGCTAAAATGTTTTGCACCCTGTAAATAAGTATCTTCTTTTCTCCTAATGAAAACCTTAGTGTTGATGTTTGGAAATAATACATACCCTGGGCAAATAGACCTCAGTTTAGTTTGATAACAATTGGTGACTGCAAGGTACAAAAGTCCTGAGTGGGCATCTCATTTGTGGCACACTGACCCCTGGCTGCAGCATTGCGTTCTACAGAATGCACCCTCATGGGCTACAAGGAGGAATAGAGCTCATGCTTTCTTTTTTAGATGACAAAGCCTTAGGTGACAAGCCCTTAAGGACTCAGCTGGGCTTTGGACAGAATTTCAAGAAAGCAAATCAAAATCAAAACGCAATTTCTCAAGGTCTTGATCCCTCCAGTTCTCTGTAGAGATTCCCCACTAAATATGCTCTCATTCGGCAGAGGCTTGTGCCTTTCCAAAGCAAGGCCGGGTGTCCTGCTGAAGCAGAACCCAGCATCTAAAGGAAAAATTGTTTGGGGCCATTGTTCACAAACTCCACTTACCAAAAGCAGTGCCTCATTTCTGGCACTGCAAAAAGTAAAGCACCAACAGATGCTGGCAAATATGTGGGGAAAAGGGAAGCTTCAAACACTGTGGGTGGGAATGTAAATTAGTACAACCACTATGGAGAATAGTTTGGAGGTTCCTCAAAACTGTAAATAGAGCTACCATAAGATCCAGCAACCCACTGTTGAGAATACACCCAAAAGCATGGAAATCTGTATATCCAAGAGGTATCTGTACTCCCATGTTTGTTGCAGCACTGTTCACAATAGCCAAAGTGTGGAAGCAACCTAGTCTGTTAGCAGATGAATGGATGAAGCAAATATGGTACATACATACAATGGAATACTATTCAGTCGTAAAAAATAACTAGATCCTGTCATTTGCAACAACATGGATGGAACTAGAGGTTGTCATGTTAAGTGAAATAAGCCAGGCACAGAAAGACAAAAATTTGCATGTTCTCACTCATTTGTGGGATCTAAAAATCAAAGCAATTGAACTCATGGAGATAGAGAGTACAAAGATGGTTACCAGAGGCTGGGAAGGGAAGTGGGGGTGGGGTGGGAGGGAGGTGGGGATGGTTAATGGGTACAAAAAATAGAAAGAATAAGACCTAGTATTTGATAGCACAACAGGGTGACTATAGTCAATAATGCTTCAATTGTACATTTTAAAATAACTAAAAGTATAATCGGATTGTTTATAACACAAAGAATAAACATTTGAGGGAGTGGACACCCCATTTTACATGATGTGGTTAACACATATTGCATGCCTGTATCAAAACATGTCATGTACCTCATAAATATACACACCTACTATATACCCACAAAAATTAACATTAAAAATTGAAGGCTGGGCACAGTGGCTCATGCCTGTAATACCAGCACTTGGGGAGGCCAAGGCAGGGGATCACGAGGTTAAGAGATTGAGACCATCCTGGCTAACACAGTGAAACCTCGTCTCTACTAAAATAAAAAAAAAAAAAACACAAAAATTAGCTGGGCATGGTGGCGGACACCTGTAGTCCCAGCTACTCGGGAGGCTGAGGCAGGAGAACGGTGTGAACCTGGGAAGCAGAGCTTGCAGTGAGCTGAGATCGAGCCACTGCACTCCAGCCTGGGCGACAGAGCGAGACTCCATCTCAAAAAAAAAAAAAAGAACAGAAAGCACCATAGGCCTTTCTTTCATAATGGTGGTCAGTTGCCAGATGCAAGAATCCATCCCTGATTACTATCATTCAGGCAGCTTCTGGACAGGGTTTGAGCATGGCTGTAGCCAGCAGCCAATGTGCCACAAGTGAGATGCCCACTCGGGACTGTTGTTCCTTTGCAGTTACAATCGTTATCAAACCAAACTGGGGTCCACTGCCCAGGACAGTAAGGCTAAATGTCCACACTGAGGTTTTCAGCAGGAAAAGAGGAGGGTGTTTATTGACAAGGCACCAAGCAAAGAGACTCAGGCAGGTCTCGCTTAAGTCCTGACCTCTCTAATTGCTTGCAAGTGAGGGATTTTAAAGGTAGCAGTAAATTTCAGGAAAGCAGAAGTAAAAGGGGAAAATCATAAATCAATATATGGATGTTACACATTGGTTTGGCCTAAAAGGGTGAGATATGTTGAAGTGGGGGCTTACAGGTCATAGGTAGATTCAAAGATGTTCTGATTTGCAATTCATTAAGAAAAGAGATCTTTTGTTTAAAAATTTGGAGTCAGCAGAACAGAATGTTAGCTCTAGCTCCTGGGTATGACTTCCTTCAGGCCTCTCAGGAAGAAATTTAGGAAAAAGAATGGTGGTCACAGTTTAGTCCTCAATTTTCCCTTGATTGAGGTCTGCATGCCAGTGGAGTCATTTGGTGGAAACCTGGGTTTCTGAAAAACTATACCAAATGTTAAGATGGAACCTTAGTTTCCATAGGAGATTCCAGCTTCTTTGGATGTTTTTTTAAGCTATAATTACCTTCTTGCTTCTCAAATCGCTTATATACATCTCAGGGCTACCTTGAAAGAACTGAAGATTTTCCTTAATTTTCATGCTTGAAGCAACTCACAGGCCCCTAAGAGGAGTCCAAGCTCCATCTTATATACCAGAATCATTGTCTAGCAAAAAGCGAGCTCAGAAAATGTATTAGAATTCCTAATATCAAAGGAAGAAACACAGTAAATATCCCATTTCCAATTTGTTAGTGCCTTAGGAAGAGCAGCCCATGGGCATTGTTGGGGAAGCCATCTAAGTGTCCAAGGTAAAGTAATCTCCAATGCAGGAGGTGAAGTCATCTCCATTGGTGAAGTGTTGCTCTGGGGCAATGTTCTCTGAAGCTAAGTCATCTCCAGCAGTGAATTCCTGGGCTAGGCAGACCGCTGTCATCTGGGATGTGAGACTGGGGTATCCTTCCCAAGTGGATAGCCACTAGGGTTGATGTGAATCATGTTTTTGTTCCTCTATTGTATTACAACAAAGCTGAGCCACTTGTGGAATTTGAAGGCAATGTTGTACCTGGGAATTTGACTTGCAAATATTCGTAAGGTCAAGGTGCTTTGTGGGTACACAGCTAGCTAAGGTAATGTCTGCATCTAACATGCTGCTGTACCTGTACCAAAGTGCTGGAACTCAACTGGCACAATTAACACTATAATTAATAGCATCTAAATCTGAATCTCCCAATAGTGGTGATAAGAAACATTTTACTACAAATAGGGTTTAAATCACACAGCCAGATTTGCGTGTATGTTGTTAATAAGGTGTCAGGATTTTTGCCAATTAAAATCCTGAGGCTGAGGTTGGATATCCATCATTAGATTGTAGGCAGGTTCTCCAATTTAGCCACTTAGTATGAACCCTTTTCCCCAGTTGTTGGTTTATTGGTGATAAGCAAGTGGATGAGGTTTTTCTTTTTGAGATGGAGTCTCGCTCTGTCCCCCAGGCTGGAGTGCAGTGGCGCGATCTCCGCTCACTGCAAGCTCTGCCTCCCGGGTTCACGCCATTCTCCTGCCTCAGCCTCCCAAGGAGCTGGGACTACAGGTGCCCGCCACCACGCCTGGCTAATTATTATTATTATTTTTTTAGTAGAGATGGGGTTTCACCGTGTTAGCCAGGATGGTCTCGATCTCCTGACCTTGTGATCTGCCCGTCTCGGCTTCCCAAAGTGCTGGGATTACAGGCGTGAGCCACCGTGCCCAGCCGATGAAGTTTTGGGTTGTATTAGCAATACTTGATGACTTGTGGACCACAGCGTTTGCTATGTCTGTTTGAAACAATGGCTTACTTGGAGGGTTTGGACTACCAGATTGCAAACCAATGAAAGCACCCAAATCAATAGTAATAAAACCAATTGTCAACATAATAGTGTGCAGCGACACATGACGCTTTGGTGATCTAATGATGATTATTTTTCTAGCATATATTATTACCAGGGTAGGAATATGCAAACCTACCCTCAAAGGCTGAGGGAGCTGAAAGGCCAAAGAAAGAGGCTGACAAACCCAGTTTCTTAGAAAGAAATATTTAATATGAACAGAAGCTATGTTTCAGGCGGCCACTAGAGGGCGAATCCTTGCACTCGCCCTCTAGAAAGTATTCTTCATACAGCAAGCCTTCTTTGGGTAAAACATATGCAGCTGGTTATGTCTGAGACCCTTTAGTGAAACTGGTGACTATTGAGGAAGTTAGATAAGCGTCTTTATGAGGGGTTAGCTATGCTGCAGGGATTGTTCCTTGAGGAGGGGTTAGCTATGTTGCAGACATTGTTTCTTTGTGAGGGGTTAGTTATGCTGCAGGCATTGTTTCTTTATGAAAAAATTAGCTATGCTGTAGACATTGTTTCTATATGAGGAGTTAGCTGTGCTGCAGGCATTGTTTCTTTATGAGGGGTTAGCTATGTTGCAGGCATTGTTTCTATATGAGGCGTTAGCTATGTTGCAGGTGTCGTTTCTTTATGAGGCATTAGCTATGCTGCAGGGATTGTTTCTATATGAGGAATTAGCTATGCTGCAGGCATTGTTTCTTTATGAGGGGTTAGCTATGCTGCAGGCATTGTTTCTGTATGAGAATTAGCTATGCTGCAGGCATTGTTTCTGTATGAGGGGTTAGCTATGCTGCAGGCATTGTTTCTACACGAGCAGTTAGCCATGTTGCAGGCGTAGTTTCTTTATGAGGGGTTAGCTATGCTGCAGGCATTGCTTCTATGTGAGGAATTAGCAATGTTGCAGGCATTGTTTATGAGGGGTTAGCTATGCTGCAGGCGTTGTTTATGAGGGGTTAGCTATGCTGCAGGCATTGCTTCTATATGAGGAATTAGCTATGCTGCAGGCATTGTTTATGAGAGGTTAGTTATGCTGCAGGCATTGTTTCTTGACCTTGCTGCTGGAATTCCTTGGTATGCTGGAGTGAAACATCAGTCCTTACAGCAGTTTTACTGCAAGATGGCATTACTCTTGCCATGCAACAGGCTGTTTTCCTACAATAATTTTGGAATATAGTGTTTATTCTCTTAATATCTGAATGTGAGTTTAAGTTACTAAGTGGAGTTTTCTATCTTTCATTCTGTCATTTTTGGGACTGGCTTTTGGACAGTAATTTTAATTTCTGAGTGTAATCAGAGGATGAGCTCAGATAAATTATCCATCCCTTATAAAATGAATATTGAGGAAGATTTGGGGGAGTAAGTTTAGGTTCAAATGAGTTCTATATCAGATGAATAGGTGCCTGACCTGTGAAACAATCTGATTAGCAAAAGTACCTAAGAGAGTGGTATCCTCAATCTGGGATCACTTTGAATCTGCCTTTAAATATAGACAATGGTGATGGGAAGATTTTTTAAACTTGCTATAAGCCAGTTCCACTTCTTTAACTTAAGAGAGATTAAGGTCTGCGGCAAGATAGAGGCCGTTTAGGAATTCATTTAGTATTTTGTAATTTAAGTAGGAGTAATTTGAAGAGCCCACAAGACTTCCCAATTAATCCAGCTTCCTGGGGCCTACTGGGAAAATATAATTTCATTGAATGTTGTCTCTATGAGCCCACCATTGTTTTTGAGAGTAAAATGTGTACCTTGCAGCTATAGACTGAATGTCTGTGTCCTTCCAAAATTCATGTGTTGAATTCCTAACCCCAAATGTGATAGTATTGGGAGGTGGGATCTTTAATAGGTGATTAGGCCATGAGAGCAGAGCCATCACAAATGGAATTAATTGCTTATAGAAGAGTCCCCAGAGAGCAAGCTTGACCCTTCTGCCGTATGAGGACTCGATAACATAGTACCACCTATGTGTGGGAAAATTAACCCTCACTGGACACAAATTTGCTGGCCCCTTGATTTTAGACTTCCCAGGCTTCGGATGGTGAAAAATACACTTCTTTTGTTCATAAACTATTCAGTCTATTCTATTTTGTTAGAGAATCCCCCAAAGGCTAAGATAGAATATTGGTTCCAAGAAGTTAGGGTGTTGCTGTAATAATGGAAATGTGGTAGCAGCTTTGAAACTGGGTAATGACTAGAAGCTGGAATAGGTTTGAGATGCATACTAGCAAGCACCTATGTTTCCACAAGTGGCCTTAAATGATTAATTCCAGTGAAGGCTCAGAAGGAGAGAAGGAGAGCTGCAGAGAAAGGGTAAATCTTCTTTGAGAATGCCAAGAGGGCCATAAACCCAATGTTCATAGAAATATGGATGACAAAAGCCATTTTGATGAGGTTTCAGACAGAAATGAGAAACATGTAGTTGGAAATTGGAGGAAAGGCAATTCTCATTATAAAGTGACAAAAAATTGGATGAACTGTGTTCATATTCTAGTGTTTGATGGAAGGTAGAACTTCTGAGAAAATGAATGGATAGTTTACTCAGGAAATTTCTAAGCCAAGTGTTGAAGGTGGAGCTTGGCGTTTCTTGAAGGCTTATAGTAAAATTCGAGAAGAGAGAAATGGTCTAAAATGTCATTGTTAATCAAAAGGGAAGCGATCTGAAAACTTTGGATTCTCAGCCTACCCACATTGAAAAAAAAAAATAAGAAAGCTGGCCAGGTGTTGTGGCTCACACCTATAATTCCAGCACTTTTGGAGGCCAAAGTGGGAGGATCATTTGAGGCCAGGAGTTCAAGATCAGCCTGGTCAACAGAGCAAGACTCTGTCTCTACAAAAAATTTTAAAATAATTTAAAAATTTAGTCAGGCATGGCAGCACACACCTGTAGCCCCAGATACTTGGGAGCCCGAGGCAGGAGGAAGAGCTGAGCCCTGGGGCTCAAGACTGCAGTGAGCTATGATTGCACCATTGCACCCTAGCCTGGGCAACACAGCAAGACCCCATCTAGAAGAAAAAGAAGAAGGAGAAGGAGAAAGAGTCATCCTCCTTTTAGGGAAAGAACAAGGGCATGGTCAAGTGACCATTTGATAAGGAGACTGATAAGGATTGGGCATGTAGCACAAGCCAGGTGCTCTTTCTCAAAACAAGGAAAGAATAACCAGGAAGGAGGTTTGGAGATTATGGAATCTGTCTCTCTCTTTACAGGCTTACGCAAGGACCTGGAGGGAAGAATGATTTCAAAGCTCTGCTCCCTGAATTTGAGCACAATCGTCCTTGGCCACACCAGGTGGCTCCAGTGGGCCCAGGTGCAGCACAGGCCATGGTGGTCTCCCTCCACACAGCATAGATGGTAAACCTCGGCAGGGCACGTGTGGCGCCATCTCCAAAGAACACAAAATGCATAAACCATGGGGATATGGCTACCCCACCCCCTAGATTTTGAAGAATGAAGCCAGGCAGAGCCTCAGGCTCAAGGCTCAAGCAGCAGGCTACCGTAAGTTTGGGGCCATCACAGAGAGTCACCACTAGCGTTATGCCTAGCAAAGCCATGGGGCCCCTCCTCCAAAATTCGTATGTTGAAATATTAATTCCCAATGTTATAGTATTAGGAGGTAGAGTCTCTGGGAGGTGATTACGCAGAACTCTCGTGAATGGTATTAATGCCCTAATAAAAGACTCCAGAGAGCTAGCTCACCCTTCTGTCATATAAGGACGCAACAGAAAGGCACCATGGATGCATCAATAAATGGGCCCTCATCAGATATCAAATCTACTGGCACCTAAATCTTGGACTCTCCAGCCCCTGGAACTGTGAGAAGTAAATATCTATGCTTTATAAAGTACTCAGTATTTACTATTTTGTTATGGCAGTCTATACCTCTGTTTCTGGAGAAAGCTGGATTTAGTTAAGATCTTTCCTGCAAAGATTGTGTATGATGAGGAAGCTTTTGAGGTACCACACTGTAGTCTGGAAGGGTGAAGCCAAACTGAGGCTGAGAAGTTTTTGAGATAGATACTGAACAATACATATTAGTCACTTCCATAATAGGAAAATATGTATTGGTTGTCGATTGAATAGAATCAGAAATGTAAATACATAGGGTGATGGGCCCCCACCAGGTTACTTAAGGGTGTAGGTCCTCTGCTTGGCCCCTGAAGACCAAGTGGTGAGCCAAGGCAATGGTTTCCCGCAGAGGACCAGGTGTTCCTGGGAACCCAAACATCCTGGAGCGTACAGGTTACCTACCAAGAAAAACTAATCCATTGCATGCACTAGGCAATGAGCCAAAAAATAGCTTAAAAGCAGCTTAGAAATATGTAGCCGGGAAGGTCTCTGGAGTTTTCCTGTTGCTGCCCAGGAATGTCCTGTATATAAGTCCTAAAACCCTCATGTACTCGTTGAGTTGGACTTGTCCAGGTTATAATTTGGTCACTTAGCTCCTTCCCAGGGTGTGGGGACATTCTTCTAAATATTCCTGTTTTTTTTCTCATAACAAAATAATATTGGGTATTGAATATGGGAGCCTTAACAAATGGGACCACAGCATTTTAGCTGTGGTAGTCTACCATGAGGCAATTTTCATTCTTCCCAGGGTTAAGAATAGGCAAAAACGGGCTGTTAAATGGAGAAGCAACGGGAATGATCATTCCTGTACTAATCTTCTTTTATATAAGAGATTTTAATCCTTGAAAAGTCTGTTTTTAGTTACATTAAATCTTATAAACTATTTTAACTGGGGGCACGTGGGGTCCTGTTTAATCGATCCAATTTGTAAATGCCAAATAATCGATTTAAGTTTAATTTGTTATTCATTGTGTTGGAACATAATTTAGAACAATGGGTATTATGATTGGGAAATTTAGGAAAAGAAATAAAGTGAAATATATCTATTTTTCTCTATTTTATATTTAGCTACTCTCATAAGATGATCAGGGTGTCTTGTTTAAATCTAGCAGGATCCCCAAGTGTAACTCTAATTTGAGCTCCAGTATTAAAGCCATGAACTTCTGTCAATTGCTGTATTTAAGTCAACACTAAAGTTAATTCAGGAACTACGTTGCAGAGGTATGAAAGCCAATCAGTGCATTTTTATCTGTTATATCAATTATTTTCGTACATTTTGGATTTCCAATTGGGTTAAATTACAAAACTTGGTTTCATCATCATCATCATCATCAATGAATTATTTTAGGAGTATCAGTAGTATTTCTTCCCCTTATATAATTTTTCTTTCTTTCTTTTTTTTTTGCTATGGGCTTCTAGCCAAATAAAGACATGGTTTTGTTCCTATTTATGTCTGATAACTCATAGTACTGAACTTCTAGGTGGTTAGAGAAAAGGGGAGTGGGAGAAGAGTAAAAGTGGACCGCCATATGAGTATCTGTCTCTTGTTCCAAGGCTTCCTAGTTCACTTCACAGAGATTGGAGCTTGTACCTTGAGATTCATAGCGGTCTCTCACTGGGACGGCACAAGTTAGTTCCTTTGTCCAAGGTGTCAGTCTGTTAGGTTAATCCGCAGATCCATTTACTAAAACCCAAACAAATGGTTAGAGGTCTTGCAGTATTTAAGCAATGGGGTAACTTTATTAGGTGTTCTGGTAGGGGGTTTAGGCATTAGATATTTTTTCCTTGCCCCTTTGGGTTAAACACTGGGTTACTGGTCTCCAAGGGTGTGACCAATGCTAGTCCTCAGGGTCTGGGGAGCTTGAAGATTGCTGCTGATAACATCCTTTCTCTTTGTGGGGGATGGGGACAGAGTTTCACTCTTGTTGCTCAGGCAGGAGTGCAGTGGTGCCATCTCAGCTCACTGCAACCTCCACCTCCCGGGTTCAGGTGATTCTCCTGTCTCAGCCTCCCATGTAGCAGGGATTACACGTGCGCACCAGAGCAAGACTCCATCTCAAAAAAAAAAAAAAAATGCGTTGTTGAGATGAACCACGTTTTGTTTATTAATTCTTCTATCTAAGGACACTTGTGCTGTTTTCACCCTTTGGCTATTGTGAATAATGGCTGCTGTGAACATGGACTTGCATATATATGTCCTACAACCTCCTTTCTTTTTTTTTTTTTTTTTTTTTGAGACAGAGTTTCACTCTTGTTGCCCAGGCTGAAGTGCAATGGCGCGATCTCAGCTCACCGCAACCTCCGCCTCCCAGGTTCAAGCGATTCTCCTGCCTCAGCCTCCCTAGTAGCTGGGATTACAGGCACGTGCCACCACGCCTGGCTAATTTTGTATTTTTAGCAGAGATGGAGTTTCTCCATGTTGGTCAGGCTAGTCTCGAACTCCTGACCTCAGGTGATCCGCCCGCCTTGGCCTCCCAAAGTGCTGGGATTACAGGCATGAGCCACTGAGCCTAGTCCAACAACCTGCTTTCAATTCTTCTGGGGATATACCCAGAAGTGGAATTGCTACTATGGTAATACTATTTTTAATTTTTTGAGGAACTGCCATACTGTTTCCCGCAGCAGTTGCACCATTTTACATTCTCCGCAAGGGTACACAGTATTCCAATTTCTCTACCTCTTGATCAACACTTGTTATTTTCCAGGTTGCTTGGCTGGTTGGTTGGTTTTGGACAGTAGCCATCCTAATGGCTGTGAAGTGGTTCTCGCTTTGCTTTTTTGGAAGGGAGGTGGGCGGGTGGCATTTTTCCACAGGAGCCTTTATATCTATCAGGCTCGAGTTGCACAATCTTGCCTGGCTTATCTCCGGGACACCTCCTGGCAGCTAATAAGAAAGGGCTATCTTTAGCCACTCTGGCTTAGAAAGGTTAGGAACCTGCCAAGGTCACAGGTAAACTGCAGCATCAGAAAGTGAACCCGAGGTCTTATCCCCTCTTGCTTTCACTCTGCATAATTGTTATTCACTGCCTTTAGGCACAAAGAAGGTGAATTCTATGCCACGATCACACAGCTGGTTCTAGAAGCCAGGCTCTCAGGCACCAAAGGGTGACACCCACCTGTAGTCCCGGCTACTTGGAAGGCTGAAATGAAAGGATCACCTGAGCCACTGCACTTCAGCCTGGGGGACAGAACAAGACCCCATAACAAACAAAAAAAAAAAAAGGAAGAAAAGAAGGCCAGGCACAGTGGCTCACACCTGTAATCCCAGCACTTTGGGAGGCCGAGGCAGGTGGATCACCTGAGGTTGGAAGTTCAAGACCAGCTTGACCAACGTGGAGAAACCCTGTCTCTACTAAAAATACGAAATGAACTGTGCGTGGTGATGCATGCCTGTAATCCCAGCTACTCTGAAGGTTGAGGAAGGAGAATCACTTGAATCTGGGAGGTGGAGGTTGCAGTGAGCCGAGATCATGCCATTGCACTCTCCAACAAGAGTGAAACTGTCTCAAAAGAAAAAGAAAAGAAAAGAAAAGAAAAAAAATCATAGGAAAGCAACGAGATGTTCTTTAGGTGGTAGCACACATAAAAATGATGCCGGGCTGGGTATGGTGGCTCATGCCTATAATCCCAGCACTTTGGGAACCTGAGGCAGGCAGATCACGAGGTCAGGAGTTCGAGACCAGCATGGCTAACATAGTGAAACCCCGTCTCTACTAAAAATACAAAAAATTAGCCGGGCGTGGTGGCTGGTGTCTGTAATCCCAGCTGCTCAGGAGGCTGATGCAGGAGAATGCCTTGAACCCGGGAAGCGGAGGTTGTAGTGAGCCGAGATCGCGCCATTGCACTCCAGCCTGGGCGACAGAGTGAGACTCCGTCTCAAAAAAAAAAAAAAAAAAAAAAAAAAAGAAGAAAAAAAAGATGCCATCTTTTTTTTTTTTTTGAGACGGAGTCTGGCTCTGTCGCCCAGGCTGGAGTGCAGTGGCCGGATCTCAGCTCACTGCAAGCCCCGCCTCCCGGGTTCACGCCATTCTCCTGCCTCAGCCTCCCGAGTAGCTGGGAGTACAGGCGCCCGCCACCTCGCATGGCTAATTTTTTTTGTATTTTAGTGGAGACGGGGTTTCACCATGTTAGCCAGGATGGTCTCGATCTCCTGACCTCGTGATCCGCCTGTCTCGGCCTCCCAAAGTGCTGGGATTACAGGCTTGAGCCACCGCGCCCGGCCAAAAGATGCCATCTTAACATCTTAACCGTTTCTGGCAGAAATACCAGTGTCTAGCATGGAACCAGCTCATTAGAATCAGCACTGATCTTTTCTTTGTTTTGTTTTGTTTTGTTTTGAGACAGGCTGGTTTCAAACTCCAGGGCTCAAGCGATCCTCCTGCCTTAGCCTCCCAAAGAGCTGAGACTTACGGGCGTGAGCCACTGCACCCAGCTACATGCTAGGATTCTATGTATGTTTCATTAAACAACCATATAGCACCTACCAAATAGCAGACACTATCACGCCAGGCTGGGCTCGGTGGCTCATGCCTGTAATCCCAGTACTTTGGGAGGCGGAGGCAGGAGGATTGCTGGAGGCCAGGAGGTCGAAGATGCAACGGATTGTGCCACTGCACTTCAGCCTGGGTGACAGAGCAATCAATACCTTGTCTCTAAAAAAAAAGCAATAAGAATTCTCATGTCAACCCTGACATAGGCACTAGTATGACCCTCATTTTACTATGGAGGAAAGTACCGCACATAGGGGTGAAATCTGCCCAGGGTAACACAGCTAGTAAGTGGCAACGCTGGGATTCGAACCCAGTAACTTGGCTACAGACGCCATATATCTATGCAGCCTCTCATAGAATCTACTTATTCTCTATGCTTATTGTGTGTATCCCACGCACACACTGTAGGATGTAAGTTCCAGGAGAAGCTGCTTGAGACTTTGCCTTTAGAACCCGGCCCTGCACAGAGCAGGCGCTCGACCTATGGAGAAATAAACAGCCGCTTTCCACCCCGCGCAGGCGCATCGGAAGGGCTAACGGAGCCTCCCGCTTCCTGCGCCGATTGGTCATCGCCGATGACTGACGGAGGAGTGGTCGCAGGCGCACCAGGCCAGACCCAAAGCGGCTTCCCCCATTCTAAGACGCTGCTCCCTATGCCTATTGGCTACTGCTTATGACTGACGTAGAAAATGTTCCAATGGAAAGCAACCTCTTCGGGAAGAGGGCGGGCTCCGCGGGCAGTCAAATTTGCGCGGGTTGGGGCCCAGCGTAGTCATGGCCGCTTTCCGCGACATAGAGGAGGTGAGCCAGGGGTTGCTCAGCCTGCTGGGCGCCAACCGCGCCGAGGCGCAGCAGAGACGGCTGCTGGGGCGCCACGAGCAGGTGGTAGAGCGGCTGCTGGAGACGCAAGACGGTGCCGAGCAGCAGCTGCGAGGTGAGAGCTGGAGCGTGGGCGCGGGCCCACGGGGAACAGGGCCCGGGTGCTGGGAGCGGCCAACCAGGCCGACCTCAACACTCCTTCTTTCCTGGACTCTTCCATCTCCTGCCCTATCCCCTCTGGGACGGCCGCCTCTGAGCCCTCCGGGCTTTATGATAGCAACCATCCCCCGCCCCCCAGGGGTTTAGTGGTAAATATAGGAGCCCGGAGGGGTTGGCCTCTTCTGAGCGCTCCGTGAGCAGGAGCTGGGGGTCTCAGGGTTTGAATTGGAGCTCAGGAGTCAAAGCTCCGGGTTTGCATCCCAGCACCCGTCCCCATGTCCGCTGTGAGACTTGAGGTGAGTTTCCTAGCTTCTCTGTGCCTCAGCTTCCTTCCCTGTCAAATAGTTATGACAATAGCCCATCCCTTCTTCCTGAAGGCATTCAGATGGTTTATGGATCACCTGCTGCTGCCAGGCCCTGGGCTTACCGCAACCTCCACCTCCCGGCTTCAAGATATTCTCCTACCTCAGCCTCCTGAGTAGCTGGGATTACAGGCGCTTGCCACCACACCCGCCTAATTTTTGTACTTTTAGTAGAGATGAGGTTTCACCACATTGACCAGGCTTGTCTCCAGCTCCTGACCTCAGGTAATCTGCCTGCCTTGGCCTCCCGTAGTACTGGGACTGCAGGCGTGAGCCACTGTGCCTGGCCCATCTTCACTATTTTTAACTGCACAGTTCAGTGGCGTTAAGCACATTCGCACTGCTGTGCAGCCATCATCACCATCATCTGTCTCCGGAACTTTCTCATCTTTCCAAACTGAAGCTCTGTCCCCATAAACCACTCACTCCCCATCCCCTTCTCAGACCCTGGCACCCACCAGGGATCTACTTTCTGTCTCAAATTTGACTCCTCTAGGAACTTCACAGAGGAATTGTACAATATCTACCCTTCATAATGGAATCATACAATATCTACCCTTTCGTGTCTGGCTTATTTCACGGAGCATAATGTCCTCCAGGTTCATCCATGTTATAGCCTGTGTCAGAATTTCCTTCCATTTTATTTACTTATTGTGAGACAGAGTCTCCCTCCATTGCCCAGGCTGTAATACAGTGGTGTGATCTTGGCTGACTGCAACCTCTGCCTCCCAGACTCAAGTGATCCTCTCACCTCAGCCTCCCATGTAGCTGAGAAGACACTTACGCACCACCATGCCCGGCTAATTTTTGTATTTTTAGTAGAGACAGGGTTTCACCATGTTGGCTAGGCTGGTCTTGAACTCCCAGCCTCAAGTGATCACCCGCCTTGGCCTCCCAAAGTGTTGGGATGACAAGTGTGAGCCACCACACCCAGCCAGAATTTCCTTCCATTTTAAAGCTGAGTCATATTCCATGATATAGAAGGATGGACCTCATTGTGTTAATTCATTCATCCATCCATGGACACTTGAGTTGTATCCACCTTTTGGCTGTGGTGAATAACACTGGTATGAACACGGGTGACCAAATATCTCTTCAAGACTATTTTTTTTTTTTTTCAAGACAGCGTCTTGCCCTGTCGCCCAGGCTGGAGTGCAGTGGCGTGATCTTTGCTCACTGCAACCTGTGCCTCCCGGGTTCAAGCGATTCTCCTGCCTCAGCCTGCCAAGTAGCTGGGATTACAGGCACGTTCCAACAAGCCCAGCTAATTTTTGTATTCTTAGTAAAGACAGGGTTTCACCATGTTGACCAGGCTGGTCTCGAACTCTTGACCTCGTGATCTGCCCGCCTCAGTCTCCCAAAGTGCTGGGAATATAGGCATGAACCACTGCACCCAGCCCAAGACTCTAGTTTCAATTCTTTTTTGTATTCAGCCAGAAGCAGATCAAATGGTAATTCAAAGTTTAATTTCTGAGGAATCGCCATACAGTTCTTGACAGCTGCAGTGGCAGGGGTTTCAGATGCCTTGTACAGTCACATTTTATGAGGAGGCCTGGGCTGAGCCTAGATTGGCCTATGGAGTCGGCCACAGGATGACTCACGAATGGTGTTCCTGGCAGCGTGGATTGCAAATGCAAAGGTCAGGAGGTGAGAATGAACTTGGCGAGCAGAAGATGAGCTCAGCAGCCGCCTGACTGCCAGGCCTGGTGAGCACCCAGGATGAGGCTGAATGTTATCCGAGTGTAATGTCCCAGGCAGGCTCTTCCCTCCTTCCCTCCTCCTCCTTCCACCCCTCCATTAACTCCCCCTTCTTTGATGGCTTAGGAGAACGGTGTGACTCAGCCAGCCTGGCTGTTAGCAGAATGGATGAGTCTGGGGCCAAGAAAACTGAGAGTCAGGATCCAGGGATCCTGGGCTTTGGGTCAAACAGATCCAGTTCATATCCTAGGTTTGGAGCTATGTACCTGTGGGCGAGTCACTGAACTCTGTCTCTGGACCTGTTTTTCATGTCGCAGATGCGGGTCAGAGGAGTAAAGTACACTCTCAGGCTGGCTGGGCGCAGTGGCTCATGCCTGTCATCCCAACATTTTGGGAGGCTGAGGTGGGTGGATCACTTGAGACCGGGAGTTCAAGACCAACCTGGTCAACATGGTGAAACCCGGTCTCTACTAAAATTACAAAAATTACAGGCACATGCCAACACGCCCAGCTAATTTTTGTATTCTTAGTAAAGACAGGGTTTCACCATGTTGACCAGGCTGGTCTCGAACTCTTGACCTCGTGATCTACCAGCCTCGGTCTCCCGAAGTGCCTGTAATTCCAGCTACTCTTGGGAGGCTGAGACAGGAGAATCACTTGAACCTGGGAGTTGGAGACTGCAGTGAGCTGAGGTCACACCACTGTATTCCAGCCTGGATGACAAAGCAAGACTGTCTCAAAAAAATAGGCCAAGCGCGGTGGCTCACGCCTGTAATCCCAACACTTTAGGGAGCTGAGGCGGGCAGATCACCTGAGGTCAGGAGTTCAGGACCAGTCTGGCCAACATGGTGAAACCCTGTCTCTACTAAAAATACAAAAATTAGCCAGGCGTGGTGGCGCATGGCTGTAATCCCAGCTACTCGGGAGACTGAGGCAGGAGAATAGCTTGAACCCAGGAAGCAGAGATTGCAGTGAGCTGAGATCACGCCACTGTACTCCAGCCTAGGCAACAGAGCAAGACTCTGTCTCAAAAATAATAATAAAATAAAAGTTAAAAAAAAAAAAAAGTGCTGGGCGCGGTGGCTCATGCCTGTAATCCCAGCACTTTGGGAGGCCAAGGCGGGCGGATCACAAGGTCAGGAGATCGAGACCGTCTTGGCTAACACGGTGAAACCCCATCTCTACTAAAAATACAAAAAAAATTAGCCTGGCATGGTGGCGGGCGCCTGTAGTCCCAGCTACCCGGGAGGCTGGGGCAGGAGAATGGCGTGAACCCGGGAGGCGGAGCTTGCAGTGAGCTGAGATCGCGCCACTGCACTCCAGCCTGGGCGACAGAGCAAGACTCTGTCTCAAAAAAAAAAAAAAAAAAAAAAAAGGCTGGGTGCAGTGGCTCACAGCTGTAATCCAAGCACTTTGGGAGGCCGAGGCGAGCAGATCACAAGGGCAGGAGTTCCAGACCAGCCTGGCCAACATGGTGAAACCCCGTCTCTAGTAAAAATATAAAAATTAGCCAGGCGTGGTGGTGGGTACCTGTAATCCCAGCTACTCAGGAGGCTGAGGCAGGAGAATCACTTGAACCTGGGAGATGGAGGTTGCAGTGAGCTGAGACCGTGCCATTGCATTCCAGCCTGGGTGACAGAGCGAGACTCCATCTTTTAAAAAAAAAAAAAAAAAAAAGTGTCCCCTCAGAGAGCTGTGTGAGAATATGTCAAGTAGGAGCGCCTTATAATGAACGGCCATGGGGTAGACATTACTATTCAGGGAAGAATTCAAGAAGAGTCCATTGTCCCTCGGGAGGGCGGACAGACAGCGGGTGGGAAGGCTGTGTGAGCCAGCCGGAGCCTCAGCTGTCCTAACAGGAAATCAGCAGGCACCATCTGAACCAGACCCATCAAGAAATAGCAGCATAAGCAAGTTACTTAGAAATGTGAAGGCCAGTGCCAGAGAAAACAGCTAAAATTTGAAAGTGGCTGCTTCAGAGGGGCGGAGAGGCTTGGAGAAGGGTGTGTGCGTATGTGTTTATGTTTGCAGAACCATATACATGTCATACTGTGATTAAAAATAACTTAATGTGAGTTTCTAAAACTTAAACATGGGCCTTTTGGGAAGCATTTAATCTGCTTTCTCTGAGTTGGCAGGTTTCTAGGAAGGAACAGTAGCCATTTTTGTTTTGGTTTGGTTTGGTTTGGGTTTTTGAGAAAGGATATCTCTCTGTTACCCAGGCTGGAGTGCAGTGGCACAGTGACAGCAGTAATGGCTCACTGCAGCCTCAACCTCCCTGGTTCAGGTGATCCTCCCATCTCAGCCTCCTAAGTAGTTGGGACTACAGGTACACACCACAACGCCTAGTTAATTTTTTGTATTTTTAGTAGAGATGGGGTTTTGCCACGTTGCCTAGGGTGGTCTCAAACTCCTGGGTCCAAGCGATTCTTCTGCCTTGGCCTCTCAAAGTGCTGGGATTCCAGGCACGAGCCACTGTGCCCAGCCACCAGTAGTGTTTTTTGTTTTTTTTTAAATAAGACGGAGTTTTGCTCTTGTTGCTCAGGCTGGAGTGCAGTGGCACGATGTCGGCTCACCACAATCTCCTCCTCCCGGGTTCAAGCGATTCTCCTGCCTCGGCGTCCCGAGTAGCTGGGATTATAGGCATGCGCCACCATACCTGTCTAATTTTGTATTTTTAGTAGAGACGGGGTTTCTCCATGTTAGTCAGGCTGGTCTTGAACTCCTAACCTCAGGTGATCCACCCGCCTTGGCCTCCCAAAGTGCTGGGATTACAGGCGTGAGCCACTGTACCAAGCCTTTTTTTTTTCACCCCGCAAGGTCACATATTTTATTTTCCTTTTTTTTTTTTTTTTTTTTTTACTATTATTATATTTTAAGTTCTGGGATACATGTGCAGAAAGTGCAGGTTTGTTACATAGGTATACACATGCCATAGTGGTTTGCTGCACCCATCAACCCATCCCCATCATCTACATTAGGTATTTCTCCTAATGTCATCCCTCCCCTAGCCCCCAACCCCCTAATTTTTGTATTTTTAGTAGAGACGGGGTTTCACTGTGTTGGCCAGGCTAGTCTCAAACTCCTGACCTCATCATCTGCCTGCCTCGGCCTCCCAAAGTGCTGGGATTACAAGCGTCAGCCACCGTGCCTGGCCTAATTTTTGTATTTCTAGTAGAGATGGGATTTTACCACGTTGGCAAGGCTGGTCTTGAACTCCTGACCTTAAATGATCCACCCACCTTGGCCTCCCAAATTGCTGGGATTACAGGCGTGAGCCACCGCACCTGGCCAAGATGTTTTTGCTCTTTCTGGGTGTTTTGTTCAACACCTTTTTTTTTTTTTTTTTTTGGAGAGGGAGTCTGGCTCTGTCGCCCAGGCTGGAGTGCAGTGGCCGGATCTCAGCTCACTGCAAGCCCCACCCCCTGGGTTCAGGCCATTCTCCTGCCTCAGCCTCCCGAGTAGCTGGGACTACAGGCCACCTCGCCTGGCAATTTTTTTTTTTGTATTTTTTAGTAGAGACGGGGTTTCACCGTGTTAGCCAGGATGGTCTCGATCTCCTGACCTCGTGATCCGCCCGTCTTGGCCTCCCAAAGTGCTGGGATTACAGGCTTGAGCCACCGCACCCGGCCTCAACACATTTTTATTTCGGGTAGGTGCTGGAGACAAAAAGTGAATAGAAGATGCGGTATCTGATTTGAAGTAGAAAGGTGAGGAAGGAATAAGTCAGTGTGCCGGGGCTGTCCTGGAAGCACAGCTGCACTCTGGGAGGGAGAGGAGAGCGCCCCACTGCCTGAGCAGGGCATCACGCTGGAGGCCTTGAAGGCCAGGTATGGGTGTGCCTGCTGGGCAGGAGCATGGGGACATTCCATGGAGCACAGGGGCCCAGGTGAGAACCGAGGCGTATGTGCAAAATGATGAACAGAGAGAAAAGTTCATGGTAGGGAGAAAGAAGGCTGTTTAGGATTGTGAAGATGTAAAAGGAGATCTGGGCTTTATCCTGGAGACACTGGGGAGCCATGGTAGGTCTTTGAGCAGGGGAGTGACTTCCCACTTGGCCTCTCATGCAGCGGAGAGCAGAATGGATTGGCAGATTGGCTTAGGGAGAGACCAAAACGTCAGGCGGGGTAGGAGGAGCAGCAGGAAAGCGTTAGGGTGGTCTCGGAGGGATGGGGGACCTGCATGAGGAAGATGAGGAGTGGAGCTGAGCAGGAGGAAGGGAGCTGCCCGGCTTGCAAGGCTCATTGGATGTGGAAAGTGAGTCCTGTGCTTCTTGCTATAAACGTGTTGTGTGTGTGTATGTGTGTCTTTGTGTCTGTGTGAGACACAGTCTCACTCTGTCACTCAGACTGAAATGCAGTGGCGCCATCTTGGATCACTGCAGCCTCAACCTCCTGGGCTCACACGATCCTCCCACCTCAGCCTCCCAAGCAGCTAGGATTGCAGACCTGTGCCACCACAGCTGGCTAATTTTTTTTCACTTTTTTTTTTTTTTTTTTTTTAAGACGGAGTTTCACTCTTGTTGCCCAGGCTGGAGTACAATGACGCGATCTCAGCTCACTGCAGCCTCCGCCTCCTGGGTTCAAGTGATTCTCCTGCCTCAGTCTCCTGAGTAGTTGGGATTACAGGCATGTACCACCACACCCGGCTAATTTTGTATTTTTGGTAGAGATGGGGTTTCTCCATGTTGGTCAGGCTAGTCTCGAACTCCCAACCTCAGGTGATCTGCCTGCCCCGGCCTCCCAAAATGCTGGGATTACAGGTGTGAGCCACTGTGCCCAGCCTTTTTTTTTTTTTTTTTTTTGAGATGGAGTTTCACTCAGCCGCCCAGGCTGGAGTACAGTGGTGCGATATCGGCTCACTGCAGCCTCCACCTCCTGGGTTCAAGTGATTCTCCTGCCTCAGCCTCCCAAGTAGCTAGGATTACAGGCACCTGCCACCACATCCAGCTAATTTTTTGTGTTTTTAATAGTGACGGGATTTTACCATTTTGACAAGGCTGGTCTTGAACTCCTGACCTCAGGTGATCTGCCCGCTTCAGCCTCCCAAAGTTCTGGGATTACAGGTGTGAACCACCACGCCCAGCCTAATTTTTTTAGTTTTGTAGAGAGAGGATCTCCCTATGTTGCCCAGGCTTGAACTCTTGGCCTCAAGCAATCCTCCTGCCTCAGGCTCCCAAAGTGCTAGGATTACAGGCATGAGCCACCATGTCTGGCCAACTATTTTGTTATAAACTATTTTAGGTGTGTGAAGAAGGATGAGGTTTTATCTTTGGTGTATTTAAATGTGTTTTGGTGAAACAATAGTCGTACAAGTTGCCAGTGGGACTCTCTGGACACAGGGCTGCAGACAAGAAGGGGCATGTTTCTTGCCAAGGGAGGTGGCAAACCACCTTCTCTCTGCTCTCCTTGGGGAAGGACAGACCCTAGGGAGCCTGCTTCTCTCCACCCTGCAGAGATCCTCACCATGGAAAAGGAAGTGGCCCAGAACCTTCTCAACGCAAAAGAGCAGGTGCACCAGGGAGGCGTGGAGCTGCAGCAGCTGGAAGCCGGGCTTCAGGAGGCCGGGGAGGAGGACGCCCATCTGAAGGCCAGCCTCCTATATCCTTTTCTGCTAGGGGTCAGTCTTGCTAGAAAACATGCATAGGGCCAGCTGCAGTGGCTCGCGCCTATAACCCCAGCACTTTGGGAAGCCCAGGTGGGAGGATCTTGTTGCCCAGGAGTTGGACACCAGCCTGGGCAACAGATACCCTATCTCTACAAAAATAAAAAAATTAAGCCGGGTGCAGTGGCTCATGTCTGTAATCCTAGCACTTTGGGAGGCCGAGGAGGGCGGATTATGAGGTCAGGAGATCGAGACCATCCTGGCTAACACAGTGAAACCCCGTCTCTACTAAAAATACCAAAAAAATTAGGCAGGTGCGGTGTCCGGCGCCTGTTCCCAGCTACTCAGGAGGCTGAGGCAGGAGAATGGCATGAGCCCAGGAGGCAGGGCTTGCAGTGAGCTGAGATCACGCCACTGCACTCCAGCCTGGGCAACAGAGTGAGACTTTGTCTCAATAAGTAAATAAATAAATACATGAATAAATAAGCAAGCAAGCTGGGCATGGTGGTACACGCCTGTAGTCTCAGCTACTTGGGAGGCCGAGGTGGAAGGATTACTTGGGCCTGGGAGATTGAGGCTGCACTCCAACCTGGGTGACAGAGCAAGACCCTGTCTCAAAAAAAAAAAAAAGAGACCAAGCGCAGTGACTCACACCTGTAATTACAGCACTTTGGGAGGCTGAAGCAGACAGATCACTTGAGGTCAGGAGTTCGAGACCAGCCTGGCCAACATGGTGAAATCCTGCCTCTACTAAAAATACACGAATTAGCAGGCGGTGGTGGTGTGCGCCTATAATCCCAGCTACTCAGGAGGCAGGGGCTTGAGAATCACTTGAACCTGGGAGGCGGAGGTTGCAGTGAGCTGAGATCACGCCACTGCACTCCAGCCTGGGTGACAAAGCAAAACTCTGACTCAAAGTAGAAAGTGTGCGTAGATAGAGCCAAGACACTGGGCCTCCCAGCTGCAGTTAGCGCAGGGGCAGCCCTCTCAAAAGCTGGGGTCCTTAACCACCTGCCCTACTCAGCTCACCAGAGAGCTGGAAGAGCTCAAGGAGATCGAGGCAGATCTGGAGCGACAGGAGAAGGAGGTCGACGAGGACACGACAGTCACAATCCCCTCGGCCGTGTAGGTTCTGCCAAAGCGTGTGCCTGCCTGTGCCTCCTTGTGCAGTCCGGCTCTTGGTTGAAGTCAGTGCTGGGTAACTTACTTTCTTTCTTTTTTTTTTTTTTTTTTGTCTTCCTGTAGGTACGTGGCTCAACTTTACCACCAAATTAGTAAAATTGAGTGGGATTATGAGTGTGAACCAGGGATGATCAAAGGCAGTATCCTTTTTGGGGAGCCATTTTAACCCTTATGCACTGTAGGTAGGGATGTAAAATGGTGCATAGCAAGACCCTGTAAAAATTAGCCAGGTGTGGTGGTGTGCACCTGTAGTCCCAGCTACCTGGGAGGCTGAGGTGGGAGGATCACTTGAGGCCAGGAGTTTGAGACCAGCCTGGGTATCAGTGAGACCCCGTGACTACAATAAATATACAGTAAAATATAGCAGCCCAGGTGTGGTGGCTCACGCCTGTAATTCCAGCACTTTGGGAGGCCGAGGCGGGCAGAACACCCGAGGTCGGGCGTGGTGGCGCATGCCTGTAGTCCCAGCTACTCAGGAGGCTGAGGCATGAGAATCGCTTAACCCCAGGAGGCAGAGGTTGCAATGAGCCGAGATTGCGCCACTGCACTCCAGTCTGGCCTACAGAATGAGACTTTTGTCTCTAAAAAAAAAAAAAAAGTAAAGGCAGTATCCTTTTCCCCATGGGGTTGTGTGAGGGGCTGTGTGTCCCAGGCTTTCCTTACATCTGTGCCTCAGTCCATCATGGCCCCAGTGTGGCCCAGCCCATCCACCTGGACAGCACCCAGCTCTCCAGGAAATTCATCAGCGACTACCTCTGGAGCCTCGTGGACACCGAGTGGTAGCCAGGAGCCTCGTGGCTGCGTCTTCCACCCAGCGGGCATCTGCTGTGGTCGGATCCTCGGATCTATTTCAAATGAAATGTGTGCACAGATTTTTTTTTTTTTTTTTTTGTTAGACAGAGTTTCATTCTTGTTGCCCAGGCTGGAGTACAATGGCACAATGTCAGCTCACAGCAACCTCTGCCTCCCGGGTTCAAGCGATTCTCCTGCCTCAGCGTCCCAAGTAGCTGGGACTACAGGCGTGTGCCAACACTCCCAGCTAATTTTTTGTATTTAGTAGAGACGGGGATTCACCATGGTGGTCAGGCTGGTCTTGAACTCCTGACCTCAGGTGATCCACCCACCCCAGCCTCCCAAAGTGCTGGAATTACATGTGTGAACCACCGTGCCCAGCTAGACTTCTTTTTTTTTTTTTTTTTTTTTTTTTGAGAAGGAGTCTCGCTGTCGCCCAGGCTGGAGTGCAGTGATGTGATCTCAGCTCACTGCAAGCTCCGCCTCCGGGTTCACGCCATTCTCCTGCCTCAGCCTCCTGAGTAGCTGCCACCACGCCCGGCTAATTTTTTATATTTTTAGTAGAGATGGGGTTTCACCATGTTAGCCAGGATGGTCTCAATCTCCTGACTTTGTGATCCACCCACCTTTGCCTCCCAAAGTGCTGGGATTACAGGTGTGAGCCACCGCGCCTGGCTTTTTTTTTTTTTTTTTTTTTTTTTTTTTTTTACTAGATTTCTTTTTCTCTTGATTTTGGCCTCAGCTCCTAGAGTGGCCTCAGCTCAGTAACCAACGGGAGTCGACTTATCCATGCCAGGCCTGCAGTTTCACATCTGTGGCAAGATGGGACAGATGACACTGCTGTATTCGATGACAGCTCCCAGGTGTTACAAGGCTGGCCCTCATTCATTCAGGGGGTATGTTTGAGTGCCACGGTGTGCCCAGACTCTGCTAGGCACCAGAGAGACAAGACACAAGTGACGTGGCTCTCCTCCCACTGCTGACGGAGGAGTCCACACAAAAGCAGACAACACTCTAGAACTAGAGAGAGGCCCAGATTGTGACAGGAGCCACACCAGAGTGTGCTTCATGGAGGACGGAAGCAACTTTTGTGCCTGGACTTAAAAAGATAAGCCGGCCAGTGCAGTGGCTCAGGCCTGCAATTCCAGCACTGTAGGAGGCAGAGGCGGGCAGGTCACTTGAGCCCAGGAGTTGGAGACCAGCCTGGGGAACATGGCAAGACCCCTTCTCTACAAAAAAATTAAAAAATTTGGCCTGGCGCAGTGGCTCATGCCTGTATAATCCTAGCACTTTGGGATCTAAAACACAACACTTCCCAGCTGCCCTTGTAGTTAAGGTCTGGCCAGTGAAATGTACGTGAAAGTGTTACATGACACTTCTATAAGGATTCTTTTTTTTTTTTTTTTTTTTTGAGACAGAGTCTCGCTCTGTCGCCCAGGCTGGAGTGCAGTGGCCGGATCTCTGCTCACTGCAAGCTCCGCCTCCCGGGTTCACGCCATTCTCCTGCCTCAGCCTCCCGAGTAGCTGGGACTACAGGCGCCCGCCACCTCGCCCGGCTAGTTTTTTGTATTTCTTAGTAGAGACGGGTTTCACCGGGTTAGCCAGGATGGTCTCGATCTCCTGACCTCGTGATCCGCCCGTCTCGGCCTCCCAAAGTGCTGGGATTACAGGCTTGAGCCACCGCGCCCGGCCTCTAGAAGGATTCTTAAATGACAAGTACAACCTTTCTTCCCCCTTCCTATTTCCTGGAATGTGGGCGTGATGGCTGGAGCCCTGGCAGCCATACTGCCACATGTACAGACGAGTGCAGTCCCTTAGGGATGACAGGAGCCTGGTTCCCCGATGATAGCAGAGCCAGATATCAACACAGACTTATAAATGGGGGAGAGAAGGGAGAGAACCAACCTCAACTTCTACCTCGTGTAAGCTGCTGGTTTGGGGGGTTTTCTGTGACAGATACCAAAATAAGTCCTAACTGATTGAACATGTACTCCAGTCCAGGGCCGGCCAATCAATGTGTTCATCATTTTCCCATCCTCGGTGTTTTGGGTACCACTAAGGGAAGGAGGCTTGCACACCACCTGCCTGCCTGAGGGAGGAGAGAGGGAGGTGGGGTCCCGCCCACACGGTTGTCCCCGGATACAGCTTTGTCCTTGGATGTGTTAGTTCCATGAACTTGGACTTGGGTTTCATGTCGCTTTCCATGACTGAACTTTAAGTGCAGTTCTTTCTTAATCAGGGGCGTTTTTAGGCAGAGGGAACAGTCAGCTTTAACAGCTTCTGAGCATGTTCCACGGACACTGAAATGGTCCGTTCAGGTGACCCTCAGGTCCTGGGGTGAGAAGGCTGAACTGGTGGCCTCCAGGGAGATCAACCTAGAAAAGAGGGATAAGGGCCGGGCGCGGTGGCTCACGCCTGTAATTCCAGCACTTTGGGAGCCTGAGGTGGGTGGATCACAAGGTCAAGACGTCAAGACCATCCTGGCCAACACGGTGAAACCCCCCAACACTTTGGGAGGCTGAGGTGGGTGGATTACAAGGTCAGGAGATCAAGACTATCCTGGCTAACATGGTAAAACCCCATCTCTATTAAAAATACAAAAAACTAGCCTGGGCCGGGTGCAGTGACTGACGCCTGTAATCCCAGCACTTTGGGAGGCCAAGGCGGGCAGATCACGAGGTCAGGAGATCTAGACCATCCTGGCCAACACGGTGAAACCCCATCTCTACTAAATATACAAAAAAATTAGCCAGGCATCATGGCGGGCGCCTGTAGTGCCAGCTACTCGGAAGGCTGGGGCAGGAGAATGGTGTGAACCCGGGAGGCGGAGCTTGCAGTGAGCTGAGATCGCGCCACTGCACTCCAGCCTGGGCGACATAGTGAGACTCCGTCTCAAAAAAAAAAAAAATATCCTGGCGTGGTGGTAGGCGCCTGTAGTCCCAGCTACTCGGGAGGCTGAGGCAGGAGAATGGCGTGAATCTGGGAGGCGGAGCTTGCAGTGAGCCGAGATTGTGCCACTGCACTCCTGCCTGGGCAACAGCAAGACTCCATCTCAAAAAAAAAAAGAAAAGAAAAGGGGGCTGGGCATGGTGGCTCATGCCTGTAATATCAGCAACTTTGGAAGGCTAAGGCAGGTGGGTTACCTGACATCAGGAGTTCAAGACCAGCCTGGCCAGCATGGTGAAACCCCGTCTCTACTAAAAATACAAGTTAGCCAGGCGTGGTGGCAGGCACCTGTAATCCCAGCTACTCTGGAGGCTGTGGCAAGAGAGTCGCTTGAACCCAGGAGGTGGAGGCTATAGTGAGCCGAGATCGTGCCATTCCACTCCAGGCTGGGCAACAAGAGTGAAACTCCATCTCAAAAAAAAAAAAAATTTTTTAAGGGATTTTTGAGTCTAGCCCTGAAATGTCAGAAATCTCAGTCCATTCGGCTTGCAAAGATTCTGAGAATGGTGGGCCTGGGTTTAGATGTGTTCCTAGAAGCCCTTGGGGCTGTTTTAATTTTCCAAGTTCATGGATTTTCTCTCTTTTTTCTTTTCTTGAGATAGTCTCACTCTGTCACCCAGGCTGGAGTGCACTGGCACGATGTCGGCTCACTGCAGCCTCAACCTCCTGGGCTCAAGCAAACCTCCCACCTCAGCCTGGGAAGCAGCTGAGACTACAGGTGCATGCCACCGTGCCCAGGTAATTTTTGCACTTTTTGTAGAAATGGGATCTTGCTATGTTACCCAGACCGGTCTCAAACTCCTGGGCTCAAGTGATCCTCCCACTTTGGCCTCCCAAAGCGCTGGGATTAGGGGCATAAGCGACAGCGCCCGGCCGGTTCTTTTATGTGACCTGAACAGGGAGCAGAGTCCTCTATTTGTGCCTCTGACCCCCAAAGATCTGAAGACCTGAAGCAAGCAGGGCTTTTCTGCCTCAGCTCTAGTGACATTGGGCCCGGCCGTTCTGTGTGTTGGGGGCTGTCCTGGGCGTCATAGGACAGTTAGTGTCATCCCTGGCCTCCACCCACCAAATGCCAGTAGTTCCCCCTCAGCCTTAACAACAGGAAATGTCTCCAGCTGTTGCCAGTGTCCCTTCCGGGAGGAAGTCACACAAAGCCTCTCGCCTGCCTTGAAGCCTCAGGCAGGGACCAGTTTGCAAGTCAGGTGTCAGTGCCAGGGTTGGCTGAGCCTGCTGTCACCTTTGTGGTCATTCCTTCCCGCACACGGGACAGGGTGCCTCCACTGGCCGGTTCTCCGGTGCAACTGTGGGCGCCAGGAGTGGAGTGGGCCCAGCCCATGCATGGCTGAGAGTCCTGGGGTGGGGGAATGGGCACGTTTCCCTCTCGTCCTGCAAACTGCAGCTCCAAGTGCCCTGGAGAGAAAGCAGGCATGGGGACAGAGGGGCCGCAGTGACGAGGGTTCTGGGAGCCTAGGTTTATCTGTACCCCTGGCCCAGGGCCCGTGCCCCCCCACCCTGGGGTTGGCACTCCCTCCCCACAGGAATGGCCTGGCTTTGTTCCCAGAGGGGGCCAAGGAGCCATTGCCCTGCCCTGTCACTCCACATCCCCTCCACCCCAGCAACCTGGACCTCAGTTTCCCCAAGGAAGAGACGGTCCCATCAGGGGGCCTGTGCTGGGGCTCAGAGAGGCCCTGTGCCCACCACCCACATCCCCGTTCCCATCCCCCTCAGGCAGGTCCAGGGTCCCCTCTATGGGGAGAGTGAGTGGGAGAGGAACGCGGCCTGGTGGGGGCCCAGCGGGCGGGTTCCGGGAGGTGCCTGATCTCCGGGGCCGGGAGAGGCCCCACTCCGCATGCCTGGCCCCTGACTCACTGCCCAGTGCTGGCTGAGTGCCCAGGACAGCCTGAGGCCGGTGGCCCCCAGCCCCGCCCCTCCCACCCCCGCCCCCGTTTGTTCTCCGTCTGAGAGCTGCCCCTTCGGCCACCGGCTCTTTCCTGAATGATGGAGGCTGGCCAGAGGCTTGTTGATGGCTCAGCCCAGCCCTGCTGAGGTGGGAGTAAAGTTTCAGGCCCCAGGACGTGGGGCTCCACACTGGTCCCTGCAGCACTGAGGCTCAACCCCAGGACCATCCATTTTACAGATGGGGAAACTGAGGCACGCAGGACAAGGACGACCCTGGATTCTGAACTTAAGCAGTGAAGCCCCCCAATGCCCCCCAGGGGCAGGGTGATCTCACTCGGGGCCAGGGCAGCGTGTTTGCATCAGCAGCCCCTGGAGGATGACGCTGGCTTCTCAGATGGGAGGCAGCTCCTTTGAGGAGTCCACCTTGTGTCCGAAGCCACCCAGGTGGGAAGCGGCCAAGCCAGGGTGGGCATCCACACCTGCACCTGCCCGAGCCCCAGAGGGCGGCAGGGGGGCAGCCCAAAGCTCTAGCCACTTAGTCATTATTGGCAGGAGGTGTGCAGGCCACGAACTCACACCACGGCCAGTCCCCTGCTCGTAACTGGTGTTTCTGGGGACAGGCGCCCAGGGAGTCTCGAGGCTGAAGCCTTCCTCGGGCTCTGCTGCTCACTGGGCAGCTTCCCCTGAGGACTAGACTCGGGTCCCTTTCCCCAGACTCCCAGGCCCTGGTGGGGGTAAAGTGCGGTAAAGTGCATCCTCAGCCAATAGTGGAGGCCACCCAGAGGGGCAGGCGGCCGGGAGCAGCTTGGGATGGCTGCGCCTTTTTTTTTTGAGACGGGGTCTCGCTCTGTCGCCCAGGCTGGAGTGCAGTGGCCGGATCTCAGCTCACTACAAGCTCCGCCTCCTGGGTTCACGCCATTCTCCTGCCTCAGCCTCCTGGGTAGCTGGGACTACAGGCACCCACCACCATGCCCAGCTAATATTTTTTTTTTTTTTTAGTAGAGATGAGGTTTCACCGTGTTAGCCAGGATGGTCTCGATCTCCTGACTTCATGATCCGCCCGTCTCGGCCTCCCAAAGTGCTGGGATTACAGGCTTGAGCCACCGCGCCTGGCCTTTTTTTTTTTGAGACAGGGTCTCACTCTGTTGCCTAGGCTGGAGTGCAGTAGTGTGATCACAGCCTCACTGCAGCCTCGAATTCATCGGCTCAAACAATCCGCCTGCCTCAGCCTCCTGAGTAGCTGGGGCCAAGCCTTTCATGCAACCCTCCTCTGGCCTGGCATTCAGTGCCCCTTCCCTGATAGTTCTGGACTAAGACGTGCTCAAGGTTCTTCCTAGTTTATGGTTAAAAGAAACATCATGGCCGGGTGCAGTGGCTCACCCCTGTAATCCCAGCACGTTGGGAGGCTGAGGCAAGCAGATTACGAGGTCAGGAGTTTGAGACCAGCCTGGCCAAGATGGTGAAACCCCATCTCTACTAAAAATACAAAAATTAGTTGAGCGTGGTGGCACATGCCTGTAATGCCAGCTACTTAGGAGGCTGAAGCAGGAGAATCGCTTGAACCCAGGAGGCGGACATTGCAGTGACCTGAGATCACACCACTGCACTCTAGCCTGGGTGACAGAGCAAGACTCCGTCTCAAAAAAAATAAAGAAAGAAACAGATCGCAATAGGGCTTGCCTGTGCACAGGAAGCAAGCTTCCAAGGCTGGATTTGAACCCAGGGTTGTCGGGTCTGAAGCTTCAGTTTTGCTTCTGGGATGGACAGGATGGGAGAGGCCAGGAAGACCAGTTTTGTGTCATTGGCATGACAGTGCTTGGGTTCTGCGGGGGACCCCCCCGAGGTCTGGGACTACAGCCTCCAGGCAACTCATCTAGGAATGTGGGCCACCCTCGTCCACTCTCACAGTGCTCCACAACCTCCAGTGACCTCATATATATATATACACACACACATATATGTATATATATTTTTTGAGATGGAGTCTTGCCCTGTCACCCAGACTGGAGTGCAATGGCGTGATCTCGGCTCACTGCAACCTCCGCCTCCTGGGTTCAAGCGATTCTCTTCCCTCAGCCTCCCAAGTAGCTGTGATTACAGGCACCTGACATCACGTCCCACTAATTTTTGTATTTTTTTAAGTAAAGACGGGGTTTCACCAGGTTGGCCAGGCTGGTCTGGAACTCCTGACCTCAGGTGATCCACCCACCTCGGCCTCACAAAGTGCTAGGATTACAGCCACTGCGCCTGGCTGGCCTCCCATATTTACTTAGAAATGTGAACTGGGCCAGGCACTGTGGCTCATGCCTGTAATCCCAGCACTTTGGGAGGCCAAGGCAGGAAGATTGCTTGAACTGAGGAGTTCAAGACCACCCTGGACAACACGGTGAGACTCCTGTCTCTACAAAAGACCTAAAAAATTAGCCAGGCATGGTAGCATGCACCCATAGTCCTGGCTACTTGGGAGGCTGAGGCGGGAGGATTGCCACAACCCTGGGAGGTCAAGGCTGCAGTGAGCTAGGATCGCACCACTGCACTCCAGCCTGGGTGACAAAGCGAGGCCCTGTCTCAAAAAAAAAAAAAAAAGAAAAAAAAGAGGGGAGGGGAGGAGGGGAAGAAGGAAGGGAGGGACGGAGGGAGGGAGGGAGGAAGGAAGGAAGGGAGGAAGGGAGGGAGGGAAGGAGAGAGAGAGAGAGAAAGGAAAGGAAGGAAGGAAGAAAGAAAAGAAAAAAAGAGAAATGTGTGCTGTAAGCCTGTGGCCGGCCAGGCCCTCCTTCATGGAGTCACACCCCGGTGGAGGCCACTGTGTCAGGCTTTCTGCAGGCGGGTGTCAGAGCCAGGGCTTTAATTCGAGCTGTGCTCTTAATCCCTACCCACAAATGAACACTGTGGGGTGGCGGGGGGGGTTCTCTGTGGCTCTGTGGGAGGCCCAGGGAGGAGGCGTCATTTGTCCCAGACTTGAGTCCCCAGGGGATAAAGGTGTGGAGACTGTGAGCCAGGCAGGGGACACAGCAAGGCTGGCATGGAGGAGACAGGGGGATAGCAGGAGGGCAGGGTCCTTGATCACGCCAGGCCTGCAGTCCACAGGGCAATGTGGGGAGGATTTTCCGATTCCAAGACAAACCCCAGCTCTGGGAGAAGGGAACCTGACATGGGCCCCTTGACACAGCGGCCCCACCTGTCTAGGTGGCTGATGTCATTATTTACCCCCAAGCTCCCCGCTCCCCATCCCAGGAAAAGCCCCAGAGCAGCCCAGCCCAGGGGAGGGACGACTCCGGATGGAGCAGAAAGTTGCCAGGAAACCCAAGCGGCCGTGCTCAGTGGGGTGATGGGGACCAGGGACTCCCACTCAGAACCCTCAGTGGCTTTTTTATTCCTTCATCATCATGGAAAATCACTGCCTGCAAGGGAGGAAAGTGCTGACCCCAGACTGGGGAGGTTGGGGGGGACTAAGCCAGGGCCAGCTGCAGGGCCGGGCAGCCTACACCCCTCTCCCCACCTCCCTCCGGCAGCCCTGGCTCAGCCCAGAGACTCAGGCTGACTCACTGCAGACAGCTGTGGTCTGGGATGCCTCGGGCTGCTGGAAGAGGAACGGCCTGGGGACAGGAGAGGGGGAGGGACATTAGTTGTGGGTGTCAGACTTGCTGGGAGTGGGGCAGATTCCTCCCACCTTCCACTCTGTCCTGGCCAGAGCTGTTGAGCCTGCGGAGACAGGACAGGACCACCAGCCCTCATCCGGTCTGCAGGGGTGGCGTTCCCCAAGCTGCAGGCTGCCCCCGGCCCTGCAGGACAAGCGCCTTTGGGCGGGTGCTGAGCCTGTGGACCAGGGAGCCAGAAGCTCATTTTACCAGCGCCCCGTTCTGAGCCAGAGAACTGGAACCGGCGAGGATCAGAATCCAGCCACAGTGACCCGAGACTCCTATTTCCCTCTGTAAAATGGGTGGCTGTCACCCTCCCTCCCTTCGGCGACCAACAGGGCAGAACAATAGATGGTCAGGAAACTCTGAATGTCTGCAGGTCTGTGTCACCCTCAAAGCAAAGCCCTGGTACAGGCTCCCAATGCAGCAGCCAAGGCTGGATACCAGAATCTTCCATCACCTCTGTCCTCTCCTCTGGGTCATGCCCCACCCGTGCTGTGCACCCGGTCCCCCCACCCCTGCCTGGGGATGCACCCCGGTCCTGCCCACCCCCACCCCCCGTCTCAGTCTCAGTACCCTTGAGCCGCCACCTCCCAGGCCCTCCCGTTTTCCTGGCCATCTGAGCCCACTTATCCTGTTTGCCACTTGGTTGAGCACCAATTTCGTCAATCAAGCAATTATCGAGCGCCTGTGTGCAGGCTCCGGGACGCTTCCTGTGTGGGCTGCTCCATTTTCCCTCCCAGGGGCGTTTTGGAAGCTTCCCAAAACAAAAGGCGGAAGGCAGGAAGGAAGTGCCACCCTGTGGACGCGGGGAAGATGGCAGGCCCTGCCTTTGTCTCCGGGCGCCTGCGCAGCCCCCATCCCATCCCACTTCCAGAGCCCCTGGGGAGGGGGAGATTAGCTTTGTCTCCATTGTCGGGGGGAGAAACTGAGGCTCTGAGGTGCCCGTCACCCCGCGAGTCAGTGGCAGAGCCAGGATGTGAACCCAGGTGGCCTGGTCAGTCTGCTCTTTTTGAATTTTTGTGGTGTTTTGTTTTTTGAGACGGAGTTTCGCTCTTGTTGCCCAGGCTGGAGTACAATGGCGGGATCTCAGCTCACAGCAGCCTCTGCCTCCCAGGTTCAAGCAATTCCCCTGCCTCAGCCTCTGCCTCCCAGGTTCAAGCAATTCTCCTGCCTCAGCCTCCTGAGTAGCTGGGATTACAGGCATGCGCCAATACACCCGGGTAATTTTGTGTTTTTAGTAGAGACGGGGTTTCTCCAGGTTGGTCCGGCTGGTCTCAAGTCCCCAAGCTCAGGTGATCTGCCCAGGTTGGTCTCCCAAAGTGCTGGGCTCAAGAGATCCTCCCACGTCAGCCTCCCAAGTAGCTGGGACTACAGGTGTACACCATCACACCTGGCTGGTAATTTTAAAATTTCTTTGTTGTTGTTTGTTTTTTTAAGGCAGAGTCTCGTTCTGTCACCTGGAGTGCAGTGGCACGATCTTGGCTCATTGCAACCTCAGCCTCCCGAGTTCAAGAGATTCTCCTGCCTCAGCCTCCCGAGTAGCTGGGATTACAGGTACGCGCCACCACACTTGGCTAATTTTTGTATGTTTAGTAGAGACGGGGTTTTACCATTTTGGCCAGGCTGGTCTTGAACTCCTGACGCGGGAAAGATGACAGGCCCTGCCTTTGTCTCCGGGCGCCTGCGCAGCCCCCATCCCATCCCACTTCCAGAGGCCCTGGGGAGGGGGAGATTAGCTTTGTCTCCATTGTCGGGTGGAGAAACTGAGGCTCTGAGGTGCCCGTCACCCCGCGAGTCAGTGGCAGAGCCAGGATATGAATGCAGGTGGCCTGGTCAGTCTGCTCTTTTTGAATTTTTATGGTGTTTTGTTTTGTTTTTTGAGACGGAGTTTCGCTCTTGTTGCCCGGGCTGGAGTACAATGGCGGGATCTCAGCTCACTGCAGCCTCTGCCTCCCAGGTTCAAGCAATTCTCCTGCCTCAGCCTCCTGAGTAGCTAGGATTACAGGCATGCGCCAATACGCCCGGGTAATTTTGTGTTTTTAGTAGAGACGGGGTTTCTCCAGGTTGGTCAGGCTGGTCTCAAACCCCCAACCTCAGGTGATCTGCCTGCCTCAGCCTCCCGGAGTGCTGGGATTATAGGTGTGAGCCTGGAAATTTTAGAATGTTTTTTAGAGATGGGGTCTTGCTATATTGCCCAGACTGCTCTTGAACTCCTAGGCTCAAGCAATCCTCCTGCCTCAGGCTCCCAAACTGCTGGGATTACAGGCATGAGCCGTGACCCCCGGCCACGTTTGTGGGCCTAACCACCCCAGTGTCGTGTCACCCCCAGGCTGACCCTGTCCCTCCTTCAATCCACCCAGTAAGGCACCATTACCTGGGCTTCATCAGCCCGTCCCTGTTGGGTTTAGGCCGTGGGAGGCAGTGGTGGGAGATAGAGCCTGGAGCAGGGGATGGGCTGGACTCTTTCCCCGCTCCCTCTGCCGGGGACCACATGTGTAGCAGTTCTTTCCCTCCTATGAGTTTCTGGCTCCCACCAGCTCCCAGGCTCCAGAAACCACGTCTTCCCTCTCCTGGTTTTGTGGTGGTGACGCTTTCTGCTGTTGCTTATTTCTGGGTTACCTCACTGTCCCCCCGTTTCATCTTGAACATTTTTTGTGATTTTAATTGTAATCCAATACACCTCACATAAAATTGACCATGTTAACCCTTTTTTTGAGACGGAGTCTCTCTCTGTCGCCCAGGCTGGAGTGCAGTGGCGTGATCTCAGCTCACTGCAACCTCCGCCTCCTGAGTCCAAACGATTATCCCGCCTCAGCCTCCCAAGTAGCTGGAATTACAGGCACCCACCAGCACGCCTGGCTAATTTTTTTGTATTTTTAGTAGAGGCGGGGTTTCACTATGTTGGGCAGGCTGATCTCGAACTCCTGACCTTGTGATCTGCCCGCCTCAGCCTCCCAAAGTGCTGGAATTACAGGCGTGAGCCACCGTACCCGTCTTTCATTTCTTTTATCCCCTGTAGTGTCCCACAAGCCTAGGAGAGAGCGTGGTTCGCAGTAAGCACTCAACATTTGTCGAGTGAATGAATGGACGAGCAGAGGACTTGACAAAATCTCCAACCCAGAGAGGCGACAGCAGAGAACGCACTCACCAGGTCAGCCATCACAGCACAGGCCAGGTACCGTGGCAGCCCGTGGAGACTGCATGTTGCCCAGAGTTCTGGGAAAATCTTCCCCTTCTGGGTCCTTCTCCTAGGGAGTCCAGTCCACAAACAGATGAAAGAAGGAAGCGAGGCTGGCCTGGGCGGGGGCTCACACCTGTAATCCCAGCACTTTGGGAGGCTGAGGCGGGCAGGTTACCCAAGGTCAGGAGTTCAAGACCAGCCTGACCAACATGGCGAAACCCCGTGTCTACCAAAAATTCAAAAATTAGCCAGGCATTGGCTGGGTGCGGTGGCTCATGCCTGTAATGCAAGCATTTTGGGAGGCTAAGGTGGGCAGATCACAAGGTCAGGAGATCAAGACCATCCTGGCTAACACAGTGAAACCCCGTCTCTACTAAAAATACAAAAAATTAGCCGGGCGTGGTGGCGAGCGCTTGTGGCCCCAGTTACTTGGGAGGCTGAGGTGGGAGAATGGCATTAACCCAGGAGGCGGATGTTGCAGTGAGCTGAGATGGCGCCACTGCACTGCAGCCTGGGCGGTAGAGCAAGACTCCATCTCAAAAAAAAAAAAAAAAAAAAAATTGCCAGGCATAGTGGCACTCGCCTGTAATCCCAGCTACTAGGGAGGCTGAGGCAGGAGAATTGCTTGAACCTGGGAGGCGGAGGTTGCAGTGAGCCAAGATCATGCCACGGCTCTCCAGCCCGGGGCGACAGAGCCAGACTCCATCTCAAAAAAAAAAAAAAAAAAAAAAAGCGAACAGAAGAAAGTGCATCGAGTTTAGACAAACTGGTTCATTTAAGAAATTTAATTGATCACAGTAAGACATTCAGGCTACAAAAACCTTCTATACAGTGGTTTAAAAAGTGACACCCGTCTCCCAGAAGCCACTCATACATACAGCGGGGACATCATTCTCCCGAAAAGCATTGCACACAGTCCAGTTCGTGCAAATAATCTTTGTACATAAAGAAGAGGCATTTCAGAGACAATAACCCACTACGCAGGGCCCCGAGAATAGTCACTGAACAAATACAGCAACCAGGCTTTGCATAAATAAATAGATTTTATATATACGTATATATATATAAGTGATAACAGTTTCAACCAATATACAAAGTGCAAACATAACAAAAAACCCCACTATCTGTCCAGGGACGCATTTACATGCTCCGGAACCAGAAAGGCTTGTCATGGTTCCCTGCACTGGGGGGGCACAGTTTTCGTCCCTGGGGACAACAGCCAATCCCTGTGACATCTTCACACCGGGAATCTGAGGGAGGCTGTCACTCTCTCTCGGGTCATCAGTGCAACAGTAACATTTAGGGCAATTTCAGAAAGAACCTGAAGTCCCATCAAACGATCCAGACTGGAGGATTTACTTTTTTTTTTTATAGTTTTATTTATGAGATAGGGTCTTGATCTGTTGCCCAGGCTGGAGTGCAGTAGCTCGATCGTGGCTCACTGCAACCTCCACCTCCTGGGCTCAGGTGATCCTCCTGCCTCAGCCTCCCGAGTAGCTGGGATCACAGGCACGTACCACCGCACCCCGCTGATTTTTAACTTTTTGATTTTTGTAGCGATGGGATCTCGCTTTGTTGCTCAGGCCTGGTCTCCAACTCCTGAAAATCTTCCCCTTCTCGGTCCTTCTCCTGGGGAGTCCAATCCACAAACAGATGAAAGAAAGGAGTGAGGCCGGCCTGGGCGGTGGCTAACACTTGTAATCCCAGCACTTTGGGAGGCTGAGGTGGGCAGATCACCCAAGGTCAGGAGTTCAAGACAAGCTTGACCAACATGGTGAAACCTCGTCTCTACCAAAAATTCAAAAAGTAGCCAGGCGTTGGCTGGGCGTGGTGGCTCACGCCTGTAATGCAAGCATTCTGGGAGGCTAAGGTGGGTAGATCACGAGGTCAGGAGATCAAGTGATCCTTCTGACTCAGCTTCCCAAAGTGCTGGGATTACAGGGGATTACAGGCATGAGGCACCTGTGTCTGGCCAACTTCATTTTTTAAGAGATGGGGTCTTACTATGTTGCCCAGGCTGGAGTGCAGTGGCATAATCATAGCTCACAGCAGCCTCAAATGCCTGAGCTCAAACCATCCTCCCACCTTAGCCTCGCCATGCCTGGCCAGAGGACACAGGCTTCTGATGCACCAGGCATGTGTTTTTGTTTTGTTTTGTTTTGTTTTGTTTGAAACAAGTTTCGCTTTTGTCACCCAGGCTGGAGTGCAATGGCACGATCTCAGCTCACTGCAACTTCCAACTCCTGGGTTCAAGTGATTCTCCTGCCTCAGCCTCCCGAATCGCTGGGATTACAGGCGCGCACCACCACACCCAGCTACCTTTTGTATTTTTCGTAGAGACAGAGTTTCACCATGTTGGCCAGGCTGGTCTCGAACTCCTAACCTCAGATGACCCGCCCTCCTCGGCCTCCCAAAGTGCTGGGATTACAGGTATGAGCCACCGCGCCCGGCCACCATGCATGTTTTAAACACATACCCATCAATGATAAGATCAGGGATGTGAATGGCTTGGAGGCATTTGCATAGTAGTGGAGGCACTAGGTGAGCAGACATAAAGAAGACAATGGCAGTTCTCGATATTCACCATCACGGCTTTGAAGTCCTGGTCAACCTGCCCCTGTCTGTCTCTGGCATTCATTGACACAGGCTTTCCCTGGCCTGGGATCCCATCCCAACACACACGACAGAAAACAGTGCAAAATAACACAGATGCTGAATTTACACAATGTACAACTCTGAACTGAGAAAGTGCAAGGAGACCACAGGAATGGAAGTGGGTAGGGGTGGGGAGGGCGGGCACCAGGCTGGCGTCCTGACAGCCACACCTGGGTGCAGGCCACGTGTCCTCATGGCCAAAGTGAGGACACACCTGGGTGCCTGGCCAAGGTGTCTCAGGCACTTAATAAATATTAAGGGTGACCAGAGACTCAGGCTCTCCCTCTGGGAAGTGGCATCATCTGGTGAATGAGTTTGGTCTCAGTGCCACCACGGATTCAGCCAGATCAGTTCCGACGCCATGAATCCCTTTTCCTGGTTTGAGGAAGGTACAAGCCCAGCTTGAAAGACACCGGGTGAGTCATGATTCGGGGGTGACAGGGCAAAGGCTAACTTGGCTGTTGAGCAAGGCTTGCATAGAAGAGGTAAACACGTTGACTCCTGAGTTTAAGGGTTCGGCTTAGAGACTGGTGGACGAGGCAGGGCCGGGGGTCCCGTTGGTGACATCTGCTATCGTGTGTTGAAAGCCACTTGCTTCTCTGGACCTGACGTCCCCTGCCCTTTCATTTTCCATGTTTGAGGATTGTGTCACGGTGGAGAGAAACTCAAAACTTCCAAATGGACGTGTCATCCTGGCATCCCTGGGCCTGTTTCTCTTCTCCTTCACAAGTAAAGAAAGAAACCAAAAATCCCAACCCAAGCCACTGCATGGACACTGTCCGAAGCCTGTTCTGCCTCCCAGATGAATAAATATATAAAACAAAGCTCTGGCAGGCAATGCTTTGGTCTTCTCTGTCTTTGACTGAAACGAGGCCGGCGAGGTCTCAGGAAGGGTTCTGGGCAAGGACAGACTCCAGGAAGATGTTCACGCCACGTCATCCTCCAGACTGACCATCTGTCTCTGCCAACAAATGGTAAACAGCGGAAACTATCAGTCCAGCATTCAGGAAACTCGGCCGGAGGCCACCTACTTCTCACCTCCTGGGCTCGGCAGCCTCCCACATCCTGATCCCTCAGCATGTTCCCCCAGGAGCCGCCAGAGGGAGACGGTGAGTACACGATTCACTCACTTCCCACCGCTCGCAGGGCAAAAGCCAAAGTCCTCCCTGGTGGCCCACGAGGCTCTGCACAACCAGCCTGGTCGCCTCCTGCCTTTTTACCCCTCTTTGCTCCAGCTACAACGGCCTCAAACCCAACAGGCACGGTCCAGCCTCAGGGCCTTCGCACAGGCTGTTCCTCTGGCTCAGAGAAGCCTACCTACCCTAAACCCCTTGTCTGAAGATCAAGGCGGGCATGGTGGCTCACGCCTGCAATCCCAGCATGTGGGGAGGCCAAGGCGGGTGGATCACTTGAGGTCAGGAGTTCGAGACCAGTCTGGGCAACATGGCAAAACCTCATCTCTACTAAAAATACAAAATTCCCTGGGCATAGTGTTGTAATCCCAGCTACTCAGGAGGCTGAGGCTGAGGCATGAAAATTGCTTGAACCCAGGAGGCAGAAGTTGTAGTGAGCCAAGATCGCAACACTGCACTCCAGCTTGGGTGACAAAGCAAGACCCTGTCTCAAAACACCACCACCACCACACACACAAAACACCTCCTCTCCCTTCCTCCCTCCCAGCCCTTTGGAAACCCTTCTTTGAGTTTTGTTTTGTTTTGTTAAGAGACAAAGTCTTGCTCTGTCACTCAGGCTGGAGTGCAGTGGTGCAATCACGACTCACTGCAGTCTTGACCTCCTGCTTTAGCCTCCCTAGTAGCTGTAACTATAGGCGCTTGTCTAGGCTAAATTTTTATTATTTTGCAGAGATGGGGTCTTGCTATGCTGCCCAGGCTGGTCATGAACTCTGAGCTCAGGTGATTCACCTGCTCAGCCTCCCCAAGTTCTGGGATCACATGTATGAACCACCGTGTCCGGCCTCTGAACTCCTTTTTTTTTGAAATGGAGTTTTGCTCTTGCCACCCGGGCTGCAGTGCAGTGGTGGGATCTCGGCTCACTGCAACCTCCGCCTCCCGGGTTCAAGCGATTTTTCTATCTCAGCTTCCCAAGTAGCTGGGATTACAGGTGCCCACTACCACGCCCAACTAATTTTTTGTATTTTTAGTAGAGACGGGGTTTCCTTATGCTGGGCAGGCTGATCTTGAACTCCTGACCTCAGGTGATCCACCACCTTGGCCTCCCAAAGTGCTGGGATTACAGGCGTGAACCACCGCGCCTGGCCTCTGAACTCCTTTTGACTTTCTTTGCTCTGTCACCATCTGATGGAACTCTATTTGCTGATCCAGCGTTCCTCTACATCACCGAGGCCATTGTCCACTGACATTCTGAACGAGCGCGCAGAAGCATTCACCTAATGCCGTCCTCGATCTGGAGGGCTGGGGAAGCCTCGGCCTGGTCCCTTGAGAATCCTATGCCTCCAGCTGGGAGGGGGCCGCCATGGGCTCTGGCCTTCTAGAGGGGGTCACTCACCGAGGGGTAGCTGTAGCCGTCCTGGTTGCGGCAAATGTGGACCTCATCCTCTGTGGTCTTCTGATAGACAGGGTTGTCAAAGTTGATGCTGTTGATGCTCTTCAGCCGCCAGTTCTTCCAGAGGAGGAAGGCCCCCAAGCAGAGGAAGACGAGGAGCACTGTAGGGAGAGGCACACTCTGTCACACAGCTCCGCTCAAGACAAGAGACCCAGCTCCATGGCTGGAGCGAAAACACGGGCATCGTACCATAACCTGGACTCTTGGTCTTTTATGTTTGTTTAGAGATAGTCTTGAGGGCTGGGCACAGTGGCTTACGCCTGTAATCCCAGCACTTTGGGAGGCCGAGGCGGGCAGATCATGAGGTCAGGAGTTCGAGACCAGCCTGGCCAACATGGTGAAACCCCGTCTCTACTAAAAATACAAAAATTAGCTGGGCATGGTGGCGGGTACCTGTAGTCCCAGCAATTCGGGAGACTGAGGCAGGAGAATTGCTTGAACCCGGGAGGCGGAGGTTGCAGTGAGCTGAGATTGCACCACTGTACTCCAGTCTGGTGACAGAACAAGACTCCGTCAAAAAAAAAAAAAAAGAGAGACAATGTCTTACTCTGTGCCTCAGGCTAGAGTGCAGTGGCATCATCATAGCTCACTGCAGCCTCAACCTCCTGGCCTCAAGCGATCCTCCCAACTCTGTTCTGAATAGCTGGGACTATAGACATGCACCACCATGTCCGGCTATTTTTTTTTTTTTTTGCGTTGGCAGTGGGGGCTCACGCCTGTAATCCCAGCACTTTGGGAGGCCGAGTTGGGTGGATCACGTGAGGTCGGGAGGATGAGACCAGCCTGGCCAATGAAGTGAAACCCCATCTCTACTAAAATTACAAAAACCAGCCAGGTGTGGTGGCGGGCACCTGTAATCCCAGCTACTCGGGAGGCTGAGGCAGGAGAACCGCTTGAACCCAAGAGGCGGAGGTTGCAGTGAGCTGAGGTTGAGCAACTGCACTCCAGCCTGGGCAACAAAGTGAGACTCCATCTCAAAAAAACAAAAAATAAACAGGCCGGGTGCGGTGGCTCACGCCTATAATCCCAGCACCTTGGGAGGCCGAGGCAGGTGGATCATGAGGTCAGGAGTTCAAGATCAGCCTGGTCAACATAGCGAAACCCCATCTCTACTAAAAACTACAAAAATTAGCCGGGCGTGGGGACGGGCGCCTATAGTCTCGGCTACTCGGGAGGCTGAGGCAGAAGAATTGCTTGAACCCGGGAGGTGGAGGTTGCAGTGAGCCAAGATCGTGTCACTGCACTCCAACCTGGGTGACAGGGCAAGACTCCATCTCAAAAAAAAAAAAAAAAACACCAAAAAAACACCAAAAAGAAAAAAACAAACAAACAGAAAATAGGCAAATCTATCCATAAGAATTTTATTTTATTTTATTTTTTTGAGACGGAGTCTTGCTCTGTCGCCAGGCTGGAGTGCAGTGGCGCAGTCTCAGTTCATTGCAACCTCGACCTCCCAGGTTCAAGCAATCCTCCTGCCTCAGCCCTTCAAGTAGCTGGGACCACAGGCAAGTGTCACCTGCCCAGCTAATTTTTGTATCTTTTGTAGAAACAGGGTTTCGCCATGTTGCCCAGGTTGGTCTCGAAGCCCTAAGCCCAAGCGATCCACCCACCTCAGCCTCCCAAAGTGCTGGGATTACAGGCATGAGCCACGGCACCCAGCCTCGTAAGTATAAGGAATATCTAACCTGAAGCCCACTGGGTGAGCCACACCCCAGAAGTAGCTGACTTCTTCCATATTTCTGTCCAGGATTAGCCACACACAAGGCTGTGACTTTTTAAGAAACAGGAACCGGGGTGCAGTGGCTTGTACCAGCTACTCGGGAGGCCGAGGTGGGAGGATCACTTGAGCCCAGACATTGAGGCTACAGCAAGGCATGATCGCGCCCCTCTAGTCTGGGTGACAGAGCAAGACTCTGTCTCTAAAACAAATTAAATTTCTTTTTTCTTAAAATTTAAGAAAAGAAGAAAAAAGAAATGTGATGTGAGTTAGGATGAGCATGAGTGAGGCAGCGAGAGTGCGCCTCTCCACACAGTTCCCTGCAAGAGAACCAGTTCCCCAGAACAGGACCCAGCTCCACGTCCTCCATCTGACCCCTTAGCTGTCTGATCTTGTCACTGTCAGCCCGAAGCCGGGAGAGGCTTTCGGGGTGATAAGGGACACTCAGTGGGGCTGTACCCTGCCCGGGAGAAAAGGTGAACAGGCCCAACCGGGCAGGCACGAGGTCACATTGCAGGAGGCTGTGACCCGGGGGATGCTAGGGGACTGGCCCGCGCTTACCAATGGGGAGGACGATGGACAGAGCCCCCACGCTCTTGGGTTTCTTCTCATTTCCTCTGCCAGCAACGTCGCCCAGAGCTGCAGGAGAGAAGCAAGAGTGAGGCCCGGGTCTAAAGGAAGACCACCAAGAAATGGAGCAGGCAGAGGACGGCAGTCACAGCCAGGAAAGTGCCCAGCACGTCTCCCTGGGCACTCGGAAAATTTCCCGAGTCTGCGAGATGCCACACGGGCTAACTTGTGAGTTATCAAAGTTGTGGGACTCAATTCCAGTTTAATAAGGTTTTTCTTTGGGAGGATAGAAATAGGGGTCTGGCTATGTTGCCCAGGCTGGTCTTGAACTCAAGTGATCCTCCTGTCTCAGCCTTCCAAAGTGTGGGGATTACAGGCATAAGGCACCAAGCCCAACCTAAGAAGGTTCTTGAGCCTCACACTGATGAGTCTTTAGGGCAGGGTCGCAGAGGCTTTCATTCCAGGAGGTTGACAAGGTCGAGGGTGAAATTTTTGTCAACTTATCTGCATTTTATTAAAATGAGCATATTTTGGTCCAGGCGTGGTGGCTCACGCCTGTAATCACAGCACTTTGGGAGGCTGAGGCGGGTGGATCACATAAGGTCAGGAGTTCAAGACCAGCCTGATCAACGTAGTGAAACCCTGCCTCTACTAAAAATACAAAATTAGGTGGGCGTGGTGGCGGGCACCTGTAATTCCAGCTACTCGGGAGGCTGAGGGAGGAGAATCACTTGAACCCGGGAGATGGAGTTGCAGTGAGCCAAGATCGCGTCATCACACTTCAACCTGGGAAACAGAGCGAGACTCCATCTCAAAAAAAAAAAAAAAAAAAAAAGCCAGGCCCAGTGGCTCAAACCTGTAATCCGAGCACTTTGGGAGGCTGAGGTGGGCAAGTTGCCTGAGGTCAGGAGTTCAAGACCAGCCTGGCCAACACGGTGAAACCTTGTTTCTACTAAAAATACAAAAATTAGCCAGGCATGGTGGTGGGCACCTGTAATCCCACCTACTCAGGAGGCTCAGGCAGGAGAATCACTTGAACCCAGGAGGCAGAGGTTGCGGTGAGCCGAGATCGTGCCACTGCACTCCAGCCTGGGCAATAGAGCAAGACTGCATCTCAAAAAAAAAGAAAAAGAAAAGAAAAACAATGAGTGTATTTTGAAGGAGACAGGGGAGCCACCTTCAGACCCCACAGTGCCCAGCATGCTCAGTCCCGAGGTTGAATGGCACGGAGGCTGATTGTCCTGCATCAACTGTCCCAGGAATTATGGGATGGGGATAACCTCGGTACAGAACCATGCAAGTGGACCTGGGCCATTCAACATAAAGGCCCCGGGCAAGTCAACATTTCAAGTCCACTAGAGCTAGGCACGGTGACTCACGCCCGTAATCGCAGCACATTAGGAGACCATGGCAGGAGGATCACCTGAGGCCAGGAATTTGAGACCAGTCTGGGCAACATAGCCAGAACCCCCTCCTCTCTACACGAATGAATGAATGAATGAATGAATGAATGGCTTCTTTGCCAAATTTGAGGAGTTCTGGATGGGCTGGTCTGGAATTCTAGCAGTGCCCCACCTCCCCCAAGAAAGAAGGTTTCCTGGCCTCTCCCAGGCAGTTTCCATTTTATCCTGCTTGTAACTGAACAAAGGTTTCAGCTACTCTGGGGGAAAAAAAAAAAAAGAATGGTCTGAAATTTGCTGATGTGCCCTTTTTTTTTGTTTGCTAGAAGTCTAGGAGCACCATTTCCCAGCAGCTCAAAGCAGGTTGGGCGCCCTCTGGTGGACAAATGAATGACGTCCTGACCCATACCTGGGTCTCATCACATCCAGGGAGGACAGTGAGGCCAGGTCTTACAGAATGAAGACAGCCAGACCCTCACCCCAGTCCCCAAACTAAAGGAGGAGCCAAAAAGCTTAGGAATCCGATAATATTCCTTTTTTTGGGGGGCGGGGCGGGGACAGAGTATCACTCTTGTCCCCCAGGATTGGAGTGCAATGGCACAATCTCAGCTCACTGCAACCTCCGCCTCCTGGATTCAAGTGATTTTCATGCTTCAGCCTCCCAAGTAGCTGGGATTACAGGTGTGCGCCACCACACCTGGCTAATTTTTGTGTTTTTAGTAGAGACGGGGTTTCACCATGTTGGCCAGGCTGGTCTCAAACTCCTGACCTCAGGTGATCCGCCCGCCTCAGCCTCCCAAAGTGCTGGTATTACACGTGTGAGCCACTGTGCCCTGCCCAGGAATCTAATAATATTCTAATGCATTATTTTTATTTTTAGAGATGGGAGTCTTGCTATGTTGCCCGGGCAACATGCTAAGAACTCATTTCTACCAAAAATACCCCACCACCACCACCAAAAAAAAAAAAATTAGCTGGGTATGGGGCACCTGCCTATAATCCCAGCTACTCAGGAGACTGAGGTGGGAGGATCACTTGAGCCCAGGAGGTCAAGGCTGCAGGTTCGTGCCACTGCACTCTATCCTGGGTGACAGAGTGAGACTCTCTCTCTGAATAAAATAAAATCAAAAATGTAATCGTTGAAATAAGAGACTCAGTGGATGGATTAGACACGAGAAGAAAGAATTAATCGGTTAGATGATTCTCTGCAAAAAGTAAGTCAGCGTGTTAGAGAGACATGAGGATAGATGATAGGGTAGAAGTTGGTGGACTTGGCGGGGACAGGGAGATCAGAATGAGGTCTAAAATATGTCTTAGTGAAATCCCTGGAGGACGTATTAAAATATTAGAAAGTGAGAGAAATAGAAGTTCCTTGTTTTGTTTTGTTTGTTTGTTTCTTTGTTTTTGTTTTGAGACAGAGTCTCGTTCTATAGCCCAGGCTAGAGTGCAGTGGAATGATCTCGGCTTACTGCAAGCTCTGCCTCCTGGGTTCACGCCATTCTGCTGCCTCATCCTCTCAAGTAGCTGGGACTACAGGCACCCACTACCATGCCCAGCTAATTGTACTTTTAGTAGAGATGGGTTTTCACCATGTTAGCCAGGATGGTGTCAATCTCCTGACCTCCTGATCCGCCTGCCTCAGGCTCCCAAAGTGCTGGAATTACAGGCGTGCAACACCGCACCCAGCCCAAAAGCTTTGGTTTTTACAGATATTAAACATGATTTTTAAGACAAAAAACAATCTTAACAATAACTTAGGAGAATAAGAGAAACATTTTTCCAAAAATGAGAAACCATTGTGATTATTTTTTCTTATTGGAATGTTGAATAGTATAGTCTGCTTCATTAATCATCAAGCATGCTATGGATTTTCCATTTTTATATGATCTGTATCTCAGTTAACGTAATACTGGTAATTTTTGTACTGTATGAAAAATATAGGCCAAAATCATAGACCTTGAATAGAAGCTGGGTCATGAAGATAGCTCTGGAGAAACACATAGATACACAAAAACTGAAAAACACACATATAAAGTATACACACATATATTTTTTAAAGTTTTAAAGCTTTTAAGGGAAAAGCCAGCCCCTCACCTCTCCCAGAGTGGGTGGCCTCTGCCCCGTCTTAGACTGGGTGGGGACAGCAGTTGCATGGGCAGCTTTCCTTGTGAGCCACAGGGCCCTCTGGCCATGCTACTGTCTGGCCACACCCCCTTTCCCTTTCATCTTTCTCATTGACCAATGGGCTTGGAGCATTAAGGCCACACCCCTATTCTGCATTCTACTGGGGCCCTGGTTACGCCTCCTCTGGCTCAGTCACACAGCAACCTGGTCGGTGACTGGAGGTGTTGATCAGTGCTCGCTGGGATTTTGCTGAGGTGGCCCCAACCCCGCCTCCCTCCCCACCCTGCGATGGCAGGAGAAACTCGAGAGAGCAAATTGGCAGCAGCCAAGAAAAAGGTAAAAACACACTAGGTCATGGCCCCCCAACCCAGTCACAGATCCCCTCCAATGACGACTCCTGCCAGAGTCCATACCACTTCTGAGGCACACCAGACTGGGTCCCCCACCCCAGTGCCTCTGGGCTACCCCCACCAAAGTTTTGTCAGTCAGCCCCACCCCTTCAGCAAGCAGCCCTGTCCCTGCCCTCGGCAGTCACCCCAGGGTAACTTTGGGCGGGTGACTCCTGGGGCTCCCCACTCCATTCATGGGCCCTCATCTCCTGTCGCCCCAAGTTTGACCTCCCTTGGCTCTTTGGGCTCACGTCTCCAAGAACCTGGGTTCCCCCAGCCCCAGGCCCCACCCTTGCCAGTCATCCCTGGGTGACTTTGGGACTACGGGACTTTGGGATGCTGCTGTCTCCTGGGGCTCCCTGCTGCAGACTCTGCCCTCCACTCCTGCTACCTCAAGGTCGCCCTCCCTGGGCTCTTTGCACTGGCATCTCCAAGGACCTGGGTCCCAACCCTGTTTTTCCCTCCCCCATTGTGGAGCAGTGACTCAGACACGCTACTGATGTGGTCCCTCCCCCCGACCTGGAGGAGTGGAATGTAGTGATGTCACAATCCACCTAGGAACTGTCATTACTGGAAGACCGGCCTTTGATCTTATGACCCAGTCCCCTAAGCGTTCTCACCCCATTTCTGGTTCCTCTGGTCACAGCGCAAATTTCCACCTAGGAGGAAGAGGTTCCAGGCTGCCTCACTCCCTTAACATCGACATTGACAGGGGGAAAAGCCTACACTTCCCCCGTGAGCGCAAAACATTGACAGTATCTCTGGGTGGCAATGGGAGAATGGGTTTGGTTTTGTTTTCTCCCAGGTTTCTACTTTCCAGAGAGATTTTAACATTTTTTTCTGAGTTCTCCACCTCATATTCTAATTCTCCATGGTTCTGGGACCAGACTGCCCTTCAGTCAGTATTCTCTGAAGTGAGATTTGCTCATCTTCTGAGGAATAGATCTTGGGGAACTGAATTTGACAGCTTGAATCTTCCTCATATTATCTCAACCTGCGGTACTTTGAGTGCCACGGGATAAATATGGGACATCTTTCTGAAGCGTCAGGTTCCCTTGATTCTCTTGGGATCAAGAGAAAAAACATTAATGTACTTAGGGATGACAGTCACATAGGTTTCTAAGAGTATACCAGACTTCTCTCTGAAATGAGGTTTGGGTTGTCCTCTTTCTGATAAATTCCCAGATTTCACAGAAAGGCTGCCTTCTGCCACGAGGACACATTGATATAAAAGTTTGAGAGGTACGGGTGCACTTCCTGACACTAACAGATGTGTGAGGATGTATGACTCTAAACCATCCAGTTCCTGCCTACCTAATGTTTACTTTTCTACCTCTGCCTCTGGTTTTGGTCCCTGGCAGTTGCTCATTCTTGGCAAAACCCCAGAGCTTGGAGTCAGAAGACTGAGTTTCAAAGTTCCAGTATTGCCTTTTTCTTTTCTTCTTCTTCTTTTTTTTTTTTCTATCCATATCAAGCCCTCTCAGTCACTAAATGATTGTGACAACACCTTGTACAGTTGTTGGTGCCATTAAATCAGATGGTGTATAAGAGCATTTTGTAAAAACTGTAAGGAGGATGTGGCTGTAGGGGATGATGGTTCTCATGAGTATTACTGCTTTTCTTTCCCACAGTTAAAAGAATATTGGCAGAGAAACAGCCCTGGTGGTCCAACAGGAGCGAAGAAGAACGGGGAAACAAATGGCAGTGTCCCTGAGACAGCCACTTCTGGTGGTTGCCACTCACCTGGGGATGTGAGTCTTGGCTGACCAGGCTCCTGGGGACAGGGGGCCTCAGGGGCAGTAGAGGGTAATTGTTAAGATTGTGGATGGACTGCTGGGTACTGGTTCAGAATTCTGGGTTTGAATCCTGCCTCTCCGTCTGCTAGGGATATGATTTAGGGCAAGTTGCTTGAGCTCTTTGGGCCTCTCTTTGCACATCTGTATAATAGAAGTGGTATTGTTTGACTTCCATTTGTGAGGTTTAAATGAGATTTGTTACTGTTGTTTTTATGTTAATCCCTAGTACATGGCCTGCGGTAAACACCCAGGACACCCAGGATATGGTCATTGCTGTTCGACTTTCCTCATCCCCAGTCTCAAGGGGAAGCCAGGACAATGAGAACAGCCACTTGTCATCAGGATTCACTGAAAGGGCCCCAGGGTGGGATGGTGGGGAGATAAAAAGCATGGGAGAAGTTGGCACAAAGGAGTTATGGGACAAAGGGTTCAAGATTGGCAGAAAAGAAAATGTTGCCAGTTGATGGGGAAGAAAGGAAGTCAGAAGGCTCTGACACTGAGGGGGACAGAACATCTCCACGTGCACTCTCATCTCTTGTAGTCAGCAACGGGTATCGACGGAGAGGTCCCTACGTCATCTGCACCCCTCAAGGATCTGGAGGTAAGAGGCTCTGGGCGGAGGTGCAGTGACCCTGCAGGCCAATCCTCCAACCTCCTCCCACAGCAGGGAGTGGGTGCCCCTCTGCCAGCTGAGAGAGCCTACACACCCCAGCCCTAATGATTGTTCTCTCTACCTCTCCACGACTCCTCCTCCACCTCCTCCTCTCTGCATGTGCCTCAGAGCCTGTGCCAGGAACTACCAGCAGCCCTGGACTCGAGGTCCGTCAAAATCAGCCAACTGAAGAACACCATCAAATCCTTGGTAAGAGTCCAGTGGGGTCCCCTGATTCCACGCTGCCAATCCTGGGCTCCAGTTTTCCCTTGGGGCCCTGAAGAAAGGGGCTGGGGGCCCTGGTGCCAAGGACAAATAGGGAGCTGGGGTGCCCAGGCCTCACCTGGAGGGACCCCAGAGCACGCAGCATGGCTCTTCTTTCGCAGCCCTCTTTGCCGACTGTCTCCTCTCCACACACCCCTGCTCGAGTCCTTGCTACACACGCCCTGGGGTCATTGCCTCTCGGGGAAGTGCTAGCCTGACTGGTTGTCAGGGGCCCCGTATTTCTGCTGTGACTCAGTCCCTAATTTGTTCTTTGATTCTGGACAAGCCGCCTCTGCTTTCTGGACTCGGGTTTCAGAGGAGGTAGTGAGTATCAAAGGTGTCTGTTAGCTCTGAGAGTCCGAGATTTAAAGGCCGCCTAGAATGGGAACCTCAGGGCCAAGGGCTCCTGACTGTCCTTTTCTTGCCTATATCTGCTGTGAAGAACCGTACCTGGCCCATAGGTGCTCAGTGAATGTTTATTGAATGAACACACTTTTCTAAATGACAAGCTGGCAGAAGAGGGGGCCTTTCTCAAACTCCATCTCTAGAGGTTTATGTTTTTGTCCTCTCAAGAGATTCCAGATTCAGACTTTGAGTTCTGTGGCTGTGGGCAAAAACCAACAAAGACCCGAATTCTCTGTCCTTGGGCGCTTGAGGAGAGTTGACCAGTTCGTGTTCCCACTGAGTCTGAGAACTCTGCCTTTAAAATCCATTCCTGGCCCCACCTACCGCTTCCTGGTGTGGGGAATAGAGTTGAGGGGCCACCCTCCATCACCTTAATTTGACTCTCCCCACAGAAACAACAGAAGAAACAAGTGGAACATCAGCTGGAAGAAGTAACGTGATTTCTTTGTTTGCTCACAACATGACTGCTGGGTTTGGGGGGCTCTCGGATGTAGAAGCCCCAGTCTCCTCTCCCCTACTCCCAACCTGGGGAAGAAGGCTCACCCCTCAGATTCCACCCCATCCCCACAGGGTCCCTGATAACCTGCTCCCATGGGTGGGCCTGTCCTGGGGCATCGGTGGCTTTCTGGGGGCATGTCTCTTGCTGTGCCATCTCTACCTCCCCCTGGTAAGAGCTCTGTCTTCCTCTTCCTATAGGAAAAGAAAGCAAACAACGAGAAACAGAAAACTGAAAGGGAGCTAGAGGTGAGTGGAGGGTATGAGGTTTTCTCCTGTCCTCCACGGAATGTTTCTTTCCTTCTCTTTCAGCACTTGCTTGGCTTTTCTCCCAAAGGTTCAAATCCAGAGACTGAACATGCAGAAAGGGAAACTAAGGACGGACCTGTATCACACGAAACGCTCACTCAGATACTTTGAAGGTGGGAATCTGGGCACCCTGTCATCCTTCAGCCTGGCACTTTGACAGGTCTTTAGCGGGAGTCCTTTGGGCCCCATCTCAACTCTCTCATTACAGAGGAGTCCAAGGATCTGGCCGACCGCCTGCAATGTTCATTGCAGCGTACAGGAGAGTTAGAGCAGGTGCTCTGTGCTGTCACCGCCACACAGAAGAAGAAGGCGAACCTGGTGAGTCCAACCACCTGCCCCGTCCCCTGGGAGCCCGGCTTCGCAGATGGAGGAGTGAGCCTAAGGGTCCCTTCTGCAGGATGGAGTGTCCTGCCCAGGAGGCAGCATGGCCATGTCTCGCTGCTTTTGTGTGTGGTTGTTAGAGGCAGCCTGGGGCTGAGTCAGCTGCTGTGGGTGAGTTGGGGGGCGCAGTGGGGGGTGAGCACTGGATGCAGAGCTTGGAGGCCAAGTGCCTGCCCTGCCCTTACCTGGCTGTGGTCTTGGCCAAGTCCTAGGTGGGGTATTGGGTACTTGTTCTGTGAAGGTACAGAAGATTACCTTTAGTATGATACCATTTCTGTAGAGAGAGGAAATGTGTGTGTGTGTGTGCACATATTATGATAGTATACGTAAAACATGTCTGCAACCGTTCAAAAAAACTCGGGAGAGAGCAACAGGGTGGCTGGGAGATACTTCCCTTCTGTACCTTCTGAGTTTTGGACTATGCAAAGGTATCATCGTTTCAAAAACTGAACAAAAGATTATTTTTCCCCTTCCTATCTGTGCTTTCAACCCCAGCAAGAAAATGGGCTTAGAGAATCAGATAGACCTGGGTGTTCAAATCCCAGCTCTGCCTAAGTGATGTTAAGCAAGCACTTAACCTCAAATACTCCATGTTTTTTCATCTACACAATAGAGGTCGTCATAGTAACCGTCTCCTATGGTGGTTGTGAGGATTAAATGGGATTGCTAGCATGGTGCCTGGTGAAACACTCCATAAAGGTTCAGACAGTGGTAGTAATAACAGTAATAACAATAGCAATATTATCTGATCTCTCTGGGCCTCTGTTAGGCAGCTGTAAATTCCATCTCATTCCCTATCCCTTCCAACTTTACTGAGTTCTGTTAAAAACCACACCATGGGCTTGGAAATGCCTCGATGTTTACTGACCGAGTTGTATATTGAGCCTAGCCTTAGCTCTTTTAAGGGGCACTGTGTGGAATGGCCCAGGCTCCCCAGATTGAAACTTCTCACTCTTCACCATCCAGTCCTCGAGCCACAGGAAAGCATATATGGAGTGGAAGTTAGAGCGGTCCACACGGGAGCAGGCAATTCTGAAAGCACAGCTGACACAGGTGAGGTTTTGCAGAGGGAGGGAGGGAAGGAAGATGACCCCAGGTGGCCAGGAGCAGGTGAGGACCAGTGACAGCCCTTCCTAACTTCTGTGCCCATTCTTGCAGTTGAAGGAGTCGCTCAAAGAAGCCCATCTAGAGCGGGACGAATATGTTCAACATCTGAAAGGAGAGAGGGCCCGGTGGCAGCAGAGGATGAAGAAAATGTCGCAGGAGGTGAGATCTGACCCTTCAGCCCCCTGACCTTAGATGGGTCACGGAATCTTTCTGGGCATCTGTAAAATGGGAACAGTACAGCCAGAGGTGGTCATGGGTCTGGGCTTTGTGGAGGTGGGGGCAGAGAGGGAGATGGCAGCCACCAGCCACCAGCCCCTCTCTCCAGGGCCCTTTCCCCCTGTGCTTTGGGCAGGTTTTCACCTTGAAGAAGGAGAAGAAGGGTGACATGCGTCGGCTAGAGAAGCTGGAGAGGAGCTTCTCCAAACTGAAGAACCGGATGGGTGAGATGGGGCTGGCGTGACCTGGGAGCAGGCCTGGCATCAGAGGGCTGTGGGGGGGGGCTTAGAATGCCCCAGGGAGGTGGGTGGATGGAAGGGCTTTGAGGCAGAAGGAAAGAGGTCTGTGCCAGGAGACGGCAAGTCTCGTCATCTCCGTGAGCCTCAGTGTCCCCATCAGCACAGAGGGCCCATTGTCAGCCACCCACAGTGCTCTGTATTGAAAGTGGTTGGAAGATTGGCTACCATCCGGGTGCGAGGAATCATTAGCAGTGCGGCCAAGTTTGGGGAGCCTGAGAGGAGCTGTGCACCAAGAGGAGGGGTTTTGTTGTTGGTTTTTGGTTTTGGAGAATACAGAGGCCCTTATTGACCGCTTCCTTTCTCAGCTGAACCCCTGCCCCCGGATCCCCCAGCAGTGTCCCCTGAGGTGGAGCTGCAGCACCTGAGGAAGGAACTAGAAAGAGTGTCAGCAGAGCTCCAGGCCCAGGTGCAAAACCATCAGCACGTAAGTCTCCTGAACCAGGCACAAAAGGAGAGGCTTCGGGAGCAGGAGGAGAGGCTTCAGCAGCTGCCGAGCCACAGAGCGGCTTCGAGGAGCTGGTGCATTGCCCCACCTGGGGAGCCTGCCCTCCTCCCTGGCCCTCCAGGCCTTTGTTTCCTCACCTGTAAAATGGGGCAACATAGCCCTCATGTGAAATGTTACTTCTAAAGGCACCTGTGAGCCAGAGCCCTGCTCTGGTGGCTGTGGGAGAGAGGGGATGATTTTTCTAACCTGCCTCCACCCTTCCCTGTGCCGTGGGAGGCAGACACCAAGTTCTGGGGTCTCCAGTTTCAGTGGGTGGCTGCTGATTGCTTCTCTCTGTCCAGAACAACAAGAGCAAGAGCGCACTGCAATTGGAGCAGCAAATAGAGGAGCTACAGGAGAAGCTGGACGAGGTGAAGGAGACGGTAACCTCCGCCCCATCCAAGAAGGGCTGGGAGGCGGGCACCAGCCTCTGAGGATGGGAGGTGCCAGGCCAGAAGCAGCTCCAACCTGGGGGAGGTGACCCCACCACCCTCCAGGGCAGTCCTGAGACTGTTTCTTGCTTCCTGCCCTCTGACTTTTAGAGGTGGGTAGCCCTGGGCTCCCTCAGGTCTGGACATCATCATCCCAGCTAGAGGCATAGAGCCCCCCAATCATAGGGGAAGAGATAGTGGGATAAGAGGCTCCTTATGCCAGGCACGGTGGCTCACGCCTATAATCCCAGCACTTTGGGAGGCTGAGGCAGGAGAATTACTTGAGGTCGGAGTTCAAGATCAGCCTGGCCAACATTGTAAAACTTCATCTCTACTAAAATTACAAAAAAAAAAAAAAAAAAATGTAGCCTGGCATGGTGGCTCATGCCTGTAATCCCACCTACTCAGGAGGCTGAGACCTGAGAATCACTTGAGCTCAGGAGGTGGAGGTTGCAGTGAGCTGAGATTGCACCACTGCACTCCAGCCTGGGCCACAGAGTGACACTCTGTCTCAAAACAAAACAAAAAGGCTCCTTGATTAAAACTGGATTCCAGCCTCGGTTCCACTGGTCACCATTCAAGTACTTTGCATCTCTAAGTCTCTGTTTCTTTAACTTCAAAAGGAAGTTAGCATTTTCTTTACAGAGGTGCTGAGGATTAAATGAGCTAATACATGGAAAGCACTAGGCCTCTAACATGCTTAGCAGATGGTGGCTGGCTCCCACTGCTTTTCCACCAGTCTGTGGCCTACAGTTTAAATGGTGAAGGAGGGTGTGAGATTTGAGGCTGAGGAAGGAGGCATGGTGTTCTAGGAAAGGGAGGCAGTCACTTAGGCCTGGAGCAAGGAGCCAGGGGCCTGGGAAGACGACAGAGCCCCACAGTGCCCTCACTACCTTATTGATGAGTCCAGAATCTGGAAGCCAGCCCGCCATGTGCCCTCACACCCAGGGTCTTCCTGCAGGTGGAGCTGAAGAGCCAAGAGGCTCAGAGTCTGCAGCAGCAGCCAGACCATTACCTGGGTGACCTGCAGCAGTCTGTGGCCATCTATCAGCAGCAGGTGGCCGCCTATCAGCAGCTGACCTCTGAGAAGGAGGCGCTGCACAGGCAGTTCCTGCAGCAGACCCAGCTAATGAACCAGCTGCAGCAGCAGGAAGCTTGGGGCAAAGCGGTGGCCGAGATGGCCCGCCGAAAGTTACAGGAGACCCAGGGGAGGGAGCGGCTGAGGGCGGGGCCATGAGGGGGACGACCTGGCAAACTCCGTGCCTTCTCACTCTTTCCTGGCCCCTTAGGAGCACCTGGAGGCTGCCAGGCAGCAGAATCAGCAGCTGCAGGACCAACTGAGCCTCATGGCTCTCCCTGGGGAAGGTAGGGGAGACCACTCAGAGGAAGAGGACAGAGCCCCAGGAGGAAGGGGGGACTGTTAGCAGCATAGGATTGAGGAGTTGGAAGAGACCTTTAGAACAGCTGGTCATGATGCCAACCGGGTGCCTGCACTAAGTTCGGCATCAATATGGTGACCTCCTGGGAGCGGGGGTGGCACCAAGTTGCCTAAGGATGGCTGAACTGGCCCAGGTCAGAAAGGGAGCAGGTCAGAACTCCAGCACTGACCGGTAGTGGGACTGTGCCTGGGCAGTATAGCAAGATCTTGGGTCTTAAAAATAAAAATAAAGAACAGCAGCTCATTCCTCTCTGGGGAGGGGCTGGCTCAGGGTTACCCAGTGAGGGTGGAGGCAGAGTTGGGCCCACAGTACCTCCCTTGTTGGGTTGTCTGAGGAGCCCTCTGGCCACTCCCCACAGGAGATGGAGGAGGACATCTGGACAGTGAGGAGGAGGAGGGTCCTCGGCCCATGCGGAGCGTCCCAGAGGACCTGGAGAGCTGGGAGGCCATGGTGAGCCTGACTCCCCCTGCACCCATTTTGCCACCTTCCTCTGTGGTCCCAGCCCCAGGGACTGGAGGCGAGTCTGTGATCGGGGAGCCCCAGCAGGGCCTGCGGACAGTCATGGAGAAGCTGGAGGTGAGTGAGTGCGGGCATGGGCCAAGAAGGGCAGGGGTGGGAAAGGCTGCTACTGAGATGTGACCCCATTATTTTGGCTCCAGGGCAGCCTTACGGACCTCCTGGAGGAGAAGACAGACCTGAGAGCGAATGTGGAGAAACTAGAAGCTCAATTCATCCACTACTGGAGGGAGAGATGCCATCAGTGAGTGGGAGGTCAGGGCACGGCAGGGGGAGCTGCAGGCCCTCAGAGGGGCCCCAGCGTCTGAGCCCTGTCCTCCCGCAGGAAAATTCGTCACCTTATAAATGAGCCGGGAGGCAGTGTTAAAGATGCAGCACCGGGAGGACATCATCAGGCTGGCCCAGGACAGGGAGGAGAGGAAGGTAGGGTGTGCAACATCTCTGCGGGGGTGGGGTGGGGTGGGGGTGGGCGTGAGGCTGGGTGCTGGCAGCGGAGTGAAGGCCGAGCACCCCTCCCTCCAGGTGACGCTGCTGGCACTGCAGGAGATGGAGTTGCGGCTTGTGCTGACCACAACAGCGAGCACAGCAAACTCCTGACCTCTTCCCAGAGCCCTGTTGAGGAGCCCGGTCCAGGAGCCCCAGCCCCCCAGGAGACTGGGGATGCCCACAAGCATGGCGGTGAGTAGAGCCCTCAGGCGGGGCGGGCAGGCAGGAGCGGGGTGGGGGGGGGGGACGGGCGGGGCTTGCACTGTGCTCAGATCCCCCATTCACTGTCTCCAAATTCCCAACTCACTCTCTCCAAAGATCTTTGTGAGGTGAGCCTCACCGACAGCGAGGAGCCAGCACACGGAGAGGCCACGGAGGGATCTCCCCACAGCAACCCTCCTGCACAGACCATCACGCAGGAGCACCAGGAGCACCCAGGCTTGGGCAGCAACCGCTCTGTGCCCTTCTTTTGCTGGGCTTGGCTGCCGAGAAGGAGGAGATAAACATCACCATCATCAAAGAGCTGCTCAAGACCTTTTTAAAAAAGAAAGTGACGGGGTTAATCTCCTACACAATTCATTTCCTTCATTTGAATGATTAGTTGTGTTTCTAATTTATAGTTAAGTTTATTTGTAAAAAGTTAAAAAAGTGGGTCTCTGCCTTTCACTGAGGTTCACTCTGGCATCCTTTAGCATTTTTCTGTTTTAATTTCATAATTGTAAGTCATTAGCATGTATATTGAGTTTGCTGTTACGTGGTGGGAGTTCAAACACACAAAGACCCACTGTTTGCACAAAACTGTTCTCACTGGTTTGGAATACGCTGCCTTGCTTTTTCAATGTTATTGCAGCATGTATGTTCATTACAGAATTCAGATAAAATTTGCTTATGTTCTGCTATTGTTTGATCTAATCTTAATCACAGTGAGCTCTTCATTAGCTCAATATGTGGTTTACCTCCAAGTGTCACTGTTGATTACTTTGTAATATGCCACCGTGAGTGTCTGGATGGAGGGAGGAGGGAAGCAAAGAACAAAAGGGACTAAGATGGCGTATTTCCGGGTTCTTCATCACCAACTTTCCTGCGCCCGGGGGAAGACACAGGTCAACTGCGCAGGTGCAACCTGATGTCTGACCAAGGAAACGGAAACCTACCTGGCCACACCTACCACAGGGCCCGACCCGCCCATGTCCGGCCTACTGCCCTCCCACTGCCAGGCCCAAGACATAAAGCTGCTCCGGGCAGACAGGCAGCACGAACTTTCTCGGCCCCTCCTCATATGCTGACCCAGGAACTTCGCCCTAGAACGCTGGAGCGACTTCCTTGGCCTCCACCGCCGGAGACCCGTGAACTTCGCCCTTTCTTCTTTTACATTGGCTAGCTAATAAAAGTTTCTTTTTACTTTGCCTACTTGCCTTTTCTCTGGCGCCTGCTGTGGTGGTCGCACAAAACAAATCAGTGAGTACTGACATTAGAGTTGTTTAAAGTCCGAGAACTGGAAACAGCCTTTCCCCCATTTTCTGTGTACTGGTGATGGGAGTAATAACGTTTTGGGGGAGCTTTTTAAATCTCACAGAAGAGGACAGTGGCCTGCTCCCGCAGGTATGTGCGGGATACAGTGTGTTTCCTTTGTTCCGGTGCCAAGAGTGAGCGCTGTACTATGGCAGTTCCCTTAGGATTTGTGTGCGCTCTGGGCTCATGAAGATATTGCAGCACGAGCTGCAGCAGTTGTACTCTACCTGTCACCTAAAAAGGGATTATTTCTGAGGAATGAAAGGCTCCCATCATTGACTGTGGATGTGGAAAACATTTCCTAGCTTAGAGAATTTGTATCTGTAATACATTTGAAAATCAGAGTTCATGTTACCTGTTTTAATCACATGACTACATGTCCCAGTTCACAAAAGGGTGCTGGCTGGCATTCTTCTTAATGTATTTAGTAAAGATCATAAGAAATCGTTTGAGTTTAAATGTCCCTGGAACAGGCATACAGGCTCTAGTCAAGAATGAATGAAAGGAAAGCCGTGTGACACCTGGCATTCTTCTCTGTTCACGGAGCTTCTTTGAGGCTTGAAGATTGATTTTACCATCTAGACCTCCTGGCTAATACCTATTCTTCAAACACCTTGGTTACTCATAGGAATTTACTTCTTTTCCTTGAATGGAAAACACTTTAAAAATTAATAACATTATTATAAACTAATATATGTGAGAGTACTTAGTTGAAACAAAAAGGAGTTTTAGTAGACAGTATTATACTAGCTTTGAAAATCAAGCAGAAGTTTATGCAACTTAAAATGTTTACAAACTGCAGTGCAATCTACTGTTTGTGAATGTCAGTGTATTATCAGGAAACGTGTCTATACAATCACAGGTATATTTCCTCACAAACTACGAAGCGTGAAATATGTTTTTGTACCTGTTGGTTTCAGTTAGGGACATATTTTGTGCACTATTTATGTGATTGTGTCTATGCATGAGGAATGAATGAATTTCAGTCACACATTCCCTAAATCATAACTTGATGGTGCTTGGGAAAGAACAGTTAAAACCTCATGAAGTTCTAATGTCTCTTCAAAACACATCACAGTATTAGGATGTAGGAGGATATGTACATGTGCTCCCTGGGGTGGGGATTTCTAGTTACTAGACCATCTCCATTTTTAGCATTTGGCATCCTCATGATACTTTTATAAATATGACGTTAACAGAAGAGCAACAATATGATTTTACCGATGGAATAACAGATTTGCCTGCATTCACTGAAAGACTGTAAATATTGGGTCCTTGTGACTTCAACTGACTCTTCCAAATTGTATGAATGTATCAATACATTAGATAAACCCAGGTGCAGAATGATAAAGAAAAAATATTAGACCCAATAATGTGGCTAATTAGCACTGGTCCAATTTCTAGCCCATGGATTTAAAATGGACTCACAGTCCTGTTCCTGCCTTTTATTTTCTGAACTTGCCGCTTTTGCATTCTCTTGAGTTCAGTTTAAAGACAGTTACTAGCATCTGTGACCAATCTGACAATAATGTGTTCCTCAGCTGCCTATGGATTAATCACACACTGGCATATTTCAGCTGAATGTCCGTCTGGAAAATAAATTGACTAGATTAACTGAAATTCCACTCTTTGTGTAGGTATTTGGCATATATTTAAGAAAAAGCTAAAAAGAATGGAAATCGTATGACAGGAACTTAAGTCTTTCTTCAAAGTGCACACAGTCTTTTGGATACCTCATTCAGCCAAGTATTTGTGCTCTTCCTCATTCAGTAGAAGGCAGCTTTCAATTTGCTTAGAAGGCAACATTGGAAGGTTAGAGTTCATCAGAAACATAGAATTTTAAAATGTGAGTTCAACTGAATAAATCTGAATTTCTGTAGGAAGAATCGAAACACCTATTTAAAGATTGTAATATATAATAATCATTTTAAAGTATTTGATTAAATCTGATAGGTTTTCCAGAAAGGAAAAAAAAAATCGGCTCTAAAACCAAAGCTGATTTTTAGAAAATTTGAAAACATAAACCAGCCCTATCTATAATATAATTTCTCTAAAACTTTATCTTAGTCATTTAAAAATAATATAACTATTAAAAAATACAACTGCTATCTTAATGTTCTGAAATAAGTTAAAACATTTTAAAATATGAATACTGTAGCTTCAAAGAAAGAAATGGTGGGACGGAAAAGTAGAGAAAGAAATGCCAATTCCAGTCCAAAGCTTTATTTGCCAAGTTTTCTTAGAATGAATTTTACCAGTTTATGAATTCTTGTAAACAGAATGTATAATGGAAATACTGAAAGACTTTTGCCTAAAGTGGCATTATTGTCTGCTGGTGTGATGCTACTGTAATGTAATAAATTCTTAAGTTGTTGCAAAGTGCTGTTTTTGCCTTAAAATTTTCTTTTGTGTGTCTTGAAAACTGTAGTATTAAAGGTACTGATAGTGTGCAAATGCTGGGCATGCTTGACATGAGATAATCGGTTTCATTTTTACAAAATTGCAATATAACTATGCAAGTGTTTATTAAAAGAAAAAAATAAAGTTACAGGATTAAAAGAAATTATGGGGTGAAAGTTATGGGATTAAAAAATGTAAAAAAATTGTGACCAAAAAACTTCTGGCAAAAAAAGTAGAAAAAAGTTTTATGAAAAATTACCAAAACAAGTTACGAAGAAGAAGTTAACAGGATTTTTTAAAAAGTCATGGGATAAAAATAAAAATGAAAAGCAGGCTCCTGTCAGAAAAGCCTGGAGAAGCTGGGCTGGAGTCTCCACCGCCACCATGTCCCTGCCACCCCTTCCCAGTCACCCCTTTACAATTAGGGTAGCAAGACAAGACCTCTGTCTAATGGGGAAAGACAAACAGACCCTTTGCCACCTTGACCAGGGCTGAGTCTTTAAATTTCTGGACGATGATGATGATTGTTATTTAAAAGCCAGAGGCTGGTGGAGTTGGTTTGTTTGGAGGAGGCCTGATGGCCTCCTTTCTCTCACCATAGCAACTTTTCCCTCAGCGGGGCTCCCAGCTTCTTACTCAGAGAGGTAGTGAAAGGAGCTGGGCGCATTCCTCAGCCCCGGGCTCAAGACTCCCTGAGCCTAGTACAAACACATTCCATCCTCCCATCCCACCACATATCGCCATATCTCTCTCAAACTCCCTGAGCCCAGTATAAACACCACCTGGAAAGCCTCCGATAAGGAGACAGCCGTTCAAGGTTCCACTGAAAGCGCGGGAGCCAAAAGAATTTCTTTGTTCCCCTGTAACTTTCGGGCTATAAAAAGCAAACGCTCGCATTGTTCGAGGCCCTCTCTTGTATGCTGTAGAATGGAGGGACCAGGTTCGAACTTGTAATAAAGATCCTTGCCGCTTGGCTTTGACATTGGACTCTGGTGGTCTTCTTTGGGGAACAAACGGTCTGGGCATAACAGTAGCTGAGGCAGGACAGTGGGGCTAACTGTGGACCAGGCGAGGGCACGGGCTGCTGGGGTGGGCCCCCTTCCCTGGTGTACATACTGTGTCTGTGTAACGTTTTGTAGATTCCAGAGGGTAGGGCCGCCTCTGTATCGTACCTAGCAGAGGTTGAAGCTGGCACATGGGGAGGAGGTTCTAATAATTATTTGTGGCTGGGAAACTTATTTATTGCTAGCATAGGACAGAGGAAGGAGGCGTGGATGGGGTTGTGGCTCCCTGGTGGTGTGATCACAGCTCACTGCAACTTCCACCTCTCATGCTCAAGTGATCCTCCCACCTCAGCCTCCCAGGTAGCTGGGAGTATAAGCATGCACTACTATGCCTGGCTAGTTTTTAAATTTTTTTGTAGAGAAAAGATCTTGCTATATTGCCCATGCTGGTCTTGAACTCCTGGCCTGAAGCGATTCTCCCATCTTGACCTCCCAAAGCACTGGGATTACAGGCATGAGACATTGCTCCGGTCCATAAGGTTTTCTCTTTATTACTGTTTTGTTGTTGTTGTTGTTGTTGTTGAGAGAGTCTTGGTCTGTTTCCGAGACTGGAGTGCAGTGGTGCAATCTCAGCTCACTGCAACCTCCGCCTCCTGGTTCAAGCAATTCTCATGCCTGTAGCCTCCTGGGTTACAGTATGAGCCATTGCACCTGGCTAATTTTTGAATATTTAGTAGAGACAGAGTTTTGCCGTGTTGGCCAGACTGGTCTCCAACTCCTGGCCTCAAGCAATCCGCCCTCCTCAGCCTCCCAAAGTGCTGGGATTACATGTGTGGGCCACTGCTCCTAGCTAAGAACCCGTCTCTGTTTAAATAAAAGAAGAAAATTCAGAATATGTGGAATACAGAACACCAAAGGCCAAAGTTATTTACCTCCCTGAGGTAATCTGTGCAAACAATTTGATATATATCAAGTTCCTACTTGCTATGCATATATATATACATATACACAAGTATACGTTGACGCATTCCCCCTTCCCTGCTGTCGTGCTATTAGTCTGTGTTTTGTAGAAAGTGGACAACTCTATGTTCTTTGCTGGCCTGTATTTCTCCTATTCAGTGATGTGTTACGAATATGTGTTTAAGTCAATTTATGCAACTCTTTAATACCATTTTAAAAGGTTATGATACACGATCATATGAAGGTATTACAATTTATTCCAACAGTTCTTTTGCACATTTAATAATTTCCATTGATTTGCCAGGGTGAACACTCTCATGTCACGGCTGAATCCTTTTGTATAGACATCCTCAATTATTCTCTTAAGTTAAACGTTTAAATAAACTTGCTAGATTAGTCTCATTTCTTAAAAAGTTCTTAATTGGTAGTTTATATGTAACATTGTAGTTTTATATGTACTTGCAAATAGCTATAGTTCCTGTAAAAAAAGTGATAAAATTAAACTTTAACATATGCCAAAAATATTTTGACTTAGCGCTTCATTAAGTGCATGATTACAGTCTCTATATCTTTTGATTTACCTTTCTATCTTTACAATTTTCAGACGAGACACTTAGAGGTCACATAGTAAATTAAGGTGTTCTTTTTTAATAATCTCCATCTTTCTAAATTTGGTGAGTCACAATAAGTTATTTTGGGGTTGTTGAAAGCTGTGGCTCTGTTCTAAATTTGAGCCCAGAAATCACGCCATTTACAAAATATGCTTTGTCTTCCAACATCAGAGTGTCTGGTAGAAGGTGACAGTTCTTGGAACTTAAAAAATCTAAAACAGGACAGGAACAGAATCTGGAAAATATTTCTGTTTCTGATAATATGGCTGAGTAGGTACTCTGCAAACCCTCTCTCATAAAATAGACATGCTGGATAGTCCCTGCCAAGATATACTTGAACTTGCCATAAAAGAAAAACCCAGACTCTCTAAGAATGAAGATGAAGTGAAAATCAGAAGGCTACTATGAGAATAACGGGGAAGTAGCCCCTGTTATCAAGGTTATGTGCGCATGTGTTCAATAAAAAGTTTCAAACCTAAAAAAAGTTGAGATAATTAATATTGCCCTACATATACACATCATCAACAATTTTTCATTCATGGCATGGCCAGCTTTTTGTTTGTTTTTTAAAGGTGGGGTTTTGCTGTGTTTGCCCAGGCTGGAGTGCAGTGGCATGATCTTGGCTCACTGCAACTTCTGCCTCCCGGGTTCAAGCAGTCCTCCTGCCTCAGCCTCCCGAGTAGCTGGGATTACAGGTGCCCGGCACCACATCCGGATAATTTTTGTATTTTTACTAGAGATGGGGTTTCACCACGTTGGCCAGCCTGGTCTCAGACTCCTGACCTCAGGTCATCTGCCTGCCTTGGCCTCCCAAAGTGCTGGGATTACAGACGTGAGCCACTGCACCTGGCCACAGCCAGCTTTGTTTCATTTATAGTCCCACTTCATTTATATACATTCCTTCTTCCTCTGAATTATTTTGAAGTAAAACCTATAAACATCATATCTTTTTTTTTTTTTTTTTTTTTTAGACGGAGTCTCGCTCTGTCCGCAGGCTGGAGTGCAGTGGCGCTATCTTAGCTCACTGCAAACTCCACCTCCCGGGTTTACACCATTCTCCTGCCTCAGCCTCCCCAGTAGCTGGGATTACAGGCGCCTGCCACCACGCCCGGCTAGTTTTTTGTATTTTTAGTAGAGACGGGGTTTCACCGTGTTAGCCAGGATGGTCTCGATCTCCTGACCTCGTGATCTGCCCGTCTCGGCCTCCCAAAGTGCTGGGATTACAGGCGTGAGCTACCGCGCCTGGCCCATCATATCTTTTTTTTTTTTTTTTTTTTTTTTTTTTTGAGACGGAGTCTCGCTCTGTCGCCCAGGCTGGAGTGCAGTGACGCAATCTCGGCTCACTGCAAGCTCCGCCTCCCGGGTTCACGCCATTCTCCTACCTCAGCCTCCCCAGTAGCTGGGACTACAGGCGCCCGCCACTGCGCCCGGCTAATTTTTTCTATTTTTAGTAGAGACGGGGTTTCACCATGGTCTCGATCTCCTGACCTTGTGATCCGCCCGCCTCGGCCTCCCAAAGTGCTGGGATTACAGGCGTGAGCCACCGCGCCCGGCCTGTATCATTTTTTAATTACCGTGTATGTATCTGTAGAAGACAAATAATTTTTAAAAATATATTCGCAATGCCATTAAATACCAAAGGAATACATTCGGGAAATAGCCATAAATCTAGAGTTCACATTTTCTTGACTTACTCATAAGTGATTTTTTCTAGGTTATCTATTTCAATCAGATACCTGTTTGCTCATATTTACATTCCTAACTGAACAATGTCTTAAACTGACAGAAAATGCAGGTGATCTTATGACCAAATGCCTCATGCAAGGAAAAAACTCCTCATGCAAGAGGAGTCCCTCCAAATATAGAAAGGACCAGTATTTTAAGAGAGATGTTAACTAAAATGTGGCAATGTAAGGAGCAGAGCAGGAAGAACCTTTCCGTCGGAAACTTACAACAAGTCAATTTCATAGTTAGTTTCCGTGGTCCTTCCACAACAATCTCTGGCATCTGTTTTCTCTACAATGGCGGTAACAATAGTAGCTATTTCAGAGCAGGAAAAGGCTTAGAGCAGTGCTAGAAGAGGGTCCTGGCTATATAAAGTTCAATTGTTTGTATATTGTAACAAACTTACTTTTTTTTTTTTTTCTGGTCAATAACAGATTTCTTTTGGAAAAGTAGCAGCCTCCTGTCCGGGGAACACCTGCAGTTCCCACTGAGTGAACATTGGTGTCTGCTAACCTTTGCCTCTGTTTCTCTCAATAACATACTGTCAAGCTGTTCCTTGATTTAGCCATTTTATTTACTTTTTCTTTTTTTTTCCTTTCCCTTTTCCTGAGACACAGTCCCTCTCTGTTTCCCAGTCTGGACTGCAGCAGCGCCATCGTGGCTCACTGCCACCTCCACCCCGGTCTCAAGCAATCCTCCTCCATCAGCCTTCACAGTAGCTGGGACTACCCCCCGGGCCCAGCACGCTCTGCTCATCATTGTGGTTTCTGTTTTTCCGTTGAAACCGGGCTTGGGGCCAGACTCAGTGACTCATGCCTGCAATACCAGCACCCCCGAAGGCCAAGGCCGGTGGATCACCCCAGGGGAGGAGCTGGAGACCAACAGCCCGACCAGCATGGAGGATCCCAGTCTCTACCAATAAAAAATAAAAAACTAACCGGGCATGGTGGCTCACGCCTGCAATCTCAGTCACTCAAGAGGCTGAGGCAAGAGAACCACCCAAACCCAGGAGGCAGAGGCCGCGGGGAGCGGAGGCCCCGCCACTGCACTCCAGCCTGGGCAACAAGAGCGAAACTCCGCCTCAAGAATGAAAAAAAGAGAGACCAGGTTTCCCCTTGTTGCCCGGGCCGGTCTGGAACTCTTAGACTCAAGCGATCCGCCACACGCCACACTCAGCCCTCCAAAGACCTGGGATCCCAAGCGTGAGCCCCCACGCCAGGCCGATCTATTCCTGTCTGATTAATAAACTGGGCCTTAGGGACTGGCTCAGGCCTGCGATCCCAGCACCCCGGGAGGCCGAGGCGGGCAGATAACCTGAGGTCAGAACATTGAGACCAGCCTGAGCAACATGGAGAAACCCCATCTCTTAACAACAACAACAACAACAAAAATATATAGATACATAATTAGCCGGGCGTGGTGGCTCACGCCTGCAATCCCAGCCACTCGGGAGGCGGAGGCCGCGGGGAGCCGAGACCCTGCCACTGCACTCCATCCTGGGCAACAAGAGCGAAGCTCCCTCTCAAAACAAAAACCAAAACCAAAACCAAAAAAAAAAAACCAGAGACTCAATTTCACCATGGTGCCCAGGCCGGCCTTAACTCCTAGGCTCAAGCGATCCGCCCCGCTTGGCAGTCCAAAGTCCTGGGATCACAAGCGTGAGCCACCACGCCAGGCCGATCACGCCTATTAAGTAATCCCAGCACTTTGGGAGGCCTCGGTGGGTGGATCACCTGAGGTCAGGAGTTTGGAGACCAGCCTGGCCAACATGATGAAACCCCGTCTCTACCAAAAATATTTAAAAATTAGCTGAGTGTGTGGCGGGCGCCTGTAGTCCCAGCTACTCAGGAGGATGAGGCAGGAGAATCGCTTGAATCCGGGAGGCGGAGGTTGCAGTGAGCCACGATAGCGCCACTGCACCCAGCCTGGGTGACACAGTGAGACTCCGTCTCAAAAATAAAATAAAATAAACTGGACCGTGCACGCTGGCTCAGGCTTGCATCCGCAGCACCCCCGGAGGCCGAGGCGGGCGGGTAACCTGAGGTCGGGAGTTTCAGCCCAGCCTGACCAACAGGGAGAAACCCCTTATGTATCAAAAAAAAAAAAAGAAAGAAAGAACATTTAGCAGGCTATGATGGCTCCTGCCTGCTATCTCAGCCACTTGGTAGGCCGAGGCAGGAGAACCACCCAAACCCAAAAAGCAGAGGCCACGGGGAGCTGAGACCGAGCCACTGTACTCCAGCCTGGGCAACAAGAGCGAAACTCCGCCTCAAAAACAAAAACAAAACAAACAAAAAAAGGGAGACCCGGTTTCACCATGTTGCCCAGGCTCAAGCGTCCATAGCGCTTGGCCATCCAAAGTCCTGGGATCACAAGCGTGAGCCACCACACCAGGCCAATCTATTCCTTTCCGATTAATAAATTGGGCCTTACGCACTGGCTCACGCCTGCAATCCCAGCAGCCACGGAGGCCGGGGAGGGCAGATAACTTGAGGTCGGGAGTTTGAGACCAGCCTGACGAACATGGGGAAACCCTATCTCCACCAAATAAAAATAAACATTAAAAATACAAACTGAGCCGGGCATGGTGGCTCACGTGCAATGCCAGCCACTCAGGAGGCTGAGGCAGAAGAACCACCCAAACCCGGGAGGAGGAGGCCGGATGAGCCAGACCTCGCCATTGCCCTCCAGCCTGTGCAACAAGACCGAATCTCTGCCTAGTTTTTCAGGAACCTCCATACTATTTTCCAAAATGATGTACTAATTTACATTCCCAGCAACAGCGCACAAGGATCCCTTTTTCTCTGCATCCTCACCAATCCTCATCTGCCATCTTTTTGATAATAGCCATTCTAACAGGTGTGAAGTGGTATCTCACTGTGGTTTTAATTTGCATTTTCCTGATGATTATTCATGGTGAATCACTTTTATACATCTACTGGCCATTCGTATGTCCTCTTTTTAGAATTCTAGTATGCTGGTATGGGATACTCTCAGAAACACGGTACGGTAGTATAAAGTGAATGACATCCCATAGGGATATTTATGAAATCACCTTGGACACACGAATTTCTCTGTCAGTTTTGAATATAATACTTTGGCCTAATTAGCAACCTGCTATTCCTATTTTCTTAGATCAAGTGTGTCTACCTATTGCTCTCAGGCAACCTGTTACAAGCAAATGGTAGTGTCCAGTTTGAACTATCAGACCTGCTGCTATTACTCTTAATCAGTGGAAATCAAGCTTGCTGGATAGCAACTTTACCACCTCTAATCACTAAATCAGTTTTCCTGAACAGAATAGAAAAGAGAAGGTGCAATTTTTTTTCTTCCAATAGTTCCATTAATTCATGTTCAACAACCACTGGCCCCTTAATATTATGACTGTAATAACAGCAGGGCCTTTTTTTTTCCTTTCCTTGAGACAGGGTCTGGCTCTTTCACCCAGGCTGGAGTGCTATGGTGCCATCTAGGCTCACAACCACCTCTGCCTCCCAGGCTCAAGCGATCCTCACACCTTAGCCACCGGACTATCTGGGACTATAGGTGCATGCCACTATACCTGGCTAATGTTTTGCATTTTTTTTTCCTGCACTCAAGTGATCCACCTGTCTCAGCTTCCCAAAGTGCTGAGATTACAAACCTGAGCCACTGAGCCTGGACAATAGCAGTTCTTTAAAACATCTTGTTATCTTTGTATACTGAAATAAATTAGAACCCCTCCCCTCTTCATCTCTGTAACCCATAAGGAAAAGAAGAATATCAACTCTTGGGGAAAATAATTCCAATATTTCTGCATGTCCTTTTACAGCCTCATTTTCAATGACATTATTATTATTATTATTATTATTATTATTATTATTTGAGACAGAGTCACTCTGTCCCCCAGGCTAGAGTGCAGTGGTGTGATGTCGGCTCACTGCAACCTCTGCCTCCAGGGTTCAAGTGATTCTCCTGCCTCAGCCTCCTGAGTAGCTGGGATTATAGGCATGCGCCACCACACCCAGCTAACTTTTGTATTTTCAGTAGAAACAGGGTTTCACCGTGTTGGCTAGGCTGGTCTTGAACTCCTGACCGCAAATGATCCACCCGCCTCGGCCTCCCAAAGTGCTGGGATTACAGGTAGGAGCCACTGCGCCTGGCCCAATTATCTTATTAAACACCCTTTCAACATCTTTTTCTATGTAACTCACCTCTGAAATTTTACATCTTATTAAATAGTGGGCATTTACATAAACATAGATATTTGGTAAACATTGATTCCTTAATTGAGCAACTAAGAACCTATTATGTCACAAGAATACTGGCAGTGAAGCAGTGAATGAACAGTACCTCCTCTCATGGGATCTGCATCCTAGCGAGGAAAGAGAGAGAAAAGAAACCAGGCTGAGGGGGGTAATGAGTGTCAGAGGTTGGAGAGGAAGGAAGCTTGCTACTTTTTGAGTGACTGGGGAAGGGATCACTGATCGAATGACATCTGAGCAGACCCTGGAAGGAAGTGACAGAGTGAGCCATGGATTCAACGGGAACAGCTCTCTAGGCAGAAGGGCTAGCAAGTGCAAAGGCCCTGAACAGGAACATCCTTGTTACATTCGAGGAACTGTATGAGGCCAACGCAGCTGCAGCACACTGAACATAAAGAACTAAAAATGAAGTCAGAAAAGTTGATGGGTCATGTAGAAGGAAGATAATCTGACTTTTTTTTTTTTTTCTTTTGAGACAGAGTCTTGCTCTGTCACCCAGGCTGGAGTGCAGTGGCGCGATGTCGGCTCACTGCAAGCTCTGCCTCCCAGGCCCACGCCATTCTCCTGCCTCAGCCTCCCGAGTAGCTGGGACCACAGGCGCCCGCCACCGCGCCTGGCTAATTTTTTGTATTTTTAGTAGAGACGGGGTTTCACCGTGTTAGCCAGGATGGTCTCGATCTCCTGACCTTGTGATCCGCCTGCCTCAGCCTCCCAAAGTGCTGGGATTACAGGCGTGAGCCACCGTGCCCAGCCACTTTTTGTTTTTTAATGATGCTGCCTAGTAGTTTGAGAGTAGACTGTGGCAGGGATACCAGTTAGACTGCTATCAGAATAATCTAGGTAAGGGATAGACCAGTTTAATAAAGCTAAAAGTTGTGAGAAGTGGTCAAATTCTGTGACTGATTTGAAGACAAAGCCACTAAGATATGCTGGTTGATTACGTATGGGATGTAAATGAATGAAAAGGGTCAAGAATGTATCCTAGGCCTGAGTAATTGGAAGGCTAGAAATTGGTGGGGAGAGCTGAGAGGTGAGGTTTGGGTGAAGAGTCAGGAGATCAGGGCACCTTCAGTTTAAAAGTGATACAATGATAGAGGAAGAGAGGGCATGCAGCTGAACTTGCCAGCTTGGAAATCAGGAGAGAGGTCCAGACTGGGGATAGAGAGTTCTGGGTCGAGTATGAATAGTATTTAAATAGCAACTGGATGAGATCACCTAACAAATGAGGGTAAGCAGGAGAAGAACAGAAAGGAAGGACAGAGAGGAGTTGAAGAATCAAACCTTGGAGCAGTCCAACCTTTAGAGATTGGGGAGACGAGAAGAAACTAGCAAATGAGCAGAGAAGAAACAACCAGTGACAGAGGAGACCCTAGAGAAAGCTTCGTTTTTGCAGTCAAATAAACTGTTCCAAGGAGGTAGTGGTCAGCAGCATCACATAGTCAGAAGTGCAGGAAGCTGAGGACTGAAAATTGACCTTTGGGCATAAAGTGACAAGAGCTGTCTTAGTGGCATGGGGCAAATGGTAGCCTCACTAGAGTTGATTTAAAAGCAATTTAAAAAAAAACCATAAAACTCCCTTTTTCTAAAGATAGGTTATTACTGACTGTGCTATTTTGTTACTTAGAGGGACAGATTTAATTTCCCAAATCAAATATAACTATTGCATCTACTTTCAATTCAGAAAATTAAGATATTTGTATTTTATTCTTTTTATTACTGCTAAACAAAACATTAGGAATACTCCTAAAAGAAATGCAAATTTTATAGCAACACTAACAGAAGGATAAATATGGTAAAATATCTTAAAATAAAAGTTAGTGATAGAAATAGTAATGGAAGTAGAAATAGATGCTAGTGCAATGTCACTTAGGCATTTTTCAGAAATTAACTTACTAAATCTTAGAAGTATTTCTTGGCTTAGAAGTATTTATTTATTTATTTATTTGTTTATTTATTTATTTATTATTTTGAGACAGGGTCTCACTCTGTTACCCAGGTGAGAGTGCAGTGGTACAATCTCAGCTCACTGCAGCCTCCACTTCCTGGGCTCAAACAATCCTTCCACCTCAGCCTCCCGAGTAGCTGGGACTGCAAACACATGCCACTACCCTTGGTTAATATATATATATTTTTTTTTGTAGAGTTGAAGCCTCCCTATATTGCCTTTTTGGAAACAATTGAATCAAGCTAGTTATATTTATCACCTTACATACTTACCATTTTTTGTGAGAACATTTAAAATCTCTATTTTCAATTATACATTATTATTAACTATGCTGTACAACAGATCTCCAAAATTTCTTCCTTCTATCTAACTGAAACTTCATAGTTTTTGACCAACACCTCCCTCTTCTCCCCACCTTCTTCAGTCCCTGGTATCCAGCATTGTACTCTCTGCTTCTAGGGACCTTTCTAGGGTCCATGTATAAGTGAGAGGATGAGGTGGTTTTCTTTCTGGGCCTGGCTTACCTCACTTAGTATATAACATCCTCCAGATTCATCCATTTTGTCACAAATCACAAGATTTCCTTTAAGGCTTAGTATTCCACCATGTGTGTGCGCATGCATGTGTATCACCTTTTCTTTTCTTTTCTTTTTTTTTTTTTGCAGGTTTTTTTGACATTTATTAAATCCTTACAAAACAGAATACAAAATTCCAGCATTGACAGTTGGTGTAAAGGCAAACCTTTGAGCTCTATCAGTTTGAGAGGTGACAGTGTGCTAGCAGCCCTCACTCTCAGCGCCTCCTCGGCCTGGGCCTCCACTCTGGCGGTGCTTGAGGAACCCCTCAGCCCACCAGGGCACTGCGGGCGCCCCTCTCTGGCCTGGCTGAGGCCGGAGCCGGCTCCCTCTGCTTGTGGGGAGGTGTGGAGGGAGAGGCGGGGGTGAGAACCCGGGCTGTGCCAGGCACTCACAGGCCACTGAGAGTTCCCGCCGGCGCTCCAGGGGCCCCACACTCGGAGCCACTGGCGGGCGCTGCCGGCCCTGGGCAGTGAGGGGCTTAGCATCCGGGCCAGCAGCTGCAGTAGGTGCGCGGGGTCCCCCAGCAGTGCCGGCAGCCCCAGGGACTCAGCTGCCTCCCCATGGGGCAGGGCCCCCGGACCTGCAGCCCACCATGCCTGAACCTCCCCACTCCTGGTGGTGGGCCCCTGCACAGCCCGAGTGACCACTAGAACGCCACCCCCTGCTCCATAGTGCCCAGTCCCATTGGCCACCCAAGGGCTGAGGAGTGCTGGCACAGCTCCCTTGGGACTAGCAGGCACTCCTGCCTGCGGCCCTAGTGGGGGATCCACTAGGTGAAGCCAACTGGGCTCCTGAGTCTGGTGGGGACTGGGAGAACCTTTGTCTAGCTAAGGGATTGTAAATACACCAATCAGCACCTTGTGTCTAGCTCGAGGTTTGTAAATACACCAATAGGTACTCTGTATCTAGCTAACCTAGTGGGGACTTAGAGAACTTTTCTGTCTAGCAATCTGTGTCTAGCTAAAGGATTGTAAATGCACCAATCAGCACTCTGTGTCTAGCTCAGGGATTGTAAATGCACCAATCAGCATCCTGTCAAAACAGTCCAATCAGCTCTCTGAAAAATTGACCAATCAGCTCTCTGTAAAATGGACCAATCAGCAGCAATCAGCAGGATGTAGGTGGGGACAGATAAGGGAATAAAAGCAGGCTGCCCCAGCCTGGCAGCCATAACCTGTTCCTGTTGTCTTCTGTGGAAAGGAAGCTTTGTTGTTTTGGTGTTTGCAATAACTCTTGTGGTTGGTCAATGTCTAGGTATGCACTGCTTTTATGAGCTGTAACATTCCCTGCAAATGTCAGCAGTTTCATTGCTGAGGTCAGCATAGATTATGAACCCAAAGGGAGGAATGAGCAATTCCAGATACAGCCCCCTTAAAAGCTATAATACTCGAGCTATAATAGTCACTGCAAAGGTCTGCAGCTTCAAGGGTGAGGCCAGTGTAGACTATGAACCCACAGGGAGGAATGAAAAACTCCAGACATGTGATCTTAAGAGCTGTAACACTCACGGCAAAGGTCTACAGCTTCAAGCCTGAAGCGAGTGTAGACTACGAACCCACAGGGAGGAATAAACAAGTTCAGACACACCATCTTAAGAGCCATAATACTCACGATGGAGGTCTGCAGCCTCACTCCTGTAAGCCAGTGAGACCACAAACCCACCAGAAGTAAACTCCGAACACGTGTGACCACCAGAAGTAAGAAACTCCGAACACGTGTGAACGTCAGAAGGCACAAACTCGAAACAAACCATCTTTAAGAACTGTAACACTCACCACGAGGGTCTGCGGAAAAAACTGCTAGCCGCTCAGTTTTCAAGACCTGATGGTTGTGGGTGCCTGCAGCGGCTGGGTGTCTGTCTGCTTGTTCTTTTATACAAAAAGGCAGTGAGTTCCCCCATTGCGAGATGGAATCACTGACAGGTGAGACGGGAGCAGGCCGCGGGGAGGGTGACCTGCCCGCCTGCCCTCCCGCCTGCCCTATCCCAGGGGTCTTCGGAAGGGGCAGGCCACAGATACGGGCAGTGGGGACCAGGGAGGGCACAGCACCCCCGTGGCCGCCAGACTGTGACCATTGTACGATACTTGGGTGAGGCAGCTGGGCTGGGCAGACGGTGTCTGAGGCACCCACTGATGTGTTTGTGTATTTGGTCCTTGGAGGAGGAAAAAAAAAACTAAACAGGACTTAACGATCCCTGACCAGGGATTTAGAAGCCAGAGGGGCTGCCCCAGGCCTGGAGTTCGGGGGCAGGGCTGGGAAGGGCAGAACGTGACCCTAGTTGTGCTCACCAGCACAGCTGCGTGTACTTCTCGAAAGTGGAACCTTGTATTGCATAGAACGTCCCCACCCGCAGGAAGTGGCGGCAGGCTCCGCAGTCCCCGGGGTTTGGAGCGTGGATGGTTGGGGGACGGAGCAGACCCCCCATTCCTGGGTGCCCGAAGGGAGGCCGAGGCCATGGCCATTTTCCTGAAGGTGGCAGACCAAACACGCTGGCCTGCGGGTGGGGACTTGGCCAGAACCTGGGGTCTGGGCCCAGCTCTAAGAACAAGGACTGAGCTGACGAGCTTCTATGCCAGGCCTAAGGGGCGGCGTGAGGCAGGACGTGGCCATGGTCAGACTGAGCCCTGAGAAGGGGCACTTGGGTGCCCGGAGGGGGTGTCTTCCAGAACCCGATGTTGGCTGATGGTGCCTTTTCAGCCCCTCTGCCTGCTGTGGCGGAAACGGCTTCGGGCCAGGCGGGGCTCCTGCTGTCTCAGGTTCTGGTGCGGTATCATCTTTTCTTTATCCATTCAAGCGTTGGTGGACACTGAGGCTGATTTCATGTCTTGGTTATTGTGAATGATGCTGCAGTAAATGTGGGAGTGCAGATACGTCTTGAACGTACTGATTTCATTACCTTTGTATATACACCCAAGTGTACATACCCCAGCGGAATGCTGGATCCTATGTGCCATGGTTTGGACATGGTTTGTCTGAGCTTGCCAAGTCCCATGTGGAAATTTAATCCTGTGTTGGAGGTGGGACGTGGTGCAGGTGTTTTGGTCATTGGATCCCTAATGAATGGCTTGGTGCTATCCTCAAGGTAATGAATGAGTTCTCACTCTATTAGTTACCACAGAACTGATTGTTAAAAAGAGCCTGGCACCTCCCTCTTCTCTCTCTTGCCCCCTCGCGCACCATGTGATCTTCACACAGCTGCTCCCATTTGCATTCCCCCATGAGTGGAAGCCGTCTGATGCGGATACCAGTACTGTGTGCTTTGTCCAGAACTCTAAGCCAGATTTGATTTGTAAATTCCCCAGCCTCAGCTAAGCAGTGGCTCACACCTGTAATCACGGTACTGTGGGAGGCTGAAGCAGGAGGATTGCTTGAGCCCAGGAGTTCAAGACAAGTTTAGGCAACATAGCGAGGATCCTGTCTTTACAAAAAATAAAATAATTTTTCTGGCCTCAAGTATTCCTTTGTAGCAACACAAATGTACAAAGACAATACAGTAGTTCTATTTTTAATTTTTTGAGGAACCCTTAATACTGTTTTCCATAATGACTGTACTAATTTACATTCACACCAGAAGTGTACAAGGGTTTTCTCAAAAGATAATCGCCAAATTATCTTTTGTCTTTTCAGTAGTAGCTATTTTAATAGTTATGAGGTGATATCTCTGTGGTTTTGATTTGCATTTCCTGGTGATTAGTGATGTTGGGCATCTTTTTCATATACCAGTTGGTCATTTATATGTCTTTTTTTTTTTTTTTTGAGACGGAGTCTCGCTCTGTCGCCCAGGCTGGAGTGCAGTGGCCGGATCTCAGCTCACTGCAAGCTCCGCCTCCCGGGTTCACGCCATTCTCCTGCCTCAGCCTCCCGAGTAGCTGGGACTATAGGCGCCTGCCACCTCGCCCGGCTAGTTTTTTGTATTATTTGGTAGAGACGGAGTTTCACCGTGTCAGCCAGGTGAAATAAAATAAATTTTTCTTTGGCTTGGAGGTGGGATTTCACTGGGGACCTTCCCCTATCTGCCTAGGCATTTGGCTGCCTCCTGTCCTTATCACCTTGAGCTCATGAAAGGCATTCTTCATTTCTGTTAACAGTGGCTTTGATCTTGTGTTAGGCTGTTTTTGCATTATTTTAAAGAATACCCAAGGCTGAGTAATTTATATAGGAAAGAGGTTTAATTGGCTCATGGTTCTGCAGCCTTTACAGGAAGTGTGATGCTGGCATTTGCTCACTTCTAGTGAGCCTCAGGAAACTCTGACTCATGGGAGAGGGTGAAGATGGAGCCAGGAACGTCACATGGTGAGAGTGGGAGCGAGAGAGCAAGGACGGAGGTGCCATGCACATTTAAACAATGAGATCTCTCGTGAACTCACTCATCAGCAACGGGATGTTGCTAAGTCATTCACGAGGGATCCACCCCCTTGATCCACACACCTCCCACCAGGCCCCACCTCCAACAACTGGTATCACATTTCAACATGAGATTTGGAGGGGACAGATATCCAAACCATATCAGATCAGTAGCATTTCTTTTTATTCTTTCTTAGAATGTCTCTCTCTCTGCTTACATTACCTATCTGTTCTTGCAGGTTGTCTACGTTTTCCATTAGAGTTCTTAGCATATTAATCAGTTGTTTTAAATTCCCAGTCTGATCATGCCAACATCCTTTGCATGTCTGAGTCTGGTTCTATACTTGCTTTGTCTCTTCAACTGTGTTTTTTGCCTTTTACTGTGCATTGTAATTTTTTATTGAAAATTGGGCTAGGCGCGGTGGCTTACCCTTGTAATCCCAGCACTTTGGGAGGCCAAGGAGGGCAGATTGCTTGAGCTCAGGGGTTTGAGACCAGCCTGGACAACATGGTCTACAAAAAAAAAAAAAAAAGCCGGGTGTGCTGGTGTGTGCCTGTAGTCCAGGCCACTTGAGAGGCTGAGGTGGGACGATGGCTTGAGCCTGGAATATCGAGGCTGCAGTGAGCTGTGATCACACCACTGCCCTCCAGCTTTGGAGACAAAATGAGACCCTGTCTCAGAAAAGAAAAGAAAAACAGCTACCTGCCTCATTCAGTGAGTGTATTAGTTTTCTAGGGCTGCCTTAACAAGTACCACATGCTGGGTACTGGCTTAAACAAGCGATTTGTTTTCTCACAGTTCTGGCAACTAGAAGTTCAAGATCAAGGTGCAGGCAGTGTTCATTTCTTCTGAGGCCTGCCTTCTTGGCTTGTAGATGGCTGGCTGTCTTTTTCCTCTGACTGTGTATGTCTGTGTGTCAATTCCGTCTTATAAGGATACCAGTCATATCAGATTAGAGTCCATCCTAATGACCTCATTAATTAATTTGCAATTGCCCCTTTAAAGATCTATCTACAAATACATTCACTTCCTGAGGTGTACCATGGGTTAGGACTCCAACACGGGAATTTTGAAGGAACACAATCATCCCATCACAGTGAATCACGAGAAAGGTTTACACAACTCAAGATCAGTTTATACTAATAGCTAAGCATTAGTAATAGCAAATGATATGGAAAAGAAGGGAGCTGGAAAAACATATAAATCGGGCATGGTGGCTCATGCCTATAATACCAGCCCTTTGGGAGGACGAGGTGGAAGGATTGCTTGAGGCCAGGAGTTCAAGACCAGCCTGGCCAACAGAGTGAGACCCCAGTCTCTCTTTAACATACATACGTATCACATCAGGGGAGGTCCAGAGAAGCCCAACACAGGGTTCCAATGTCCTTCATTTGAGAGGAAGCCACACAGGATGTGATCTTTCCCTCTTGAGCAACAAGCCGCAGAGCATGGACAGAATGTCTCTGCCCAGGGAAGCCTGTTTGGAGTTTCACCATCTGAGAGGCTCAGATAGGGGCTGGTCACACACATATAACCTGCTAGCAACTGGCCATGGCACCCAAAAATGAGGACCCCAAGCATGGATCTGGGTTCACACACGTCATCCATGTTTGCACAAAGTAACCTGACAAGCTGGTAAGGGATGTTCTGTTGCTCCAGGTGTACATAACAAAATCACCGATCAGTAACAGAAAGAACACTCTGAGGGCCACATTCCCAGGGGATAGCTAAGGGTCAGTCATGGTTCCCTTGGAGACGTGAAAGAAAGAAAATAACAGAGCTGCTCTGTTACCTCTTCGCTCAGAACACCCAACCAGATTTCCCTATTCCTGACTCCCATCACTTACAAATGGCAGTGGAGGCACAGCTTTTAGGGATAGGGAAGTGAGGGGGTGAGGGAGCTAGGGATTGGGCACCATTTCGCCTACAAATTACACGTACCCAGGAATCATGTTTTTATTGAAACTATCATCTTTACCCTGAAAAAAAAAATGAAAAATGGATACCTCTGCTTTTCTGGGCTTTTTTTCTGATTACGTCAACCTTCCCACCTCTTGGAACAGAATGCACAGTCTGTTACACAGAGCCCCATCTGATCTCCCCAGTCCGGGAGCTCCCTGCCCTCATCTCCCACTGCCTGCTTGCTTCATGTCTTACTCCAGCCACCCTGGCAACCCTGAGGATCGTCACACACACCAGGTCCCCCCACCACTCCCCCCGGCTTCAGAGCCTGAGGATCCTCACACACACCAGGCCCCTGCCTGCTTCAGAGCCTTGGCTGGGGCTGTTCTGTCTGCCTGGAGTGTTCTTAGAAATTCTCTTCACTGTCCCCTCATCTCCTGCATGTCTCTCAAAGGTCACCTCATTGGAGGCCTCCTGGCCACTAGTAGCTAAAACAGCAGCCCCTGCCATTCTCTGCACCCTTTTGAGAGGTGATAACTGCCAGCAGCCCTGGCTCCCTCTAGGAGCTTCCTCAGCCTTGGCGTCCACTCTGGCTGCGCTTGAGGAGCCCTTCAGTCTGCCGCTGCGCTGTGGGGCCCCTCTCTGGGGCTGGCCAAGGCCAGAGCCGGATCCCTCTGCTTGTGGGGAGCTGCGGAGGGAGAGGCGCAGGAGGAAGCTGGGGCTGAGCGTGGTGCTGCAGGGGTGCGGGTTCCAGAAGGGCATGGGCTTTGCTGGCCCTACATTGGGTGCGGTCCGACAGAGCCTGCTGGGTTTGATCAGGGAAAGAGCTCTCTCTGGGCTGCCAGAGTGCCCGGGTTGGGTGCTGCAGAGTCCTGCAGGGAGTCCAGTGAAGTGGAGCTGGCTGGGCTTCTGGGATAGGTGGGGACTGGGAGAACTTTTGTGTCTAGCTAAAGGTTTGTAAACCACCAATCAGCGCTCTGTGTCTAGTTAATGAAGTGGGGACTTGGAAAACTTTTTGCCCAGCTAAAGGTTTGTAAACGCACCAATCAGCACTCTGTGTCTAGCTAAAGGTTTGTAAACACACCAATCAGCACCCTGTCAAAATGGACCAATCAGCTCTCTGTAAAATGGACCAATCAGCAGGATGTGGGTGGGGTCAGATAAGGGAATAAAAGCAGGCTGCCTGAGCCACCAGCAGCAACTTGCCAGGGCTCTTTGTAGTCTGTGAGAGTGTTGTTCTTGGCCGGGCGCGGTGGCTCAAGCCTGTAATCCCAGCACTGTGGGAGGCCGAGGCAGGCGGATCACGAGGTCAGGAGTTCAAGACAAGCCTGGATAACATGGTGAAATCCCGTTTCTACTAAAAATGGAAAAAATTAGCTGGGCGTGGTGGCGTGTGTCTGTAATCCCAGCTACTCAGGAGGCTGAGGCTGGAGAATCGCTTGAACCCGGAAGGTGGAGGTTGCAGTGAGCCAAGATCGCACCACTGCACTCCAGCCTGGGCAACAGACCGAGACTCCGTCTTAAGAAAAAAAAAAAAAAAAAAAAAATATATATATATATGTATGTGTGTGTGTGTATATATATATAGAGAGATACATACATACATATATATCTATTCTCCAGAAATCTCCAGAATCTTTGTGTGGTCAGGGTGAGAGGCACCACCACGATGTAAACACAACAGCTGAGTCCTCCAGGTAGGAGCCAGGTGCAATCCGCAAGACCGTGAGCGTGGGAGAGAGTCAGAGGCGCTTCCTCAAAAGGCATCCCCTGTCTCCGGCAGAGCGCACAGGCCCCAGGGCCCCGTGGGCAGGGCTGGTCCCGGTGCAGGCAGGCCACTTCCTGGGGTTGGGGGGTGGTGCGCCAGAGGTTGCCTGCAGCAGGAAGCCCCCGCAGACGCCAGGGCCTCTTGTTCCACTTGGCAGAGACCCCAGAAGGAGCCAGGGGGCAGCATCAGAGCCTGGGGCCCAGGCAGGGGTGCCCAAGGGCACAGCAGCTGCAGGCCATTGGCAAGGCCAGAAGACGGGGAGTGGAAAGCTGGGGGCACGTGGAGAGACCCCAGGAAGGGGCTGTTTGGCGGCGGTTCTTGCATTTGCCGTTTGTGTTTCATCCGGCGATTCTGAAACCAGGTTTTTATCTGCAGGAAAACCAAAATCAGAGCAGAGGTGAGACTAGGCCACCGGCCCACCCTTGCCCACCCCAGCCCGGCCCGCCTCACCTGGACCTCTGAAAGCTGCATCTCCCTGGCCAGCCTCTTCCGCTCAAGAGGGCTCAGGTACTGGTGGTGCTGGAAGACGCCCTCCAAGGTGCGGACCTGCTCCGTGGTGAAGGCTGTGCGGACACGGGGGCCCCGCAAGGTATTTGGCTCCTTACTCAATCCTGGCATAGAAAGTAACAGCATTTGGCTGAGCCTGCCACCCCGTGGGGCAAGCCCCGCCCACGGGTAACAGGTGAGGACAGCCATGTTGGGGGCTGGGCATGGCAGATCTTCTCACCTGACAGTGACCAGCAGCCCTGCCGCAGCCTCCAGGTCACGTGCGTGTGGAAAGGGGCTCAGAGAGGTGACTCAGGGGAGGGGGAATGCTACCAGCAGCTTAGGCCTGCCCTCCACTCCGCTGGCTCAGCTCACTCAGTTCGGCCCCATCCCACACTTCCCTTCCAGAAGCCGGTTCCCAGGATGCCCTTCCTGCAGACTTCCAGGCAAGTACGGTAGAGTCCATTACATGCAAAGGCCTGGGGACCCACCCAGGGAACTCAGTCCCTATCCTGGGCTCCGGCTCCTCAGCCAGCAGAGTCCAGCTCAGTTAATCCCCAGGCCCATCTTGGTCAAGTCTGTTTTCTAATTTCTAAGTTAAGGAATGGGGGCTGGCACTAAACAACCCCACAAGGTGGTCTGTGGTCTGGGTCCCAGGAAGGAGGCCAACGTGGCGAAACGAGCTCAACATTTAACGCAAGTCTGACCCAAATGCTCACTGGAGTTTCTGCGGAAGGAAGCGTATTTTACAAAATCTGTCTTCACGTTAGCCTGAAAGCACATGGGAGATCCAAAAAGCAAAAGCCTTGTGGCAAGGAGGGCTGTAGGACTGGGATCAGGAAGGGGGTTGGGGGACAGGAATGGCTGGCTTTTTTGGGGTGGGGCAGGATAGCTAGCTGAGGAGAATACATTTAAATTTTCATTTCCCTTAAGTACAAAGTTACTTCATAAGGATCAGTCAAATTTTTAAAAATGAAAACTTACAATGTTAACCCCACTTTTGACCAAGTACTACTTTCAACCTAAGAGCGGCAACGATGTCACAAAGACTAAAACACAAACGCGGAGAACCTTTGTTCTGAGCAGACAACAGAGCATCTCTGGGCCACAGACCGAACTTCAGAGTTTCTGCAGGGACCGGATCACCTCCACCCCTACAGCAAACCTGCAGGCTCTTTACAAGACAGCTGTGCTCCAGGTGGCCTGGAATGAGCTTGAGCCTAGATGCTGAGCAGGCACCGGCTTTGCTGGGGGCAGGGGGGGGTTGGCAAATCGTCGGATCCCCGGAACTGGGTCCCATGGTTGCGGGGCTGGAACACCAAGGGCACAGGTGCCCGCGCCCGCGCTGTGTTTCAGTGAGCGCCCGGAATCTGGGCAGAGAGGTGCGGACAGGGACCCCTTGGACAGTCCCTCGGCACCAGGCCGCGGTGGGGGACAGGGACACAGCTGAGGAACGGGGTGCCAAGGGAGGCAGAGGAGCCCACCGGGGGCTCACGGAGAGAAAATCCCCGTCTGGTTTCGAGGGAAGCTGTGCTCCAGTGAGGCGCAGGCAAGGCCTCCGCCGGCCCTCCTGGAAACGTCCCCGGCCCTGACCTCGTCCGCCCCGCACCGCGGGGAGTTCAGCCACCGGGCTCCTGGCCTCTCCCCGACTCCCATCTCCACCTGGGGAGGAAGGGACCCCCCGCCCGGACCTACCAGCCACGGTCCTCTCCGACGCAGGCAGATCTGAGGACGTGGCGGCCTCCTTGATGCTGATGGCCTGAGGGGGCTCCCGGCCCGGGCCAGGGAGGCTCGCCGGGGAGACGTCGGCAGGCCTGGGGGTGGGGGTCAACCCTGAGCAGCTGCTCTGGGAGAGCCAGTCCACAGAGCCAAAGCTGGAGGGCTGCTGCTGGCCACGAGGTGGGGAGGAGGAGAGGCGCATGGCGGCCAGGTGGGCCGGAGGGAAGGCCGGGCGGGGCTGGCCAGGCGCAGGATCCACCTCCGGCCTCGCCGGGCGGCGGCGTTTATAAGCCCGGGAGGAGGGGGCGGGAGCCCGGTTTGCATACACGGCTAATGCCCAGATGTGCAGGGCCTAATTGCCTTCGATTCAGAGACACAAAGGAGACCGTTCACACCTCCCCGGCTCCTCCGTGTCTGGGGCAGGGGCGGGGCTGCGGGCCCTGGTTAATGGAGAGGGGACGGTTCGGGATCGGTCACCTCCTTTCATCTCTTCCAACCCCCACCCCGCGGGCCGAGGCTGCTGGAAGGTAGGAGGGTCCCGCTCCCACTCGGGCCTGGCCTGGGCGGTGCCGGGCGACCTCTCCTCTCCAGGGGGACGCTGGCGCCTGTGCCCAGCCCGGACACCCGAGGGCGAGCAGGCTTCAGGCTGGGAGAGTCAGGGCGGACTCAGCCGGTGCCCGCGTGCGCTGCGTCCAGGCTGTGCGGTCGCGCAGGAACCGAGGGACGCTTTCCGGGAAAGACGCGGAGGGCTCGGGGAGCGGCGCGCGGGGACGGCAATGTCGGAAGGGGCCTCTCGGGGCACTCGTCCGCTTCCAGCCCTAATCCGGCTCCTCTGGGGGACTCACTCCCGCGGTCATCGCAGCAGCCTCCGCATGCGGGCGCGGGCGGCTCCCTGACCCCATCCGGAGCTGGAAGGGCCGGAACCACTGCCTCGCGCGGCGGGGTAGGAACTCCGCTTCGGCTCCGGGACTGGCGCGTCCCCGCCAAGCTGGGCTGTCCCCACTGCGGCCAGGGCGGGGGCAGAGCCGCCGGGGACTGTGGAGCCCAAACCTCACGGGGACGCCCTGAGCACGGGCTCCCGGGACGGTCATCGCGACGCGCGGCCGCTGCTCCCGCGAACCTCAGTCCCGAGTTGTTTGCGTCTCCGCGTCCTGGGCGTCCCCGGGTCGCCTGCGCCGTCGGGGTGGGGCGCGGGGACCAAAGTGGCCGGGTGGGAGGCAGCCACGCTGCGAGCGTTCCCTCCGGCCTCGGACCCGCGCTCCGGGACACACGGACTCGCGCTGCGCCCACGCCGAGGGTAGGACGGTGTTTTCCGCGCACTCGCTTGGGGTCCGCACGGCGTCTCCGGCGGCCGGGGTTAGGCGCGGGCGCAGGTCCGGCCCCCGAAGCCATGCGGGGTTTCAGCGCAGACCGGGTCCAGGGTCCTGACCGCGGTTGCCTCAGCGCCCACCCCGCTCTCCGAAATCAGAAAGACCCGCGAGCCTCGCCCCACAGTTACGCCCAACCCGGCTATCGGCGCCTCCCGGGCTGAGAGAAGAGGGAGGAGCCCGGGAGGCGGGCGCTGGGGCGGGACCTCAGCGGGGAACAGGTGGGTCACAGGTGACCGGGTCGGGGAACGGACCGCGCCGCCGCTGACCCTGGTCTTCCTCGGACTCTGCCGACCCAGTTAGGTCACTGGGCCCTCAAGGGGGAGGCTGGCAGGGGTGGGGCGCTGGGGGCTTTGGACGTGGCCTCGGGGATAAAACCAGGAGGGCTGGGGGGCCAGGAAGGCGGCCTAGACCCCCTCCCCACTTCATCTCCGGAGAGACCGGGTCACCCCTGGTAGAGGGGATTTGAAGCCACTGCACAGGACCAGGGGAGTGTTCCGGCCAGGGGCAGCGAGGGCCCAGATGCCTACGGCCACAGGGCTGGCCCCGAGGATGCCCCATGAGGCAGGTACCCAGCCCTCCCGCAGTGGGAGCGGCCCTGCCACCTGGGAGCAGAGGCCCTGAGGGTGGGGGCTGCGGCGGGGCGGTGCCTCAAAGTGGAGCAAAACACAGCACACCCTCACCTCCCACCCCGCCCCCCAAACACACACACAGAACTTTCGACAGGCAGGGAAAAGGCCCAGAAGCATCCCTTACATAAAGAGGAAACCACGAGCATGGATTTGTGAAACGCCAGCACCCAGCCTTCCATTTCTCCATCTCTAATTTCCGGGGGCCCGGGCCCCGGGGTCTCAGCCACCTTCTGCACGTGGCTCAGCCCCCCCACCCCCAGCTCTGCAGAGAGCTCCTCCTGCCAGTTTCCCAGCTCCCCCGCACCACCTCCACCTGAACCGCCCTCTCCGACCCCGCCAAGTCCGAAGGCAGCCTCACCTTCACACGGCAGGGTCAGACAGCCCCTCGTCCTGGGCCCCCACCCCAGCCCCGCTCTGCCTCCACCCTCCCTCCAGGGCCCGCGGAGGCTGCTCTAGCCCAGGTCTGGGGTCACCAGAGCCTCCGCCTCGGAGCCTCCGTCCGCCCCCAGCTCTGGGACGCGTCCTGATGCGCCGCCATGGGTAGGAGACTTGGGCGCTCCTCCGCCTCCTTCCTCCCAGCCCCTGGGGCAGCCCAGCCCCGAGAATTGCGCCCTGCACGCCTCACAGCGTGGTCCCCGCGGGGGTCGCCCCATTCCCCACCCTCGGGGTCCAGGCCGGGTTGCGCTGGGCAGGAAAGTCCCGCGTCACTCCCAGGCTGGCAGCCCCGCCCCCACGCACAGCCCGGAGCCCAACTAGTCCCCGAAACGGGCTCCCCCCGAGTCCACGGCCTGAGGACAGGCACCGGACCTAGCGCGTGCTGCCGCCGGGTCCAGACCGCCCTGCTCCCGCCGGCCCCGTCACGACTCGCCCAAGCCTCCGAGCACTCTGAGACCACCTGAGGGGGAGGCCCCAATCCCCCCCAAACACCCACCCCCGCGGCCTCGGCCTCCCTGACACCATCGCATTCCCTCTTCCCGACACCCCCGCGCTTCCCCGTCCCCAAAACCCTCACGCTTCCTCTTCTTCTGGGACATCCGTGCTCCCCACTCCCGGAGACATCCTACACTTCCCCCTCCCCGACGCCCACCCTCTTCACCCTCCCCTAGACATCCACGCTCTCCTCTGACACCCCCACACCCCGCTCCCCGTCACCCCCATGTGCCCCCCTCCCCGATACCCCCCACGTCCCCACCTCCACACGCCCCTCTCCCCCACACCCCCATGCTCCTTCCCCCTACACATCCTCGCGCCCCTCTCCCCGACACCCCCACGCTCCCCCTCCCCTACACTTCCACGCGCCTCACTCCCCAACACCCCAAGCTCCCCCTCCCCGACACCCCACTCTCCCCCACCCCTACACACCACACTCCCCACACCCCCAAACCCCCCTCCACTACACCTCCATGCCCCCCTCTCCGACACCCCCATGTCCCCATTCCCCTTCGTTTGTCCACTAGGAAGTGGTGCTGGTCTGGTGCCTGGGGGCTGAAGAAACGCTAAGCCGGCCGGCCGGGCGCGGTGGCTCAAGCCTGTAATCCCAGCACTTTGGGAGGCCCCAGGTGTGGATCACCTGAGGTCGGGAGTTCCAGACCAGCCTGACCAACATGGGGAAACCCCGTCTCTACTAAAAATACAAAATTAGCCAGAGGTGGTGACACACGCCTGTGGTCCCAGCTACTCGGGAGGCTGAGGCAGGAGAATCGCCTGAACCTGGGAGGCGGAGGTTGCGGTGAGCCGAGCTTGCACCATTGCACTCTAACCTGGGCAACAAGACTCTGTCTAAAAAAAAAAAAAAGAAGCGCTAAGCCAACAGCACACAGGAGGCTAATCCTGCCATGCCCGCAGACCGAGTTACTTATTTTGGAGACAAGCTTTCACTGTTGCCCAGGCCAGAGTGCCTCATGTGATCACAGCTCACTGCAGCCTTGACCTCTGGGGCCCAAGTGATCCTCCTGCCTGAGCCTCCAGTGAAGCTGGGACTACAGGTGCATGCCACCATGCCCAGTTAATTTTTGTATTTTTTGCAGAGATGGAGTTTTCTCATGTTACCCAGGCTGGTCTCAAACTCCTGAGGTCAAGTAATTCTCCTGCCTCAGCCCCGCAAAGTGCTGGGATTACAGGCATGAGCCACCGCATCCGGCCCCTAGATTGATTTAAACAGCCAAAATATACTCCCTGCACCAGATTAGAAAGCATTAGAGGTCCGGGGCCTGCATGTTCAGATTAATTATTCTGATACCGGGCTCAGGAGGATCACAGCACTTGGCCCCCGGCCCACTGCCTGAGCAGAAAGGGAAATTAATTCTGCTTGGTGCCCCTAAATGGCTCCAACCCAGAGGTGCGTCCTTCCTCCAGGGCCGAGTGTCCAGTAACCCCAAGTGATAGAGAGGCACAGCCCCCACCCTTAGGGTATTGGTGTGTTTGCTGGGATGTGGCTGTCGGGACCTGGGCTTGCCGTCAGGCATAAGCTTCTGGAGCGACAGGGTCATGTAGGGTGCACCTAAGCTCTGTTTCAGACCCCACTGTGGCCCCAGCCCGTGACTCTGACCTTTGGGGGCTGTGTATGTGAAGGGGAATGTCTGCAAGCTTGGCTCATCCAACAGGTTTTTAGCAGCTTGGGGATTCTCAGGGAACACAGCAGGGTGGAGCTGATGCTAGACTTTTTTTTTTGAGACAGGTTCTCACTGTCACCCAGGCTGGACTGCAGTAACACAATCTGGGCTCACTGCAGCCTTGACCTCTTGTGCTGAAGCAATCCTCCTACCCGTTACCCTGAATACTTGAAACTACAGGTGCATGGCACCATGCCCAGCTATTTTTTTGATTTTTAATAGAGATGTGCTCTCACCATGTTGCCCATGCTGGTTTGAAACGCCTGAGCTCAAAGTGATCCTTCCGCCCAGGCCTCCCAGTGTTGGGATTATAGGCGTGAACCATCAAGCCTGGCCTAGAGTGTCTTTTTTTTTTTTTTTTTTTTTGAGACGGAGTCTTGCTCTGACGTCCAGGCTGCAGTGCAGTGCAACCTCCGCCTCCCGGGTTCAAGCGATTCTCCTGCCTCAGCCTCCTGAGTAGTTGGGATTACAGGCTCATGCCACCACGCCTGACTAATTTTTGTATTTTTAGTAGAGATGGGGTTTCACCAGGTTTGTCATGCTGGTCTCAAACTCCTGACCTCGTTAGTGATCTGCCCGCCTCTGGCTTTCCAAAGACCTGGGATTACAGACGTGAGCCACCGCGTCTGGCCTTAGAGTGTGTTTTTGTTTTTTGTTTTTTTTGAGACAGAGTCTGTGTCGCCCAGGCTGGAGTGCAGTGACGAAATCTCAGTTCACTGCAACCTCTGCTTCCCGGGTTCAAGCAGTTCAATTCTCCTGCCTCAGCCTCCTGAGTAGCTGGGACTACAGGCACGTGCCACTATGCCCAGCTAATTTTTGTGTTTTTAGTAGAGATGGGGGTGCACCGTGTTGCCCAGGCTGGTCTCGAGCTCCTGAGCTCAGGCAATCCACCCGCCTCAGCCTCCCAAAGTGTTAGGATTACAGGCGTGAACCACAACATCCGGTGCCTCAGTGTCTTAAATGAGGTGAGGCTTGCAGTCAGTTCTTGCAGGCGTGGTCTCACAGGCCTTCCCCTCAGACCTGGGCAAGCCGTTCATTTCCCCAGGAGCTGCCATTAGCACTCACGGGACCTATTCTTCCGGAGCCCCAGAAAGGCATGTGTGGGAGGGGCTGCAACTCCACCACCCACAGGGAACCCCTCAGGACTGCTGGGTGCTGGGCCGGTGGGGACCCCCAGCCCCATTTAGCTGCATGGCCCTGGGCAAGCCACTTGTCTTTCTGGATGGGCCCGCTAATTTGCAGGTATTGTTATGCCAGCGGAACTCCTACAGGCTACATTTGTATCTCCGGCTCCACCCAAGCCCCCTTCTGACTCAGGGGTCCAGGGTGGGGCCCTGTATTGCTACTTGGAAATTGCTTCCCGGGCAGGTTTGCTTCGGTTTTCTCAAAATTGTCAGGGCCCTGCCCTCAGCCTCTGCCCAAGGATCACGCCACAGCCACTCAGCGCCTCCCTGGGCCCACCCAGACCAGCCGCCTCCCTGGAGACAAAACCACATTCTCCCTGGAGCTGTGTGGCTCCTCTTCCTCTTTTGTCGCCCTGGACCTGGGAGAGTTCAGCCAGGTCGTTCAAGACTGCCCAAGGCTATGGGAGGACCTTGGGAACGCCCCAAGCTACTCCTGGGTCAAAGGGGGTTCTCTGCTTGGCAGTGTGGAGGCCGCCACTCTAACCCCCATCCCTGCACTGAGTCAAGGGGGGCGGTCAGCCTCAGTTTTTCTAGGGACCCCCAGCGGAACTCCCCCTCCCCCTCCGTTTTACTCAGTGGGGCTCCCCAGGAGGACAGGGAGAGTCTGGTGTGGCCCTGAGAACCGGGTGTGTAACCAGGACCCGGCAGAAAGCACCACGCCCACCAGCCTCGAGCCTGGACTCCTGGGCCTACATCTGGACGCGCCCCACGGAGCTCCGTCCACACCTCAGGAGCGAGTGGGAGCTCCTCTCTGTGTTGAGAGTGTTGCAACCCTGCCCTGACCTTTGCAGCGCCAGCGCTTCCGGGCGCCACTCCCTCCCCGCCTGGAGACCCGCACTCCTCCACAGCCCGGACACTAGGAAAACAATCTTTTTATTGAATGGACCCAGGAGCGGGGGTGGGAAGGCAGCAGGAGGGGGCAGGGCGGAGGGGCCTCGGCCTGGGGAGGGGAGGCTGGCCGCAGCCGGGACTCACTGGCACGGGTCCCTGAGGACCCCTCGCTCGGCGGCCGCGCTGCCCAGAATGAAGCCCACGGCCAGGGACACCGTCTGGTCGAAGGCGCCGCGCAGCTGCTCCACGTGCTGGTTCAAGGTCAGCAGCTGGTCGCGCAGCGGGCCCAGGATGTTCGCGATGTCGCCCAGGTGCCCCAGGGTCTGCAGCAGGGCGGTGTTCAGCGACGGGGGCGCGGCCGGAGGGGGCGCGCAGTCCTCGGGGCGGCCGGGCGGCGAGTCGGGGTCTTCACGGGCCAGGGGCGGCGGCGGGGAACCCGGACCGCGGACGGGCGTGCGGTCCTCGGGGATGCAGGTGGCGAGAGCGGTCGGGGCGGGGGCTGGCGGGGATCTGGGGGCGCGGGAGGTGTCGGTAGACTTCGGCGGGGACGGGCTGAAGCGGAGCGTCCAGGCGGGGTCCGCGTCGGGGTCGCGGGCGGTGGGCAGCGGAGTGGCGTCTGGGATCGCGGAGAGGGCGGTCGGGCGGGGATTCGGGGGGCGCGCCCGCCCCTCCCCCGCAGCCCTCGGCCCCATCCGGCCCCCCAGACCCCGCTTACCTGGTTCGGCCTGAGCTGGCGCGTGCACGTTGGGGGCCGGGCGGCGGCCGCGCTGGGGGCGCCCGGACCCGGGGGAGCGGCGGCGGGGCCGTTTGCGCCCGTTGTCGCCCAGCAGCCCCATGAGCTTCCGGATCTGCTCGTCGAAGGGCCCGGGCGGCTGGCCGTGCGCCTCGCGAAACTTGTCCTTGAGGAACTTGTAGCGGCGGCGACACTGCGCGGGGGTGCGGCGCACCTGCTGCCGGGCCAGCGCGGCCGACACGCGGCGGTAGGTGGGCAGGGCCTGGCGGCGGTCCAGGAGCAGCGCGCGCCACACGGCCGGTTGCAGCAGCGTCCCCAGCAGGAGCTCCGTCTCCTGGGCGCTCCAGGGCGTGCGCTGCGCCGAGCCCGGGGACACTGGCAACCCGAGTTCCCCCAGCGCGCTGGGCGAGGCGGGCCTCCGGGGCGGGGTCCCTGGGACGTCTCCGGGAGGCCGCGGCTCGGGGTCGGGGCTGGCGGGCGACGGCGGCGCGGGGGGCGCGAGCGGGGGCGGCCTGCGGGGCCGCAGCAGCATCCCTGGGCCGGGGCGCGACGCGCGAAGATGGAGAGAGGGTAGGACGCCGCCCGGGCCGCCCACACGCGTTCTGAGCACCCCGCGCCGCCGTCGCGCCGTCCGAGCCGGGTCTACACGACCCTCCCACCGTCCCCGCCCCGCCCCGCGCGCCCCGCCTCGCCCCGCCCGTCCGCCCGCCGGGTCCTAAGGGGTCCGTCCTGGCGCCGCGGCGGGGAAGACAGAGCAAAGCCTGGCTTCGGTCGGAAACAGAGTCCGCAGTGGTTCTGTCCTTAAAGGCGTTTAACGGAGGCGCAGCGATGCCTGAGCCCCGTTCGCTTTTAGCCGGTGCCGAGCCCCCCCCCCCCGTCCCCTTCGAGGTGTGTGCGGAGCCCCTCCCGCTCCGGAAGGCGCTGGCGCCCCCTTGTCCGGACCCCAGTGCTGCCCGCGCCCCCAGCCCGGGCTCAGCACCTGCACGCGAGGGGTCCCGAGGACCGCCCGGGTCTCAGTGGGAGTTGCCAGGCCAGGGGCTGGGTGGAAGGAGAAGCCACGCCAGCCGCGGAAATGGGCGTCGGAATTCGCGCGCTCTGCAGAAGGAACTTTTTAAATCTGAATTTCTTCCGTCTGCAGCGCGTCTGCAGCCAGGATCCCGGGAGGAGGAAATCCTCTTCCTCTTCGCCGCAGGGCGCCGAGTCCTTCTGTCTCCTGGGTGTCCTCTGGGCCGTGGCAGCTTCTCGCGTCCTCGACACGGTTGAGGACGGGCCAGGTGTTTTGTTGAATGTTCCTCGACTTGGGTTTGCCTGGGGTCTTCCTGCGATCGGACTGGGGTGGTCGGTTTCTGGAAGGAAGGCGCAGGGGTGGGGTCTCGCCCTCCTATCCGGTGGCTCAGCACCGGTGAGGTCCGCTCTGTGGATAGGTGGGGACTGCCTGCCGGTCTTGCACTGCTCAGCTACCGCCGCTCCATCCCTGCTGCGGTCACTGGTGTCCGGTCCCCCGGTCCATCCCCAACCCCTGGGGAGAGGAATTAGGCCCCACCTCCTGGAGGGGTGCCTGTGTTTTCTGGGATTCTTCTGTAAGGTGGTTTGTCTCTCACTTGTTGATGTATCTACTCATTTATTTCTACAGTGTGGGCTCGTGTGTATTTATTTTATTCCTTAGGTCATAACCCAATGCTGTTATTATTTATTTGTTTTAAAAGTTCTGTTTGTTTTTGTTCTTTTTTACAGATGGAGTCTCGTTCTGTCACTCAGGCTGGAGTGCAGTGGCCCAATCACAGCTCACTGTAGCCTTGAAATCTTGGGCCCAACCGATCTTCCAGCCTCAGCTTCCTCGGTAGCTGCGACTACATGTGTGCACCACCACACCCAGCTAGTTTTTTTTTTTCTTTTACTTTTTGTAAGGACAGGGTCTTGCTATGTTGCACAGGCTGGGCTTGAACTCCTGGGCTCAAATGATCCTCCTGCCTGGGCCTCCCAGCGTGCTGAGATTACAGGCGTGAGCCCCTGTACCTGGGTTTTATTTATGTTTGCTCAGATTGTTCCCACTTTGGCCATTGAAACTCTTCTCACCTCTTCCTCTCTTCCTGTATCCTTTTGAAACCTCCCTCCCAGCTCCCTGGCACTACAGGATGCTCCTGCCTCATCTGGTCCTTTGCTGACCCTGGTCCTAGAATCAGCTTTTCAGACTCTTCTCGAGAAATCTGTGGTTCCTGGCCAGGCACTCATACACGTGGCTCACACCTGTATTCCTAGCACTTTGGGAGGCTGAGGTGGGCAGATCTCCTGAGGCCAGGAGTTTGAGACTGACCTGGGCAATATAGTGAGATCTCTATCTCTGCAAAAAATTAAAAATAACCCAGTGTAGTAGCAGGTGCCTGTAGTTCCAGCTACTTGGGAGGCTGAGGTGGGAGGATGTCCTTTTGCTCAGGAGATTAAGCCTACAGTGTACCGTGATCACCCCACTGCACTCCAGCCTGGGTGACAGGGCAAGACTCTATCTTAAAAAAAAAAGAAAAGAGGGGCGGCAGGCATGGTGGCTGTAATCCCAGCACTTTGGGAGCTCGGGAGGATCACTTGAGGTCAGGAGTTTGAGACCAGCCTGGCCAACATGGTGAAACCCCGTCTCTACTAAAAATACAAAAGTTAGCGAGGTGTTGGTTGTACACCTGTAATCCCAGCTTCTAGGGAGGCTGAGGCAGGAGAATTACTTGAACCTGGGAGGGGATCTCAAAAAAAAAAAAAAGCCGAGTGCGGTGACTCAAACCTATAATCCCAGCACTTTGGGAGGCCGAGGCGGGCAGATTATGAAGTCAGGAGATTGAGACCATCTTGGCTAACATGGTGAAACCCCGTCTCTACTAAAAATACAAAAAATTAGCCGAGCGTGGTGGCACGTGCCTGTAGGCCCAGTTACTCAGGAAGCTGAGGCAGGAGAATCGCTTGAACCCAGGAGGTGGAGGTTGCAGTGAGCTGAGATTGCACCACTGCACTCCAGCCTAGGTGACGGAGCGAGACTCTGCCTCAAAAGACAAACAAACTTGAAAGATTTTTAATAACTGAGGGTTGGGGGTGCTGGGAGCATCTGATGGGTGGAGATCAGAGATGATGGCGTGCAGGACCCCAGGGTAGACGGTCCAGCCCGCAGTGGCAGCTGCAGCGCACAGCACATGATTCCGTCTGGGACAGAGCCCGCCATGATTCCGTCTGGGACAGAGCCCGCCATGATTCCGTCTGGGACAGAGCCAGGAAGTGTATGGCGTGGGCTGGCTGTGGATGCACATGTGTGATCATCATTAGGATACACGTGAGTTCACGTGACCTCTGACCCTCGTCCTGTGCGGTTGGCTCCTTCTCGCCTCCTGACTTGCTTTTCTGGAACTGCTTTCTTGGATGGTGGGGAGGCCCGGCTCCTGCACTGATGCAGCCCTGAGGTGCGTGGAAGGTGCCTTCAGAATTGCTGACCGCGTCCCTCTGAGAAGCAGGTTTGCTGCCAGAGCACGGTGTCTGTGTGTGGTCCTCGGCCCTTGCCTTGTTTTTCCCCGTTACTGAGGTTGGCCCGTCTCTGCTCCCATCAGCGAGGTGGTGTCACCCAGCTGCATCAGGGTCACCTGTCATAGTTTCTGTGATTCCGCCCTGGGGTTCCCAACATCCTGCTTGCAAAACAGATCTAGGTTTTCTTCTTAAAAAGTTGTTACAAATTTGTTGAACGTAAGTGTGCTGGATCTCGGAGTTCCAGCACAGCTCATAAAGACCCGCTTTTCTGAAAATAAGTCCAGAATTTGGGGGTGAGGCCCAGTTAAAGGCTGACCTTGGTCACACTGCTGCTGGTCATCGGTGACCGGCTGGTCCAGGGCAGACATCTGGCCCAAACTGGACTCAGCTGAGTTCTCCTCTAAGATTTTCCAAACTGAACCCAAGGAGGGACGTCCAGGCTCCGTGAGTTTTTGATAAAGACGGAGAGTTACAGTTATGCGTCCCTCACCCTGTACCGTATAGAACGACTCCGTAGACACGGAGAGAAGACCTGGCCTTTGTCAAATGCGATGTGCAGAGGGCAGATGGCGACGTGGAAAGATGCTCACATCATCGGCCACTGGAGAGCAGCCAGCATGGCTGACACCAGAACACAGGATTCCCGGGCCGGGAGACCGGGCGAATAGGTCGTGAGAGGCCGGCCAGCATGGTGGACACCGGAGCGCTGAGAACGTCCCGAACTGGCGAGGATGGGGCGAATCGGTCACTGGAGACCGGCCGGCATGGTGGACACCGGAGCGCTGAGAACGTCCCGAACCGGCGAGGACGCAGCGACAGGAACCCTCGTCAGTGCTGGCGGGAGTGCACGTGGTGCGGGCCCCGTGGGAAACGCTCTGGTGGTTTTTAAGAAAACTAAACATATTCTTCCCGCGGGACCCGGTATTCACTGTCCTTGGTGTTTACCCAAAGGAGTCGAAGACTTGTGTCCACAGAAAAACCTGCACGCAACCTTTATGGCAGCTTTGTTCGTCATTGCCGGAACCTGGACAGGGCTGAGAAGCCCCGGACGATGGTGCGCCCGGGCTGCAACGCGCCTCGGCCCTTAATTCATGCAGCAACAGGGACGAATCCTAAGTGCGTTTTGCTGAGTGGAAGAGCCAGCCCCAGAGGCCACACGCTGTGAGTCCATTTATGGGACTCATTTATGGGACATGCTGGAAAAAGCAAAGCCACGTGGGGGTGGGTGGGTACTGATCCGCGGTCACCAGGGGCTGGGAGCGGGGTGGCTGCAGAGGTATGTGTGTGGATGGAGCCACTGCAACAATTTGCAAGTTCAGACCCACCGCAGGCCACAGCTTTGGGGTCAGGTGGGGACACTCACGTCCCTGCACATCCCTTGGAAACAGCTCTGTGTGGGTGTGACCTGTCAACAACAGAACCACCACACACTCCCCACAGCGTGACCTGCCAATAACGAAACCACCATATGCTCCCCACGGTGTGACCTGCCAACAACGTAACGGCCACTGTTCCCCACGGGCCTGCCGTGCCGCTGCCGCACGCTCTCCATAGATGTGCTGTGGAGAAGCCAGGCCAGGAGGGGAGGTCCAAGTGCAGACGCACAGTGGGAATTCCCGCTGGCCTCACATCACGCTGTGGGTGTCATCAACGCAGGAACGACAGGACGTCGCGGTCCGTGGGTGAGCTGGCGCGTCCTGCTTTACACACAGGAAGCCATGTCTCAGAGAAGGGACTCGCCCACTTTCACTGTATGAGTAGCACTTTGGGGGTCTTCCGTGGGGCAACCAGTCATTCCCCAAGAGCTTGGACGCCGGTGCCACCTCTCACGTGGGGGATCCCGTGGCTAGGAGCTTAGGTGAGGACCAGGATCCACTCATTTGTGTCCCTCAGGACTGGGGCAGGAGAGGGTGGCTCTGGCTGGTGATGCCAGGGCACTATTTCTGGAGCGAAGGCCTGGCTCTTTTGGGGACCCTCAGTCCTTCTCCAAGTGGCACAGGCTGGTGCTGGGGAGGCCCTGGGCCAGGCTGTCTGGGCAACTCTCTCTCCACCCAGCCTGCTGTTTGGCTGCCTTGGGCTTGCTCCCGGCACGTTGGCCTCGGGGAGCTCAAGCCCCGTATGTGGTGGTGGCTCCTGGAACAGTGGCCACAGGCCCTGGCCAGTGCAGGAGAGGCTCACATAGGGCGGGAGGCCAAGGAGTGAGGCTCACAGGGTTGCTGGTAAAGCTCTCCGAGAGAAAAGTCCTGTGCTCGGCGGGGCCGAGTTTATTGGAGCCACTGTGGTGAGGGGTCTGGCCTGCAGGGCATGGGGGGCTAGGATGCACACGTGAGCGGGACCCAGGGCCCCTTTTCCAGGGCAGCTCCCGTCCAGCACACGTGAGCGGGACCCAGGGCCCCCTTTCCAGGGCAGCTCCCGTCCAGCACACGTGACCGGGACCCCGGGCCCCCATCCGGGGCAGCTCCCGTCAGCACACGTGACCGGGACCCAGGGCCCCCATCCGGGGCAGCTCCCGTCAGCACACGTGACCGGGACCCAGGGCCCCCATCCGGGGCAGCTCCCGTCAGCACACGTGACCGGGACCCAGGGCCCCCATCCGGGGCAGCTCCCGTCAGCACAGCTGGACCCCACCATCTCGTCATCTCCTCGGCTCTTCCTGGGCCTCCCTCCAGGCGGATCACTGCACCCATTCATCGCGGGAACTTCCAGAGACCCATCAGCTCTTTCACAAAAGCATCCGCAATTTACAACCCAAAACCACTGGAAGCCGTGAGCCCCTCCCCAGGTGGTGTCCACCAGCCTTACACTGTGACGGCCGTGACAGCGTCCTTTCCAGGGCCACAGGCCCCACCTGCGGGAGCTTCCCCTCCTGGCCTCCCTCTCTGCTGCGGTCAGAGCTGCGGCGAGCTTGCACTGCGGTGACGGGCGACCCAGCTCTGTCTTGCCCACGGGGCTGCCAGGTGGGAACTGGCTGGGTTGGGCAGAGTTTAGGGCAGGTTGACCTAGGAACGGCCGTGGGTCTGTGCAAATAGCCTGAAAGAACTGACACGCCCGTCCTGATTTTGGACGAAGACACTGCACGTCCAGTATGAGGGCGTCCTTTTTGTTAATGGAGGGGCGAGCCTGGATGTGCGAGCGTGGTTTCGGGAGTCCGTTCTTTTAGGCTGTTTGCAGTCCTCACCAGAAGCGGGTGTTTCCTGCCCCGGCGGGTACGTTGGCTTGTTCTCACGGCCTGGGAGTTTTGGGGGCAGCTTTTCTCCTGGCAGGGCCCAAGTTGCGACACTCGTCTGGCAGACCCAGGCCTTTCTCTGCAACATCAGAGGGCGTCGCTGTGGACCAGCAGGTCGGTTTTCAGTCTTGGGCCGAGCACCTCTCGCACCTGGAGTCCTTGTGAGCACCTTGGGCCTTCGTTTGGCCTTGAAGGAAACCAGCTCAACCTGCAGAGGTCACTTTGGGAACCCACAGAGTGGCCACACAGCAGCGGCTGGTAGAAAGGACTTTATTCAGAAATTGGTGCCAGGACAGGAAGGAGCCATGCAGACAGTCACGCTGAAGCCTGAGCCCAGTGCTCCCCTGAGGTCAGTCCTGACCGCTGGAATGTTGATTTGCACTGGGTACTATCTTTGTTAAATACAAAATCTGAAAATGCGGGCGTGGGTCTGCAGAACGTAATCCTCATAGAAAAGCCTAAAAAAAGTGAACTGCATTTTGTGGCCAGGACGCCGACTTCCTCTCACGTTGCATCGAACCAGGGCCCGGATGTCTCCGGTGAATTTATGTGGGAAAGCATGTCTTGACATTAAAAATGCAGCGATTTGTCACAAGTCACAGTTTTCCTAGAAATGCCACTAGCTGGCTGCTCTAAAGAATGGCTAATTCTAAAACTCAAAAGCACAACCCTGGGTCTTGTGGTGATTGGCACCACGAGAGCCACACTGAGCTGGGGCAGTGCCCGGGGCTCTGGCCGCCCAGCTGCAGAGGCCAGTGTGGATCTGACTGTGCGGGTCTCCCATGGCCCTGGTCGGGGACTCCACACCAGCTGCCCGGGGTCTGAGAACCTGGGTGAGGGCTCGGAGCCATGGAGGCAGCGCACTTCCTGTCTCCTCTGGCGAAGCGTGAGTGCGAGGCAAGCTGTGGAGGCAGGGCTGCGGGCGTACATGCATGGCTGCTGGAGGTGGTGGGCACGGCGGCCCCTGGGGCACGAGATGGGTGGGGGCACTCTCGGGGACCCCCGCCGCAGAGCCTCTGCCTTGGACCTGCTGTGAGTGTCCTTTCCAGGAAGCAGGGCCTTTGTCTGGGTGCGGCTGCCTCACCAAGGGCTGTTCTAAGCTGGGGGGCTCTGGGCCCTTGGGGAGCAGACCCAGCCCAAGGCGCCTGCTCCAGCAGCAGGCCTCGGGCACCTGGGGCTCTGGGCTGGGGAGGAGGGGCACCGGGCAGGGGAGGGACGGGGGTTCTGGGTCTGGGTTGTGGAGGGTGAACCCAGGCAGGGTCTCGGACAGGAGGTCTCGGAGCCCCGGGAGCTGTAGTTGGCATGCCGCTCAGAGGTCTGCTTTGGTCCTTCGTTGCTCAGCCCACCGAGGCTGGCTCAGAAACCTGCTTAGGGAGGAGCTACTCTGAAGTCTGTTGAGTCGGCGGGGGGCTGTTGCTGTTTTGTGGGGGCGTCGCTGAGAGCTGGGTAAGGGCCACTTATCTGGGTATGAGAGGCGCAGACAGGCACAAAACTCCTGGGAAGTTGTCTTTCATTTTCATTTTAAAATTTAACTTTTTAATTTTAGCAGAAACACACAAACCTCCAAGACTCTTGTGCCCGTCCTGGCTCCGTCTGCTGGGAGGAGACCAGCTCTGCCTGTCCCTATGGGGTCCCCTGAGGCTCCACCTCCCGGTCCAGCTCCCCAGGGCTTGGGGGCAAAGGGGCCTGGATAACGGCCGGGCCTGAGCCGTGGCTTCTGCCTCCCGGCCCGCCCCCCGCAGTTGGGTTTGGATCTGGAATTCCACACCAGGCCCAAGCTCGGCTACTGGAATGTGGCCTTCATCCTCCGTAGCTTGTCCTGGATCTTCCGTGAGTGCTTCTCGCTGGAGACCTGGTGGAAGTTGGCCCTGCTGTCTGCAGCCAGCGTGGAAATGTCGGCGCCACTGAAGCGGGCAATCCTCTGCTTGAGGTACGACTGCAGCTTGGGGTCGGGGCTGAAGGTGTAGGGGTTCTCCTGGAATGCGTGCACCTGGCTCACCACCTTCGCGATGTTCCTTCCGTTGGGGAAAGAAGAGACATTAGCTTGCACAGGCAGGGGCGCAGCTTCCATGCGGAGGGCGTCCCCCCACATTCTTAGGAATCATTTGAACTTAACCTTTTCACCGTGTAAACACTGAAGGGTGTGTTTTCTGTATTTATTGGTAAGACCGAACCTCACGTCACTGCTCAGACCTTTCCGTCTGTCTAACTGTCCATCCATCCACCCTTCAGTCCACACACGCTTACGGAAACCCCGCAGGGTCAGGCTTGTCCGTGCCAAGCGTCCCAACAGGAGCCAAGCCCAGTTCGGCCACAGGGGCCGCAGCTGAGAGGACGAGGCAGGCAAGGAACTCTGCCGCGTGCGGAGCATTCACATCTGGGAATCGCCACGGCCGGGGCCAGGGCCAGGGCCAGGTTCCCGGGAGAGCTGGTGTTGACAGTGACCAGTTCACCATGGGATATAACGGAGACAACTGGCCAGTCAGGAACAGGAGCCCTCAGCCGGGCCTAGGAATGCTCGTGCCACAGACAGACGCCCTGTTCTGATTTTGGATGGAAACACCGCACGCCCAGTGTGAGGGACAAAGAAAGGGACGTCTATTACGTCAAAGAAAGGGCAAGCCTGGATGCGCGTGTGCACACACATACACGTGCGCACACGCATGCACACACGCATGAGCACATGCGCACATGGACGCCGGGAAGAGCATGCATGCCTGGTTGGGCTCTCAGAGGCACGTGGATGCTGGGACGGGTAGATCTGGAGGCGCTCACATAGGCACATGGATGCCATGAAGAGCAAGCGCCAGTCTTGGCTTGTTTTCTTTCCTGATTGCGCATCACTTTATGTTTTGTTTTTTATTTTGAGACGGAGTCTCGCTCTGTCGCCCAGGCTAGAGTGCGGTGGCTGGATCTCTACTCACTGCAAGCTCCACCTCCTGGGTTCACACCATTCTCCTGCCTCAGCCTCCCGAGTAGCTGGGACTACAGGCGCCCGCCACCTCGCCCGGCTAATTTTTTTTATTTTTAGTAGAGACGGGGTTTCACCGTGATAGCCAGGATGGTCTCGATCTCCTGACCGCCCGCCTCAGCCTCCCTAAGTGCTGGGATTACAGGCATGAGCCACCACGCCCGGCCTTTTTTTTTAAGACGCTGTTTCACTCTTGTCACCTAGGCTGGAGTGCAGTGGCGTGATCTCAGCTCACTGGAGCCTCTGCCTCCCGGGTTCAAGTGATTCTCCTGCCTCAGCCTCTTGAGTAGCTGGAATTACAGATGCCAGCTACTACACCTGGCTAAGTTTTTGTATTTTTAGTAGACACAGGGTTTCACCATGTTGGCCAGGCTGGTCTTGAACTCCTGACCTCAGGTGATCTGTCCGCCTCGGTCTCCCAAAGTGTTAGGGTTACAGGCGTGAGTTACCGTGCCCGGGTACAGGGGTGAGCTGCTGCACCCAGCCTACCTAGGGTTACAGGTGTGAGCCACCACGCCCGGTCTGCTGAGGGTTACAGGCGTGAGCTGCCCAGCCTACCTTAAGTCTTTAACTTCTCTTTTGCTGACTTGGGTTTTCTGATCTCTTACAATGAGCATACACTTACGGCATACTGTAAATGCTGTTTTTCGATTGGTGTGTGTCTAAGAAGGGGACCTTCACTTGTCAGGTTGGGGATCCATGGGCACCTGGTGCACTGGGCATTGCTCCCCAAGTGGGGCCGTCTGCCGTGGCCTGAGCAGCCTCCACCTGACCGTGTGTGGACAACGGTGGGTGACGAGAAGAGACGGGACGGTGGGAGATTGTGTCTTGAGGGAGAGGGTGAGGCTTGGGGCTGCGGGCGCCTGAAGGCCACTGGACATAGGCCTGGGCCTCTTGAGGAGAGGCTGGCCCATGTCCCTTACCATGTGGAAGAGCCTACGTGGCCTGGGGCGTGAGCCCTGCGGGTTGTGGTGGTGGGTTTTACAGCCAGCCCCAGTCTGCGCCTCCCAGGTGGTTGGTCCCAGGTGCTGGGCAGATGGATGGCAGGACCACAGGCTGAGGACGGATCCTGGGTCCCACATGCACGTCTCTAGGGAGAGGGGTCTGAGGGGAGCAGGGACACCGTGTGGCACCCAGGGTCAGGGCAGGTTGCTGCCGGGCAGCCTCTGCTGCAGAGAACCTCGGGGTGGGGTGGGAAGTGTGCCTGGGTCGCAGCGCAGGGGTCCCTAGAGGCCACGGGGAGTGTTTTGGGGCCATGCACAGCAAGAGTGCAGGAAACCTCCAAATGTGCAGAGGAGGAGGTGGCTGGAGGTTATCCTGGGTAGAGGGAGGTCTGAGGCTGTGAGTGCCAAGTGAGGGGCAAGGTACCCGGGTTTCTGAAAAACGGACAGGAAGAGAGAGGTGCCACCTGAGCCTGCCCCACCTGGGCGTGCGCCCACCTGAGCCCCTCCTCACCTGGGCGTGTGCCCACCTGCTTCTCACCTGAGCTTGCTCCACCTGTGGGCCCCGTTGGTCATGGTGAAGCCGCCTGTCTCCAGCTGCTGGATGTGCATGGCCAGGAGGTGGGCCGAGGGCAGGGTGGGCTGTGCCCGGAAGCGCCGCCCTTCCATCAGACACAGGCTGTCACTCTTCAGGAAGACCTGGTGGTCCAGCCGGGGCGTGGGCCGGGGAGAGACAGGACGTGGTCAGTGCAGGAGCCTCACCGGGGCCAGTGCAGCCCAACCAGTCCCAGCTGGTCCTGCGTTCTCCACGCATGGGGTCTGCCCGGTCTCTGAATTAGCTTCCAGTCCCGAATGTGCCTGGATGGTTGGACTTGGCTCACACCTTCAGGGTCTTAAGCTTGCACGGCCCTGACAGCCGCTGGGAGGCTTTGCGCCTCCTGCTACTGAAATGGTGAGTCCCTGTCTTTGCTCTCTGCTGGACTCCAGGAAAGTGCCAGGTGACCCAGCTACCCAGCTTCCCTAAATGAGACCCTGGCCAGTGCAGGCCCCGCGTCTGTGTGTCCAGCAAGGACAGGCAGGAGCCCTCCCACCCGCGGACAGCTGTGGCTGGGGCCTGAGGCCGAGCTCTGAGACCCAGGACGGGACAGGCTCTGGCTGCTGTGGGGCTCGTCCGTGTCATTTTGGGGGATGCCCCCTCACTTCCAGCGGCGCTTCCTTGTTCATTATCTCACGAGGCCACCCCTGCTGTCCTGGGGGAGATCCAGGTTGGTCAAGCTCAGGCCCCAGCCACAGACCTCAGTGCTGTCCTCTGGGCACCTGTGCTCTGTGGGAGGAACTCAGGCCAGCAGGGCCCCGTGACTGAGCAGGGGGACACCTTTGCACAGGTGGCAGCAGAGGCCCCACCAGAAGATGACTCCTGGGCCTCAGTGAGGCCACCCTGGCTGGGCCACCTGCACACTCTCAGTGGTGCCTGCATCTGGGTGCGGCAGACTCTGCAGAGCAGGTTGTTTAGGAGGGGGCCTCGGTGCACGAAAGCCATAGGCCATGTAAAGTGCTGATACCTCCACGGCTTTCAGCTCCTCCATGACCTCTGCTATCTTTGCAGGCAGAATTCTCCAGGCCTGAAATGGAAGCATGGGTGAGACTCCTGCGGCCACGTGGGTGCCCACCCCCGCCTCGGGGCCCGAGGGGGACGCACGGGGGACTGCCTCACGGCCAGGTGCTCCAGCCCGCTCAGGATCTGCATGGCTGTCGCGAAGTTTCTCTGCTCATAGCAAGATTTTGCAATCAGCAAAAATTTGGACAGCAAGTTCACCTGCAGCTGCAATGAGAAAATGACACATTCAGCGTCTTCTGGTTTAAGATGAACAAAGGGAATATTTCAGAACCTGTTAAAATCACCCAGCGCCAAGACACAAGAGTGTGTGCTGCATCACATGTGTGGAAAGGAAGCGGCTGTGTGGACGCAGGTGAGCGGTGGCCGTGGCCGTGGAGGGGCTGGGCTGGCAGGATGGGGTGGGCATGACTTGAAACAAAACAAAATAAAAGCAATGCCTGATACTTGGAAAGATTTGAAAAGAAGTCCACCCTCCCTTCTCAAAAGCAAGATTGTGCCAGGACGCACCTCCCCAGGCAGCTTCAGGACTGGAAAAGGCGTCCCCACCCAGGGAGTGGCTGCTGGAAAAGGCGTCCCCACCCAGGAAGAGGCCACTGTCATGTCCACAGGCAGATGGGGAGCCACAGGCAGCTCCTTGGCCACCTCCCCCAACCCTCCATGCTGAGCCCGTGGCAGGAGTGTTTGGGTGCAGTCCCTGGGGGGTGCCTGAGTGCCCCCCCCCTCCTCCGGGGCTCTGGCTGGCGGTGATGACCCGGCCGGCTTTGGTGGGAACAATCATGGGTGGTGAATGCCCCACCCGGCAGGATTCGTATTCTGAGCTGTCCCGAGGGGCTGCGTTCTCGGATCTACTTCTAGGGCTTCAAGAAGATTCTGGAGAACTCAGCTGACCCCTCCTGTTGGAGCTGCCTGTCCCTGAGGAATCACCTTGGCCTGGGCTGTCCTTCAGTGGAAACCAAGGCTGCAGAGTCCAGCTGGATGCCGTCCCCTGGCTCAACTCCTTTTTTCTTTGAGACGGAGTCTCGCTCTGTCGCCAGGCTGGAGTGCAGTGGTGCGATCTCGGCTCAGTGCAGCCTCCGCCTCCTGGGTTCAAGCGATTCTCCTGCCTCAGCCTCCCAAGTAGCTGGGACTACAGGTGCTCCACCACGCCTGGCTAATTTTTATATATTTAGTAGAGACAGGGTTTCCCCATGTTGGCCAGGCTGGTGTGGAACTCCTGACCTCGTGATCTTCCTGCCTTAGCCTCCCAAAGTGCTGAGATTACAGGCGTGATAATTTTTGTATTTTTATTAGAGATGGGGTTTCACCATGTTGGCCAGGCTGGTCTTGAACTCCTGACCTTGTGATCCACCCACTTCAGCCCCCCAGAGTGCTGGGATTACAGGCGTGAGCCACCGTGCCTGCCCCCGGGCTCGACTCTCGTCTGCAGGGACCCTGTGCAGCTGAAGACGCCTGAGATGATCCTGGGCTCGCCCCGACTGCGGCCCCAGCTCTCCTGCCTGAGTGCCTTGAGAGGGGCTTGAGAAGTGTTTACCGGATACACTTTCGACGCTGACGTCTCAGTCTGTCTCTTCATCGGTTTAAGTAGATGCAAAGTGTGTAATTTTGAGATAAAACTGTTTCACCACCCTTTTTCATTTTTGTCTTAACCTTTTGATTTTTAATTGTAAGAAGCATGTAGAGGATTTGTCCTTGTAGCCTTTTGTAAGCGCGCGGGTCAGCCGCGTTAACTACGTCCACATTGAGCAACAGATCTCTGTGACGTTCCGTCTTCCCAAACAGAAACTCGGTCCCCGTTCAGCATGAGCTCCCTGCACCCACTGCCCACCTCCGGCGCCTGCCCTGCTGCTTCGTCTCCGGGAATCCGGCACCTCCAGGGGCCTCGTGTACGTGGAGCGTACGGTGTCCGGGCTTTATGACTGGCTCATTTCCCTGAGCCCAAGTCCCTCGAGGTTCCTCTCCCTGCCGCAGGTGTCAGGATTTCCTTCCTGTTAAGGCCGAGTTAACTCTCAAGATACGAAGAGGCCACATTTTCCTTATCGGTTCTTCCCTCCATGGACGTGGGGGTACCTCCACCTCTTGGCTATGGTGTTCCATACTTTTAAACAAATCTGAAGAAACCAAAGCCCTGTTTTGCTTTCAAACTCTCCAATCTTAGTTTTTATTTTTTTGAGATAGGGTCTCGCACCACCGCCTAGGCTGCCGTGCATGGTGTGACCTCAGCCCACTGCACCCTCCACCTCTGGGGCTCCGGTGATCCTCCCACCTCAGCCTCCGGAGGAGCTGGGATTCTAGGTGTGTGCCACCAGCCTGGATACTTTTTTATAGTTTCAGTGGAGATGGAGTTTCGCTGTGTTGTCCAGGCTGGTCTCAACTCCTGGGCTCAAGGGATCTGCCCTCCTCAGCCTCCCAAAGGGCTAGGGTTACAGGCGTCAGCCGCCGTGGCTGGCCTGCATTTTCTTAAGGTGAGAAATTTTACGCTGTTTTTTCCTGCGCTTCTGTCTCCACCTCGCCTCCCTCCAGGCCTCGTCAGAATCCCCGAGTGCTTTTACTGACCACTGCTGCCCTCTGCTCAGATTCTGAATTTTAACAATTTTCTGGGGTCCTGAATTTACAAATGTGAAGTTCAATGTCCTGGATCGTTCCGACAGCCCAGCCATTGATACACAATATGTCAAGACATCGTGTATCTAACGCTCGTTAGATGGACGAGTGTGGTGCTTTTAGAAGTGGGTCTCCGGCGAGGTCTGTCCGCTCCCACGTGGAGGTGAGGGGCCCGTCCTGAGTGATCCGCGGCTCCCTTTTGCCCACGGGGATGTGGCAGGAGTGCCTAGCTCTGTCCTGGCCACGCTGGGCACCGGCAGCCCTGGGTGTGAGCCTGCACAACTCCTGCCCACCCCGCAGACCTGGACACGGGCACGTGACCAGGCGAGCGGCCATCCTGGAGACCCTCAGGCAGGGCCCCGCAGGCTCGAGGTGGTCTCAGGCTGGGAGGGGCGGTCCTCCACCCGCTGGGGCAGCTCGGGGTGAGGGTGCACCCAGGACGCTGCGGGTTGGCCAGGTGTCGGCTGGCTGTCTTGTGCTCATCCTCACGAAGCCCGGCCACGCGGGCCGTGCGTGAAGGCTCTGGTTTAGGGAAATCACATTTTGATGTCCCTCATGGTACTGGGAAAACCGTGGATCAGCGCAAACGGGCAGCCAGGCTCTCTGTTCCCACGTCCCATGCTGATGTGCCCTGGCAATAAGTCCCCAAAGCTGGAAAATTCTCCCCAAGGGAGGAGAGAAGGCGGCGCCTCTGCCTTCCTTTACAGGCCCCGGAGTTGCCTGCGGTGTTGAGGGGCGTGAAGGAATAAACAGGAAGGGAAGCTCTGTCTATCGTGGAGGTGGCTTTGCTGCCTGGCAGGGAGGTACTGCACCTTGGTGGACTGCGAGCAGCTCCTGGTTCCCCCAGAGCCTTCGGCCCACTCTGGGACAGCATCAGGGACAGCAGTGATGGGGTTCATGGCCGGGAGTCCTGTTCCTTGGGCCCAAGTTTGCTTTCAGAGAGCTCCGACCTAGGAGGGGGTGGGTGTCCACCCGTGGGCCGAGGCTGCCTCTTCCCTGCTGTGGGGGAGGGGTCCTGTCATCCTGAGTCTTCCCCAGCCCACGACAGCCAAGCCCCAGCTGAGCTTAGGTGTGAGGAGATCAGAGGCCTCTGTCATAGGGTGTCTGTCCGCTGGGTGAAGGCATCCGCTGGGTGAAGGTGCAGACCCCCGGGGCTGGGGGACTCTGACCTCCTGAGAACCTGTGGACCCTGATGCCTCCTAGGCAGGTGGGCCCCGTGAGGGATGAGCTGGTCAAGGCAGGTGACTCTCGGGGCCGCACAGGGCCCTGCCTGACAGCAGGTGGGGCAGGCCAGGTGAGGAGCCCTCGGTCCAGCCCAAGGCCCACAGGACCTAGAAGAGGCCGAGACTGGGCCCTGGCGCTGGAGCTTGACCTTGACCTTGGTCAGACCACGGAGCTGATTTGTTCCACAGACTGAGAACCCACAATGACCTTTCGGCTGGGTGGAGCCCAGGGTGGCATCACAAACACCAGCCCAGGGGCCAGGCTCAGGCACAGAGGGGTGGGGCCCTGGGGGGGCGTGGGGGGCGTGGCAGAGCCCAGTGCTGGGGGTGGTGCACGAGGGACCTGTGTGGTGAGCACAGGTAGGGGTGGTAGGAGTGGTGGGTGCAGCTTGCCCTGGGTCTGCAGGTGGCCCACAGCGGAGGATCACCCACCACTGAAGGGAGCCATCTGTGGCTGCAGATGGGGACATGGCTGGAGACGTGGCTGGGCATGTGGAGATGTGGCTGTGGGCGTGGCTGGGCACATGGAGATGTGGCTGTGGGCGTGGCTGGGCACGTGGAGATGTGGCTGTGGACGTGGGTGTGGACGTGACTCTGGACGTGGGAGGCATTGCTGGGGGAGAGCTGGGAGTGCAGCTGACCCCCCTGCCCCCTGTGCCCTGCTCCCCTCAGCCTTGGGTCCGGTGTGGCTCCGAGGGACATGGAGTTGGGTTCACTGCATTGGGAAAGGGTTCAGGCCATGGCCTTACAGGAGCCACTGCCACCCCCGGGCAGGTGGGCCCCATGCCCCGTGTTGGCCTCGGAACTATAGGGTGCCCACCTTGGAGGTGTGGCTGGTCACAATCTCTGCAGCCACCCAGGTGCTGACGTCATCCGCGTTTCTTAGAAGCTGTAACAGATACTTGTCCTGAACGTAATTGGGCAGAAATAAGCTGCAGGTTTTGGCCGAAAGAGACTCAGAAGAGCTGGCTCTGGAAGAGAAACGTGGCCCCCGTCACCCCAGGAGTTGTGCAGGTGGCCCTGCCCAGCCCCGGGCTGCTGGCGCGGAGTGGGCTGGGGTCAGGCCACGAGGCTGCTCTGACGGGCAGACACCGCTCTCTCGCGTCTCCAGAGACAACGAGCGTCTCCTGCTGGTCAGGAGCGCCCATGACACTCTTACAGGGAGCCCCCAAGACCCTCCACCGCCGCTCCCAGCCGAGGGCCCCGGACGCTCACTTGGGGATGGCGGTGCTCTTGTCCATGACGCCCAGGGCCCGTGAGTTCAGGAAGTGGACCGGGTGGCACTTTTGAAACAACTCCTGCCCAGACCACGGAAACGAGGTTCAGGCTTCCATCCCTCAGGGCCTTGTAGCCAAGGCAGGGTCCCAGGGAGCCAGGGAGGGTGGGGTTTTCTGGGGGCCATCTCTGCAATCCCAGGTTCAGTGCCCACCCAATGGTCCACGGGGTCCACACAGGGCTCCCTATGTGCTTGGCCCCAGGGGCTCATGGCGTCCAGGGCAGCCCTCACGACAGCAGGTGGATCACTAGGTTGGCATCACTGCTTCGTGATGTGGGGTCCCGGGATGGCAGGGACCTGGGAAGAGGTCACCTGAGGACTGGCTGTGGTGGTGGCAGAGATGCTGGGCAGGGCCCTGGCCGCTGGGTGGAGGCACAAGGAACTGGGTGGTGGCAGAGATGCTGGGCAGGGCCCTGGCAGCTGGGTGGGGGCACAAGGAACTGGGTTGGCCCAGCTCTGGCAGAGGGGCTGGGGGGAGAGACTCAGCACCCCACATAGCCCTCAGGGCGTCCTCTAGTGCCTGTGAGGCCAGACAGAGTGCTGGGCAGAGGCAGGACAAGCCCCAGCGGGCAGTGGTCTGGAGAGGAGGACTCACAGCTGCTTGAACCTGTGCACCTGGCCGCCACCTCCAACCTGTGCACTCGGCAGCTACCCCTTCTCTGCCCGTCTGTTCCTCTGGGAAGCAGCTGCTGAGGGCCCTGTGGGCGCTGAGTGTCTCTGGGGCCCCGACTCGCAGGTGGCCGGGGCACGGATCCTCGTCCTCCTCACCTGCTGTAGCAGCGTGAGCTGGCTGAAGAGCTGATGAGTGCTGTACTCAGTCAGGAAGTACGGCCCCTTCTCGCTGGTCTTGGCGCAGGGGCCGTAGAAGTCCTCGAGGAAGCAGGGCTTGGGCAGGGCCGCGGCGATGGTGTAGGGACGCTCCTTGTGCGGCGGCAGCACCAGCCCGTTGCCTCGGGGCAGCCTCCAGGGGAAGCTCTGCAGGGCAGGCCAGGCACTGAGGGGCCCAAGCTCCGTGTCCCCTCCAGGTCAGGGGTCCAGGGAGGCAGGGCAGGGCGAGGACCAGGTCAGGTCCAAGTCTAGGACTCCTCAGACTGGCCCAGCCAGAGACAGACAGCAGCCTGCCGACCCACAGCTGTGCTGGCACAAGGATGCCTGTCCTGGTCACTTCAGCAGGTCCCCCAGGGGCAGGATGCTGAGGGTTAATGGAAAGGGCATTTATCTCCCCACACTGGCTTCTTCCACCTTAGTCTCTGGCCCGAGGGTCAGAAGGTTGGGGTCAGTGAGTCACAGCAGGACCCTCCTCACCTGAGCGCCCGGGATAGGGCAGAAGGTGCCAGCCCAGCAGGGGCTGCCTGGGAGCAGGAACATGGAGGGTATATGTGAATGTGCACGTGTGGATGTGAGGCTGCATGCGTGTATGTGTGGATGTGTGAGGGTGCATGCGTGTGTGCATGTCTGGACTGTGTGAACATGCGTGTGCATGCATGAAGGTGCACACGTGTGTGCATGTGTGGGTTGAGTGCATGTGTGTGCATGTGGATGTGTGAAGGTGTGTGTGGATTGTGTGAGTGCACGCAGGCGTGCCCATGTGGGTGTGTGTGATGTGCACAGGTATGTATGTGCACACGTCTATATGCATGTATATGGGTGTGCCCATGTGCACGTGTGTGTGTGCATGCACCAGCTGTGCCCTTGAGGCTGAGCTCAAGGAGCCACATCCGCCTGTCCACGGAGGCCCTCCCCTGAGAAAGGACCCCACCTTCCTGGAGATGCCGTCCTCTGAGAGCCTCTTACAGAGGGCGTTGAAGGGTCTGGCATCCTCCTCGGCCTCCCTGGGGTTCTCCAGGTCGGTGCTGCGAGGGCTGCCCTCAGCCCGCCGGTCCGTGCCCACCTCCAGGAGGCCCAGCAGGTGCTTGGCAGAGCCGTCCAGGGGTAGGATCTAGGCAGAAGCACGGTGGTGGGGGGGTCACTGCCACCTTCTGGAGGAGGGCGGCACCTCCCGCTGTGGGAGCCCAGGGTGCACCTGCCCAGCTCGGCGCCACGGTCACCTTGGAGGAGATGAAGTCCTCCAGCTTCCCCAGCAGCCCGCTGTTCCGAGTGAAGTCCACGGCGTAGCAGTCCTCCACCCAGGCCTGCAGGACGCAGAGGCTCCGCCTGTAGATCTTGGTGAAGGTCGAGGTGGGGTCCTGGTGGGCCCTGGAGACGCGGGGGAGCTGCTGAGCTGCCAGGTGTGGGAGTCAGGGGCAGAGGCCCAGGGGCTGCTTGCGGTTCTCCCGGAGAGGCAGGGTGGGACCAGGCTCCATGAGTGCAGGGGGCTTAGGGGCCTGGGCATCTTCTGTGGGTCCCTCCCCCGAGGCAGGAGCTGGCTGGCTGATGGCCTAAGGTGCCCAGCCTGGGCATGTTGGGGCAAGGGGGTGCATGGCATGTCCTGGGGGGCATCAGGTCAGCCCAGAGAGAGGCAGAGCCCCTCCCCCCTCGGCCCGCCACCCCTCTCCTGACTCCAGCTGCTGGCCATGGGCACAGAGGGAGGCTGGGAGCCGGCAGGACTCTCTGCTTGGTGCTCCCCCTTCCCCCCAGCTGACCTTCTGGCTCTCACTGCCTGCGCACCTGCCCTCCGCTTTCCTTCCGGGCCAGCAGGAAGAGACCCCGACTCCCCCAGGTCCCCTCCCAGAGCTCCCAGGAGCCCAGGCCACCGCCCTCCTGCCCCAGCTGCTTTCTCAGCATCCGCGTGTGTCCCCACCTCCAGCCGGACCTCCAGCCAGGCTTCCCTGGCCCCTCACCCCCTTGGGTCGGCAGGGACCACCTCATTCTTCATGGGGGCTAAACCAGGCCCATGGGCGCCCACCCTGCCCCAGGGGGAAGTTCTGGCGGGAGTGGAGCTGTGGAGTGCGGTACCTGGTCAGCGTGCTGTTGATGCGGTCCAGGAGGAAGTGCAGGAAGTCCTGGGGTGTGCAGAAGTAGCGGAAGGTGTAGAGGAACTGCTGCACGTAGCCCTCCAGGAAGGCGTCGCTGTGGGACAGGACGGGGTGGCAGTGAGGCAGCCGGGTGGCCTCACCCTAGGGCTCGGTTAGTGTTCTGGGGGGTGTGATGGCGTGTGTGTATGCGTGTTCTCTTTGTGTATCACTGGCACAAGAATCCCCGGAGAAATTAAAGGGGAGACATGGATGACAATTCCCAACTACTTCCAGCACCAGGGCCTTTTTTTTTTTTTTGTGGCAGAGTTTCGCTCTTGTCGCCCAGGCTGGAGTGTGGTGGCGCGATCTCGGGTCACTGCAAGCTCCGCCTCCCAGGTTCCCGCCATTCTCCTGCCTCAGCCTCCCGAGTAGCTGGGACTACAGGCGCCGCCACCACGCCCGGCTAATTTTTGTATTTCAGTAGAGACGGTGTTTCACCGTGTTTCCCAGGTTGGTCTCAAACTCCTGACCTCAGGTGATCCACCTGCCTCAGCCTCCCAAGTAGCTGGGACTACAGGCACCGCCACCAGGCCCGGCTAAGTTTTGTATTTCAGTAGAGATGGGGTTTCACTGTGTTTCCCAGGTTGGTCTCAAACTCCTGACCTCAGGTGATCCACCTGCCTCGGCCTCCCAAAGTGCTGGGATGACAGGCGTGAGCCACCGCGCCCGGCTGAACACCAGGGCCTTTCTGAACGCGGCCTCTGCGGGACTTTGGTGTCTCCACTTGCAGGACCCGTTAGCTCTGGAAGCTGAGGGGGCCGGTGCCTCGGGAGTGGGCGCAACGCTGCACGCTCAGAGGTTCTGGGTCTTCACTGGGTGAAACCGGGCCACCCTCAGGAGACACTGGCCAGGGCCCTGCATGTGGGTCTGGGACTGTCCTGGGAGCCCAACGGCCACGGTCAGGAAGCCGAGGTCCAGCAAGGCTGCCTCCCACACTGGAGGAGTCTCAGACAGGAGACGGCGTGGCCCTGGAACAAGGGGCCTGGTCACCTGCTCACCTGGGGGCCGAGGACACAGGTGGCCACAGCTCACGCCAGGCCCTACACAGCTCCAGTCCCAGGCTGCCCTGCAAAGGTGATGCCCACCAGGTCCACAGAGCAGAGAAGCCCCTCGTGACCACATGCACGGTCAGGAGACGCTCCTTTCATGGAAGCACAGTGCTCACACTTACACCATGCAAGCCACAAACTCCACAACCAGACACACACACCACACACGTGCACACAAGCCACACAGAACTCCACAACCAGACACGCCCACTACACACATGCACACACACCACACTATACCCCACACCACACACCACACACCACACTATACCCCACACCACACACCACACACACACTATACCACACACCACACACACCACACTATACCCCACACCACACACCACACACACACACTATACCACACCCCCCCACACACACACTACACCCCACACCACACACCACACACACCACACTATACCCCACACCACACACCACACACACACACCACACACACACCACACTATACCCCACACCACACACCACACACACACTATACCCCACACCGCACACCACACACACACACTATACCCCACACCACACACCACACACACACTATACCCCACACCACACACCACACACACACACTATACCCCACACCGCACACCACACACACCACACTATACCCCACACCACACACCACACACACCACACTATACCCCACACTGCACACCACACACACACACACCACACACCACACACCATACACACACACTATACCCCACACCACACACACACACACACACACCCCCACACCGTCCCTGGAGCCAGTGTGCACATGGAGCGGGGGCTGCAGAAGCCCCCAGCCTTGCCCGTCCCTGGAGCTCATGACCCCGGTGTTCTGACCCGGTGAGTTGGATGGAGTCCAGGCCACATCGCTGAGCTGCCCGTGTGTGTTATTTTTGGAAGCCGTTCCGTGAGTTAATTATGTAGGGCAGGTTCCCCAGCACCTCCAGGGACCACCAGGCGCACCCTGAGACCCAGTGCCCAGGTCCACAGGCGGCGGCGGAGGCCACTCTGGCCCGGGGCTCTGCAAAGCTGCCGGCGGCATCTAGTGCACGTTGGCCTAAACCCTAAACCCCGATTAAACATTTTTCTAAACTAAAAAGTGCAAACTCAGCCTAGCTGAGGGGCAAGGGCACACTCCCCACCTCTCTTCAGCACCCAGGGCTACGTCTCCCTTTCGGGGTGAGCTTTTCTCCCGACGCACCTGGAGTACAGGTAGGCCATGAGCCCCAGCGGCGTCCCGGCCTGCAGGATTCGGGCCTTCTGCCGGCCGCCCGGGTGCTTGTTGACGTTGTAGAAGATGAGTGAGGAGGACTCGTCCAGGGGGCTGAAGTCCAGCGTGTCGCAGGGGGCGGCCGCGATGTTCACAATCACCGGGAGGGCACAGGGCTCCAGGCCCCAGCGCTCCGCGTACAGGACCTGCCGGGCGGGACACAGGCACTCGGTCGCTCCGCCCCTCGCCCCAGGGCTTCCTGCCGTTGGACCCTCAAATCAGGGCCCCTTTTATGACTTCACACGGACAGATTTGCCCCGTCCGACAGCGGGAGGCCTGTCTGAAGCTGCTGCCGCCCGGAGCAGAGCGGGGCCCGGAGCCCACTTGCCTGCAGATACTTCTTGACCAAGCTGAGGAACTGCACCCTGGATTTCATTTCTTCCAGCTGCCCTTTCAGCTTGGACAGCATGGTCTTGACGTCGGACCCTGTGGGCAGAGAGCAGAGTGGGCAGGGGCCGGGCTGCCCGCGGCCGGGGTCTCGGACCTGTGCCCACACGGGCTTTACCTTTGTTCCTCTTTTCCTTCTGTAAGAGTTTCTGGTAGAACTTGAGGGTCTTGCGGTAGTTTCTTTTCTCCATCATGAGCTGCTGTTCCAGCTCCTGGGGACAAAACACAGCGCCTAAGCCCCAGGCAGCCCCAACACATGTCAGCCACATCCAGGGCCAGGGCCTACCCCGTTGGGGCCTCCCTGGTCTTGGAGACCAGCTGCAGGGCAGGGTCACATGGAGACAGAAGCCCACCCAGCCAGCAAGGCCGGCCCCGGCCTGGGCAGTGTGTTCTGCAGGACCCTCAGCAGTCCCCAGGCTCACAGGGCAGTGCCCAGTTGGGGCCGGCTGCCCCCTGCGTCCCTCACCCACAGTCAGGCGCTTGTGGGGGATGCTCAGGGGACTGCCGTGTGACCACCAGCTTGGGCCCTCAGGGGAACCAGACCCCACCCAAATCAGCACCAGGCCCTCCTGCCCAAGCAGGCAGGGCTGTGCCACCTCTGGACACCCAAGTGCATGTTGCAGGCTGGGTTAGGGATGGGGGGTGGCAGTGTGACCTCCCCACCGTGCATCCCGTGTGTCTTCAGGTGTCTTGCCTTTTTACTTTTTAATTTTTTTTTTTTTTTTTGAGACAGAGTCTCGCTTTCTCGCCCAGGCTGGAGTACAGTGGCACGATCTCGGCTCACTGAAAGCTCCGCCTCCCGGGTTCATGCCATTCTCCTGCCTCAGCCTCCCGAGTAGCGGGGATTACAGGCGCCCGCCACCACGCCTGGCTAATATTATTTTCAGTAGAGATGAGGTTTCTCCACGTCAGGATGGTCTCAAACGCCCGACCTCAGGTGATCCACCCGCCTCGGCCTCCCAGAGTGCTGGGATTACAGGCGTGAGCCACCGCACCCAGCCGTTTTTAATTTTTATTGACTTTTTAATTTTTGTTTTTTTTGAGACGAGGTCTTGCTCTATCACTCAGGCTGGAGTGCAGTGGCCTGATTCGCTCTGTTGCCCAGGTGGGAGTGCAACCTCCAACTCCCTGGGTTCAAGCAATTCTCCCATCTCAGCCTCCCAAAGTGCTGGGATTACAGGCATGAGCCACTGCACCAGCCTTGCCTTTCTTTTAAACTTAAGCCCAACAATACGGATTCCAGCTGTCCTGTGCACACGAGCCCCCTGAAAACCCTCCTCCCCGGAGCCCACTGGCTGTGCGTTGCGGTGTGTTGGGCAGTGGCCGCAGGGTTTGCCCCGGCCCTTGGCTGCTCTGTAGTGTGAGCGTGAGCGTGAGCGTGTGAATGTGAGTGCACGCCTGGGGTGCTTCTTCTGAACCTGCCCAGGGTCTGAGTTATTGCCTAGAAGGTGGAGCCGGGGACCTCATCCCCAGGGCTGTCTCCGTGAGGGAAGCAGCACTGAGGCCAGGCGACAGGTCCTGACTGCAGGAGCCGGGGGCGAGAGCTGCCAGGCTCTGCTTCACACAGAGACACCAGCTGGGGCTGAGCCTCCTGGGACGGGACTACATTCAGGGAGAGGGCGCCCCGTTGTCCCAGGATGCCTCCCACGCCTGGCCAGGCAGCCCCTCATCTCAGCACTCCTGTCCTGCGCGACAGGCACACGGGTGTGGAGGCTGGAGAGGGGCGCCCTGAGGATGGGTTGCCAGGTCAGTGACTCCCGAGACTGCCCTTCCCTCCGGGGCACAGAGACAGATGCAGCCTCCTCCTGCACCCATGGGGCTTGGCCCAGTACTGAGGAGGGTGGTGATTCTGGTGGTGGGGGGTCTGGGAAGCCTTGGGGGTCCAAGGGAGCTGGGCCTTGAGCAGCAGGTCTTCAGGGGGACTGTGAGGTGCCACGGGGCAGGGGCACCTGGCTGGGGGCAGAGGCGAGAGGCGCGGCAGCCCTTGGCCCACAGCCTCCTGTGAGGGGTTCAGGAGGCGACCGCCCCGAGGGGCTCATCCACGAGCCCATCCACCAGGCTTCCTTTTGTGACGTGCAGTTGGCTGAGATCCACCCGGCCACACCCTCGCCTCGTCAGCCGCCAGTGATCCGCTCTGTTGATAGTGTTTATTTTTGAATGTTTTTTGCAAAATAAAAAAATGCAGGCAACATTTCTGTGTAACTACTTGAATCCGCTCTATCTGGTGGTTCATGGAGACGGGGTCCCTGTGCTGTCTTCTCCCGTGCACGGGTTCAGCGACGGTAGTGGGGGTGCCACGGAGGGCCAGGCTCCCGGCTACGGCGGTGTGGGCCGTGGTCCCAGCTGCGTAAAAACCAGGCCCTCGGCAGAACCTCGGCCACTAAGCCAGGTTCCCCAAGCCGTCTGGATCCCGCTGCCCAACCCCGCCTCCCACACTGGGCTGCAGGCTGCCTGTGGCTGCCTAAAGTGCAGTGAAATTAAAGTATCAGGTCCTCCGTCACGTGAGCCATGTTTCCAGAGCTCAGGAGCCACACGTGGGTGTTGGCTACCCCATGGACAGCATCTAGACCATTCCATCATCAAGGAAGGGACCTGCTGGGCTGGGCAGGTTGAGGTTGGTAAACGCAGGTATCCCCACGGAGCTGTGTTCTGCTGCTGGGGCACCTGGTCCTGGCTTCTGAGGACGGTGGTGGCCACGTCCCCCATGGCCTGCACCACAGGGCCTTCGTCTGGGCCCCGGAGGTCACCCGCGCCAGGCTCCATCCGGCCCCCTCACCCCCGTCCATTTGCAGAGATGCTGATGTCGAGAAAATCTCCCGGGAAAGGTCTGTGTACCCTGAGGCATCTGAGAACCCAGAGGTGGGTGCCTGCGAGCCTGGATGCCCACCCGGCTGGAGTGCAGCTCACGCAGACTCGTCTCGGGGTGGCACCTCCACAGCCTCCGTTCACAGTCAGACTCGACGTCCGTTAGGGGCGTCCCTCATGCGGGAACCACAGGCAGACTCCTTGAGAAGGACGGTCTTGACTGATTTTAATAAATCTACGGGAACTAAGATCCACATCACACGCAGGGCGGTGAGGAGGGAAACACGAGGCCAAGCTTCACCAGTGCAGACAGATGGGGGAGGAACCCACACCAGTGCTGTTCACCCAACTCTGGGAGACACGGATGCCGGCTCCACAGCCCCAGGGCACACGGCTGGCACTGGCAGGTGCGGGTCAGCGCTGAAAGGAGGAAACACCCACCCACCAGCTGCTCCGGCTGCGGCCCTGGCTGCACTGTGCGTGTTCGGGGCTGCACTGCGCGTGTTCGGGGCTGCACTGCGCGTGTTCGGGGCTGCACTGCGCGTGTTCGGGGTTGCACTGCGCGTGTTCGGGGCTGCACTGTGCGTGTTCGGGGCTGCACTGTGCATGTTTGGGGCTGCACTGTGCATGTTCGGGGCTGTGAAAATCTGTCTCCAGCCAGTTTTTGCCCTTGCTGTGTTTCTGAGCCTCCTGTTTTGAAACAGACACAGTAGTTTCTCCAAGAGAAATGTGAGGCTGTGGCCACGGGCTGGACGCTGTGCATTTGGGGGCCGAGTCCTCCTCAGGACACCATGCACTTGGGGCCGAGTCCTCCCTGCTGGACACTGGGCGTTTAAGGTTCTGAGTGCTCCTCAGGACGCTGGGCATTTGGGGGCCGAGTGCTCCTCAGGACGCTGGGCATTTGGGGGCCGAGTGCTCCTTGCAGGACGCTGGGCATTTGGGGGCCGAGTTTTCCCTGCTGGACTCCGTGAGTTTTGGGGCCAAGTGCTCCCTGGGGGACGCCATGCGTTTGGGGGCCAGGTCGTTTGGTGTCTGCTGTGCAGGCTGCCCTTTTCTCTCCCCAGCCTCAGGGGAGGGCTGTGTCCTCGAAGCCCCCTCAGGCCCTGTGTGGGGTGTCCGAGGTGCAGAGGCTGTAGCACCATGTGGGTCTTTCACGTGGCCCAGAAGCTGAATAAAGTGAACGCTTCACAGAGCTTAACCCCTGTCCCCTCACCTGCCCTGAAGAGACGCCGGCTCATGTTCTGGACCGAGTCATAGAGTGGAGGCTGGGAAGCGGCAGGAGATGAGCAAGTAGGAGCCCCAGGAAGAGCTCTGATGCCCAGAGGCTGGGGGAGGCTTCCCACTGCGGCTCGAGGCTTGAGGCAGATGGTGGTGGGAGAGGTTCCTGGAGCTGATGGCCGCTGGGCCCCTCCTGTCACCTACCCTGGAGTCCTGGGGCTCTGGAGACTGCGGCCCCAGTCGGGGCTCTGGGTCACTGGCCCCGCGTTGAGTCCAGAGCTCTGCAGGCCTCTCCTGCACCCAGGACTCCCCGGTCTAAGACCTCTCCCTGCTGGCCAGGGAGGAGTTGCAGCTGCTCCTGACCCAGGATGGCACTGCTGGCCAGAAAGCCCAGGCCAGTCTGCGGTGACCAGGCCCAGCCTGGACTTGCTGGGCAGGCGTTTCTGGTGTTTTCCTTCACCGAAGAGCGAGGCTGCCCAAGCGCCCGGAGACGGTGCCTGTCCCACGGGAGACACGGCCAAACGCAACCGGGTCACGAGCATGGAGGGGCCTCCTGTGAACCCGTCGCCCCAGCAACCATGAGAGAAAAGCCCTTCTGTGCCCCCAGACCTGGAGCCACCAGGAGCACCCGTGCAGACGAGCCTGTCCCGACGTGGAGCTCAGCCCGGGGAGGGGGCCCTGACCATTTTGACGGCCACGGGGTGGGGGCACCAGGACCACAGTGTCATCCTGGTAGGGGCTCTGGGTACACGGTGCCATCTGTCACCTGCAGTGACCGGGAAGCCCTGCTGGAAGGAGGCCGCTGCACCACCCTGCAGTGCCGAGGCCTGGGACTCACCGGGCTCTGGGCGTCGGGCAGGGCCCCGTCCACCTGCTGCCGCCCCAGGTCCTTCACGTAGTTGTGGACGTCAGCCCCGAAGCAGTCGGCCTCGTAGAAGGCACTGCACCAGCCGGGGCTGCAGCTTTGGAATCCGGCTGGGCCAGGGGACAGGGCCGGGCTGCCCCCCTTGGACCTGGCCAGTCGGGTCACCGCCTCCGCGTCCGAGGCCCCACCAGCTGGCCGTCTGTCCTCGCCAACCTCAGGCTGTTGCGCTCTCTCGGCTTTTACGGACCTCTGAGGCCGAAACCCCACCTCGAAGTTTCCCCGGGAGAGTGCCTCCGAGTCCACATCCGACACCAAGGTGCTGCTGCTGGTCCTGGCCATGGCTGGCTTCTCTTTTCCTTGAAAGAAAGAGACACGGGTTACATGGATAGCGGTTCCTGTGGGCGGAGCCTGGGCAGGCTTTAATGAGAGGCTGGTGGTGCCTTCGTGCCCGACGCCCTTCTCTCTTGCACCCACCACAGGTGCCCCCGAGGCACTGCCGCCTCCCAGTGCCGGGGAGATGCTGGACCCTGAACTGCCGCACGGGCTGGGTTACAGCGAGAGGCCTCTCCCCAGATGGAGCCCCTCTCTGGGCCCTCACTGGTTCCAAACTTACTCGGCCTGGGGTGGGGCCGGGCCCTGTCCTCGCTGCCTCCACTATCAGCACTGTGTCCCTCTGCCCCCTCACGCTCTCCTCTTTTCTTCTGGAATTTAAAAAGTGGTCCCCAGCTCTGTCCCTGGCTTTCCTGCCATCCAGGAGTGCACAGGCCTCATGCCCCAGTCTGCCTGCCTGGTCTCCGACTTGTTGGAATAGGAACTGGGTCCATCACCAAACCTGGCCACGACCATGGATAGCCTGAGGGTGACCACTGCCACCACCTTGTCCCTAACACCGAGCCTGCTGGCTGGACGCTGGGACTTTCCCAGCCTGGCATTCATGTGCCTTGGGAGCCCAGGGCTAACGAGCCAGGAGCCCAGCCCCAGGGTCTTTCGGCAGCTGCTTCTGCCTTGTTACCAAAGCCCCGGGCTCACAGGCCCACCTCTGCTTGGAGAGGGGATCCCGCCTGGCTCCTGGCGGCTCCCACTGTCCCAGTGACTGGTGACAGAGGACCCCTCACCTCCAAGGCCCTGGGTTCCTGCTCGCCCCCAGGAGAGGACGGCCTTTGGCTGGGGCACCCGTGGGGCAAAGGCAGTGCCGCCACAGCCGCGCAGTCCGAGGCTGCCAGGACCCCGGGGTGCCCCCTGAACTGTAGAGCACAGAGGAGGAGCCTGCAGAGCACACAGGAGGAGCCTGCAGAGCTCCTGCCGCGGGGCCTGCCCAGCACTTACCCAGGGGGTGCAGCGAGGGCCTCCTGCTGGACGGGGAGCGGGGGCTCCGGCTGCCCTCGAGCTGTGACCCAGCGTCCTCAACCGTGCTGACAGCAAGAATGCAGGTCAGGTGGCCGTCCCCACGTCTCCACCCCTGCCCACTGGGAGGAGGCTCAGTCTCCACAGGGCTAGGCCCACAGGCCCACACGGCCATGCGGAGCCCTCAATGGAGGCAGCAGGAGCTCACCCTCCCGGTCACTAAGGGGCACAGCAGCCAATGGGATCCCTGGATCATTCACTGCTTGGGGTCCCTGGGGGGCTCTGGAGCAGCCTCTCAGGGCTGCGGGGCTGAGGAGGCTGGGACTGGGGTGGGTGCACTTGTTCACAGCTGTGAGTTTACGCCACACACAGGCGCAGGAGCTGCCCGGGCTGCCAGCACTGCATGGAGCTGTGAGCAAGGCAATGTGGGGTGGCCACTGCCTCACCCAACACGGCTCAGTGCCGGGCCCTGCGGGGTCTGGGGCCGCCTGTTTGGGGGTCTCCTCTCCTCCTTGGGGCCCTCACACTGGTCCCTCTGAGCAGGGAGCCCTGTGGCCACCACCGCCCAGGCCCCCTGCAGCCTCCTGGAGAGCCCCTGCCTCATATTCCCTACAAGCCCTTTCTTCCTCCAGAAGAAACTCAGGCCCGATGGGAAAGCTGTGGGTCAGCGTCAGGCCCACGAGGGGCTGTGGGTCGGCGTCAGGTCCAGGAGGGGCTGCTGGGACCCCCCACCCCAGCTCCACCAAGGGTGGCCCCCTGGAGACGGCAGCCAGACAGAAGCCGAGGGTTGGGAGGGGAAGGCTGGGCCGCGTCGGGACAGCAGAGCCCGAGCACAGTGGGTGTCCGGGGTGGGGGGGGAAGCAGGGCCGACCTGGGCACCCACCTTGGGGAGGGCGACGCCTGCCCGTTCACCACTCTAAAGAGGTTCTGCAGCAACTTCTCATCCCAGTACAGGTCGCAGAACTTCTCAGAAATGGCGCCACAGAAAGTGGCAAAGGTGAGATCTTTCAAGGCGAAGATGTACTCCCCTGGTTTTGCAAAACGATGGAGACAAGTGAGATGGTGGCAAGGCTGCTTGTCTGGATTCCTCGTGGCTGATCTCGGCTGCGGGGCTGGGGGGCGGGTGTGGGGCAGCCCTGAGTCCCCTGTGGGGCTCTCCCGGGCCCAGGCCTCCTCTGGGGCATCTGCAGCCCCCACGTACCCATGATCAGAGCCTCCAGCCCATTGTCCAGGTAGCCATCGAAGGCAAATTCCTCCTGGATGAGGCGTGTGGCCTCCTTTAGCGACGGGCAGGCCGTCCTCCCTGGGAGTGGCGAGGCATCCACGCAGGGCAGACAGGGCCTCCGGTCTGCGGGCCGTGGCCTCTCTGCGACACCGTCTGGGCTCTGGTCATCACGTTCCCCGGGGTCCTGGCCCGGGCGCTCGGTGGCCTTGCTCCGGGGAGGCTTCGGCGGGTGGCGTGGGCCGTGGTGGGCTGTGGTGGGCCCCAGGGCGTCGGGCCTGAGACCCCCAGAAGTGACTCCAGGTGGGGCCTGCCCAGATGGCCCTGGCCTTTCAGGCAGCGCAGATGCCTTCATGGGCGGGGAGGGGACTGGAGAGCTGAGAGCTGCCGATGAGGCCTCCTCTGGCTGGTTTGCTGGGGCCCGGGGTGGAGGGCAGGGGCAGCCCTGGGCTGGGTCATGCTGCGCTGACTCCCCAGGAAGCTCTGGGGCTGCTCCCTGGGACCCCGGACCAGGCGCCGGCCCGTCAGGCGTCTTCAGGCTGGGGGACCTGGCGAGGGCCTCTGGGGAGAGCTTCTCCTCACCGTCTCCCTCCCTCTGGCTGCCCCTCTCCTGGGACTCCTCCTGGGCCAAGGCAGGCTGGTCCCTACGGGAGGAGCGGAGCTCAGGAGGGGCTGCCCGTGCCCAGGACCCAGCAGCTCCCGGGTGTGGGGACGAAGCTCACCTGGCCATAACCGCGTCCTGCGCGAGGACGATGGGCTTGAAGTGCGTGGCCTCGGAGGTGAACGCTGCAGGCAGCTGGGTGGCTTCTTCACAGCAGGGACGCTGGCTGGGCACCGGCCCTGGCACAGCCACAAGCCTGGTGTCGCTGTTCACCGGCAGGAAGCCTGGGGACCCAGGGGGCTGAGGGTGCGGGCGGGCGGAGTGGCCCCAGCACGTGCCACACCACCGGCTCATCCCACCCGGTGTGCGGCTGCCACGTCCCCTCCCGCATGTCCCCAGCGGCTTCCTCTGTGCCCGGTCTGGCCCTGGAATGGGAGGGTGGGTGTGGCTGGTGCTGGGGGGAGGGCCAGGAGGCGGGGACAGGCCAGAAAGACCAGGCCTCACCAGGTGGCTTGGAAGGGCCTGCTGAGGAGGGCTCAGTACCGGGGTGGGTGGGCTCTGTGTGGACCCTGGCAGGGGGGTCTCCAGATGTGGGCTTGGGAGGGCCAGCTGCTGGGAGATGGGAGTGAGAACCTGGAACTGGGGCCTGAGGGACCGGGAGTTTTGGGAGAGATGGGGGCTGGCAGGGGCAGGCAGGCTGGGCTGCATTGGCCACGCTGGCCGAGCTCTAGACTTGCTGCCCGGGTTTCCGGGAGGTGCCCGGCTGTGTCTGTCCATGCAAAGGTGGCAGCTGTGGTGTGGGGTGCAGGGGCCAGTGGGGCAGCAGGGGCTGGTCAGGGCCCCCACCTGGGCTGGGCTCTGGGACTGGTGCCACACTTGGCTTCAGTTCAACCACTGAGAAGGCGTTTTGGAGGCTGATGGTCTCTTCCTCCTGGTACACCTGGGGAGGAGGTGACAGCCCTGGGCCAGGTGACCATGGAGCTCCGCCAGCACCGGCAACACCCACGGGGCGCCCCCCACCCACCCGCTGGTGCGGTGGAGCTTCCCGATGGGGAGGAGCTGGGTGTGGCGGCTGCACGGCCTGAGCTCTGCCTGGAGAGGGAGCCTTTGGGGCCCCTTTGCCTCCCAATCCAACCAGGTTTCCGTGGGTTCCAGGGAGTGGGAGACGCCGGCACCACGCGAGACTCAGGGCCCACACTCCCAAAGCTCTCTGTGCCCGGGGTGGGTGCTGGGCGGCCATCCTTAGGACCCTGCCCCGATCCTGATCTGGTTCCCTGGGGGCCACTGTGGGGCCTTCAGGAGATAGGACCCCAGAGTCCCCCGCACCCCCAGACGCACCCGCCCACAGCTCGGTGGTCAGCAGACCCGGGTGTGGGGCTACCAGAGGCGGCCAGGCAGGGGCAAGTGCATGCGGGTGGGAGGAAGCTAAGGGCAGCGGGGGAGGAGGCGGCCCAGCTGTTCTAGCCCCGCCCCACCTGGCGGGTGGAAGCCCTGAGGTGGGCGAGGATTTTCCGGCTGTCCATGCCTCGCTGCAGGAGGTAGCTGCTGCACACCTGGAGGGAGGAGACGGTTCACACGTCCCGACAGGCCTCAGCTACGGCTGCGACCGTCCCCATGTTGCTGGGTCCCCATCTGAAAAAGCTCAGGGCTGCCAGGAGGGTTTCCTGTTTGTTCTCATCGACACCTGACAACAGGCCCAGGACGAGCCTTTCTTAGAGCATTTCCTGAAAAGGGCTCACAGTCAGCCACTGTCCACCAGGCTCTCTGGGAGGCAGAATCCCTTGGCCGCCAGGCTGTCCGTGAGGCAGAATCCCAAATCCAACGTTGGCCACAGACCTGGTGGCCTCGGCGCCTGGACACTAGCAGCCCTTGGTCACGTTCACCTGAGCCCCGCACCCGCTGCCTCCGGCCACTCCTGTTCTCCCTTTATAAGCCCAGGCCTTGTGCATGTGGGAACTGAGCTCAGCTTCCTTGGCTCTCGGTAGTCACCAAATAAAATCTGCTTTCACTGCTTAGCGGACATCCAGCCGTTTCTAGATCTCATCCTCCCATGGCAGAGGAGGCCTGAGAGGCCCAGAGGGTCTGAGCGACCCGCCCAAGGCCACAGAGCAGTTGAGGCGGAGATGGCTGGGCCCAGGTCCCCAGCTCCATGGCCGTCTCCGCTCCTCCAGACACGGCTCCTCTCCAGGAGGTCCTCCTGATCACCCACACATGGCTCAGCTCCAACTGCTGGGTGTGGGCGCAGGTCCCAGCAGGAGTGTATTAGAACCCAGCCCCAAAGCCTGAGTCCAGCAGGGAGATCAGGCAGGGAGGGGCGGGGCTGGTGGGATCCTCAGAGGAGGTGGGGGTTCAGGGTGGGGGGTGGGGTGTGGAGGCCTCTCTCTGCTCCCCTCCAGCAGGGCCTAAGAGCAGGGGTCTGTACGTGGCCACAGGACACCTCTTGCCCCTGCCTTGGCTTCTTGGACAAGTTGGAGAGAGCAGGCTCCACAGGAGGAATGGCCGTGGTGGGGAGCAGCAGAGACCCCCATGCTGTCCGCCCGCATGGATGTGGCCATGACGCAAAACCCACTCCCTTCCCCATGTGATGGCCGGGCTGATGTCTAGAAATAAGGACTAGAAACAGAGCTGGTGGCCTCATCACCTGGCTGACGTCTAGAAACAAGGACCTGGAAACAGAGCTGGTGGCCTCATCACCTGCACACTGGCAGCCTGTGCTCCTCCACCTCCAGCTCACTGAGGGTGGCCACTGCCCACAGTCCTTAGACCCTGGGCTGGGACTATGACAGCAGTGTGGGTACCTTGATGGCCTCGGCCGCGGATGGCCGCTCCGGGGCGCTGCGCCTGGCCATGTCCAGGAGGAGGGTCTTGAGCCTGCGTGGCAGGGCCAGCTTGTGGTTGCGGGGGACGCTGAACTTGGCTGCGGTCCACAGGACGGCGGCCACACAGTACACAGAGGCCTGGGCGGGTGGGGACAGAACAGTGGTGGTGACTGCACGGCTGTGGGCCACTGTGCCCAGCAGACCTGCCCACGTCAGGCACCCTGAGGGGCACCCAGGCACTGCCCCCACAGAGGGCCTCTCCTCAGGAACCCTCCTCAGCATCTGTCGGGCCCCACCCTGGACCCCCACATCTGCCTCCAGGTCATGGTCCAGGAACCTGCCGGTCGAACTCTCCCCCGTGGTTCTGTCCGTGTTTTAAAACACCTGAGGGTTGGAAGCCTCAACTGGACTTTCCCGCCTTCTGCTCTCCTCACGAAGGCAGCAGCTCGAGGGTCTGAGGAGAACTGGCCGGCACAGTTCCCACCTCACAGACCCCGCTCCCGGGAGCCCCCCACCCGGTGCTGTGCTGCTACATGGCTAACAACCGGCTCTCCGAGCGACTGCACCGCCTGTGTGCAAACTGAGTTCATTCGGCCCGTTGCGGACGGAAAGGATGCACAGCGCACCGTTTCATGCACTTTTTGTGCACACTGAGTTCATTCGGCCCGTTGCAGACGGAAAGGACGCACAGCGCACCGTTTCACACTTTTTGTGCAAACTGAGTTCATTCGGCCCGTTGCAGACAGAAAGGATGCACAGCGCACCGTTTCACACACTTTTTGTGCAAACTGAGTTCATTCGGCCTGTTGCGGATGGAAAGGACGCACAGCGCACCGTTTCATGCACTTTTTGTAAGATCCACAGAGCCCATCGATTCTCACTGAAGGCTTTCATTGATTTTTACTGACATTTATCTGCGGTCCACCGCAATACACAGGTGCTTCCGACATGAGTGTTGGTTGATGCTTTAATTCATTTCAGTAAATGAGATGGAAGTGAAACAGGACAGACCCATGCTGGAATTCAGGGCACTGCTCTGAGCGACGTCTTTGCTGAATCAGATGATCGTGGTGGATATTGGAAGACCATGTCCTCCATCTTTCGGGCTATCCGCAATGGAGCGGCTACAGACATGACACACTTTTAAGTTTAATCACATTATCCACGTGCTCTCCATCACTTCAGTTAAGTCCAGAGAGTCAACAGAACAAGACATTTGTAGCGCTGGCTGCTTTCCCTGGTGTGAGTACTCCCACGTGGCTGACTTCCGGCTACCAACACAGTGCCCTTGAGTGTGGAGCTGGGAAGAGGAAGCTCCCCTTTATAGAGTTCCCACCATCCAGGCACAGTGGACGCAGACAGCCCTGTGAGCACAGTAACAGCCAACTAGAGTCAGATAAGTAGGAAATTACCCATTTTGAGCACTTGCTACACTTTTAAAAAATTAACATTTTATTTTGCGATAACTGTCGATTGACATAGTTTTAAGAAATAATATAGAGAGAGCTCATGTACTTTGTACCCAGTTTCCTCAACAGTGGCAGCTTGCAAAACTATAGTCCAGTATCTTAGCCAGCTCATCGCCATTGGCACAAAAATCTTGGTATACCATCTGTTGCATTTTCATTTTCACTCCGTTCTGTATGTTTTTAAAATTTTCTTGAAACTTCTTCTTTGACACATAGAGTATTTAGAATGTGTTCTTTCGTTTCCAAGTGTTTGGAAAATTTCCCTTTTATTTTTGTTACTGTGGTCAGATAACATATTTGTATGACTTAAATTCTTTTAAATGTGTTGAGGTTTGCGTTATGGCCCAGGATTTGGTCTAGCTTGGTGCAGAGTCAGTGGGCAGCTAAGAAGAATGTGGATTCTGCTGTTGTTGGGTGGAGTGTCCTTTAAATGTTGACCCAACCCTGTTGATTGCTGGTGGTGTTCAGTCCCTTCATATTTTTACTGGTTTACAGCCTGACTGTTCTATCAAGTGTTGAGAGAGGGAAACTGAAATCTCTAACCATAATTGTGGATTCATCTGTTTCTCCACTAATTCCATCAGTTTTGCTTCACATATTCTGCAGCTCTGTTATGTGGCACATATACATTTAGGATTGCTATGCCTTCTTGGTGGATTGACCCTTTATTGTTATAGAATGTCCCTCTTTGTCTCTGGTAATTTTCTTTGCTCTGAAGTACACTTTACCTGATATTAATGCAGTCACTTCTGCTTTCTTTTTATCATTTTCATAATGTATCTTTTCTAACTCTTTTAACTTGAAACCTACTTACATTGTTTTATTTGAAGTGAGTTTCTGGTAGACAGTACATGGTTAGGTCATGTTTCTAAACATTACTCTGTCAATCTTCTTCCTTTCTTCTTCTTCTCCTCCTCCTTCCTTCTCCTTTTTCCTTCTTCTTGCTCTTCTTCCTCCCTTCTCTTCTTTCTTCCTTCTTCCTCCTTTATTTTTTTAAGAGACAGGGTCTCACTCTTGTTGCCCTGGCTGGAGTGCAATGGCTCTATCTGGGCTCACTGCAGCCTCTGCCTCCCAGGTTCCAGTGATTCTCCTGCCTCAGCCTCCAAGTAGCTGGGATTGTTACAGGCACCCACCACCACACCCAGCTAATTTTTGTATTTTTAGTAGAGATGGGGTTTCACCATCTTGGCCAGGTTGGTCTCAAATTCCTGACCTCAGGTGATCCATCTGCCTTGGCCTCCCAAAGTGTTGGGATTACAGGCCTGAGCCACTGCGTCCAGCCTGTTTCCTTAATTTCTGAAGGATATGTTTTCTGGAAATAGGTTTCTGGGTTGAAAGTTCTTTCAGCACTTAAAAAGATGCTATGCACTTCCTCTACAATTACTGATGAGAAATCTGATCATTTGAGCTGTTTCCCCCCTGTACGTATATATGTAAGTTGCTGTTTCTCTCTCTTCTTGTTTTTTACTTTTATTGTTTTGGAGAGGGGAGGGTTAGTATTCAGAGGTGTGACTATGATATGTCCTGGTGTGGATTTCTTTGCATTGATCACGTTTGGGGTTTTCTCACCTTTGTAAATCTGTAGCTTTATGAGTCTTGCCATAATTCGGAAGTTTTCAGTCATTATTTCTTTGAGTACTTTTTATGCCCCACCCTCCTTCTCTTCTCTTTCCAGGATTTTGATGACATGGATATTAGATCTTTTGTTATAGTCCCACAAGCTTCTCAGTCTCTGTTCAGTTTTTTTTGTCTATTTTCTCTTTGTTGTCCAAACTGTGTAATTTCTATTGTTCTGTCTCCATTTCACCAATTCTTTCCTCTACTCTCTCTATTCTGCTTTTAAGCCCATTCGTTGAGTTTTTTAAAAAATCAGTTCTAAAATTTCCATTAGCTTTTTCTTTTCATTTTCTATTTCTTTGTTGAAACTTTCTATTTCTTTGCTGAGACTTTTTCACTTGTTTCAAGCATGTTTGCAATTGCCCAACGAAGCATTTTATGATGGTTGCTTTAAAAATTTTAAAGTCATTTTTAACATTTCTGTCATCTCCAGGTTGGTATCTATTGGTTGCCTTTTTTCATTCAGTTTGACATCTTCCTGATTCTTGGTATCATGAGTCCTTTCCCCATTGCTTGATTTTGTCAGCTCTGTCAAAGATCAGATGGTTGTAGGTGTGCAGCCTTATTTCTGGGCTCTCTGTTCTCTTCCATTGGTCTATGTGTCTGTTTTTCTACCAGTGCCATGCTGTTTGCGTTATTGTGGCCTTGTAGTATAGTTTGAAGTTGGGTAACGTGATACCTCTGGCTTTGTTCTTTTCACTTAAAATTGCTTTGGCTATTTCAGCTCTTTTTTGGTTCCATATGAATTTTAGAATAGTTTCCTCTAATTCTGTGAAAAATGACATTGGTAGTTTGATAGCAATAGCATTGACTCTACGGATTGCTTTGGGCAGTGTAGCCGCTTTACCAACACTGATCCTGCCCATCTGTGAGCATGGGATGCGTTTCCACTTGCTTGTGCAGTCTCCGATTCCTTTCAGCCATGTTTTCCAGTTGTCCTTGCAGGGTAGGCTGCAGGGAAGGAAGGTCCTGGCTCCTGCTCACTTTCTCTGAGGCCGCCTGGGGCCAGGGCAGGCACTGGGCACTTCTCTGCAGTCTCATAAGGATGAGTCCAGGCTCCAGGCTCGGCCCTTGCTGGGCGGGGATACAGTGCTCCCGTGGGGTTTGGCTGGTGCACAGCAGGGAGTATAAGCGCATCCTGGTTCTCCCTGGTCCTCTGATTACAGACCCAGGCTTTTTTGGGGGCATTTATTTTATTACTTACTTTTTTGAGACTGAGTGTCGCTCTGTCACTCAGGCTGGAGTGCAGTGGTATCATCTTTGCTCACTGCAACCTCTGCCTCCTGGGTTCAAGCGATTTTCCTGCTTCAGCCTCCCAAGTAGCTGGGATTATAGGCGCACACCAACACCCCTGGATAATTTTATTTTTAGTAGAGATGTGGTTTCACCATGTTGGCCAGGGTGTCTTGAACTCCTAACGTCAGGTGATCCGCCTGCCTCGGCCTCCCAGAGTGCTGGGATTACAGGCGTGAGCCACCACACCTGGCCCTGTTGGCATATTTGTTTTTTTTTTGAGACAGGGTCTCGCTCTGTCATCCAGGCTGGAGTGTAGTAGCATGATCTTAGCTCACTGCAACCTCCTGGGTTCAAACAATCCTCCCACCTCAGCCTCCCGAGTAGCTGGGATTACAGGCGTGCGCCACCACACCTGGCTATGTTTAGTAGAGATGGGGTTTCGCCATGTTGCCCAGGCTGGTCTCAAACTCCTGGACTAAAGTGATCTGCCTGCCTTGGACTCCCAAATTGCTGGAATTACAGGCATGAGTCACCGTGTCTGGCCTGTTGGGGCTTAAATTCTTTTTTATTACTCAAAAAAGCTTCATATTTTTCTTTAGTTTTCTGACTCTGTGCTTGTGCCTCAACACTTTCCCAGCGATTTTTGTTCCTTGAAGAGGAAAGATGCTGGATCCTACAGGAGCACACACCCAGAGCCACTGCAGCCTCATGGACGCGATTTTTGTTTGAGAAATCTCGTAAGAGCTTCAGGTCTCACAGCACCAACCCCCTGAGGTCGGCCTGGGCCACCTGCAGATTGTGGCGCTTTCCCAGCCTTCTTGGTGTAAAGGTGAACCATCTACTGCTGGGGTTCGTGACGCCTCTTTTCATTACAGACTAGATTGCAGGAAAGCCTTCAATGGTTTGGCAAATGGTGGACCATTCCGAGTTCCTCTAGACAACATCCCCAGAAGATGAAAAAGCACAGCTTTTAGTGTGTGTGTCCCCACTGGTTTTTCCCAGTCGCTGGCTTCTTTACATCCAAGTCTCAATATATGAGGCAGAAAGAAAATCCAGGGCACTCACGGCTGCCTTGTTCCTTGGTCCAGAGGCCCCTTGCCAGCTGCCTTCTCCTCCTGCAGGTGGCTTGGTGCTTGTTTTTTGCACAGTGTGCAGGGTGCTTAGTGCAGGGTGCTTAGTGCAAGGTGCTTACTGCAGGGTGTTTGTTTAGTGCAGGGTGCTTAGTGCAAGGTGCTTAGTGCAGGGTGTTTAGTGTAGGGTGTTTATTGTAGGGTGTTTAGTGCAGGGTGCTTAGTGCAGGGTGCTTAGTGCTCCTCCTTGGTGGGAGGAGCGGGGAAGTACACATTTCTATCCTTCCTGAGTGGAAGTTCTACCTTGATTTTGAATGTAATTTATTTAATTGTATTTAAATTTGTATAATTTAAATTTTAATAATGCTCTTGTTTCACAGGCACCTTATTCACATCCCCGGACGCTGAGCCCTCGGTTCTCGTGAGCTCTAGGGCACATGACTAGTGCTGTCCACGCCGAGCCCAGTCCTCGTGCACCGGCCAGAGCCACGGCCCTGCTGGCAGACACTGCCTGTGGCCGCCTGGCCAGGAAGGGCTGCCCTGACTCCCTTGAGTCCTGACGAGGGGCTGCTGGACAGATGGGGGACGTGGCACCCCCGAGGGCTGGGGGCAGGGCTGGGGAAGGGTGAGGAGGCCCCAGGTACCTTTTCAGTTACCAGCCTCTCCTCCGCCAGCTCGGGAGCCAGAAAGAACGAGTCATAGGAACCTAAGAGAGAAACCCCGGCTGAGCTTTCCTCACCCCGGCGAGCCAGTGCTGGACTCGGCCTGAGGGGGACCCCACACACTCACCGTTGGCAGGGGGTGGCTGGAAGAGCACAGCCCCGTCCTCAGCAACCAGCACGGAGTCCAGACACAGGTAGGCTGTGGCAGAGCTTGGGTCAGGGCGGGCATGCATGCTGCCCTGCACTTGGGGTTGGCTGGGGGGAAGGAGCTGCAGAGCCTCGGTCAGGCTGCACAGACCCCCGGCCTCCCCATGGCACGGGCACACACCTGCCAGGGCACGCACACGGCCTGCCCCCAGCCCCTGGGGTCCTTGGAGCTGCCTCCTCCTGGCCCTCCATGTGGGTAGCACTGCCCCAGCCCACACAGTGGCTGCAGCAGCACAACTGTGGCCGAAAGGGAGCTGGGCAGCAGGGAGAACACAGGCAACAGCTCCTCAGCCGAAGCCCCTGCATTGCAGTTCCTGTCCCGGGTCAGGGCCCACGGGGCAGCCATGGGCCCACAGTGGACGGACACTGGAGCCAGGTGTGTCTCCCATGGCCTCTCCCCCAGCTCTGGGCCCACGGTGGACGGACACTGGAGCCAGGCGTGTCTCCCATGGCCTCTCCCCCAGCTCTGGGCCCATGGCGGATGGACACTGGAGCCAGGTGTGTCTCCCATGGCCTCTCCCCCAGCCCTTTTAGATGCTGCCCTCATCACCCTCAGGGTGTTTTTACGTCACAGACGCACCATCCGTCTGCCCTGATGTCCGGCAGGGCTGGGCTCTGACGGGGCAGACCAGTACAATGCTGAAGATTCCCTCCCCACTCCACAGCCAACTGCTGCCTCCCTGGGGACAACGTCACTGTGTTGAGAATGTGTGGGCCATGGCAAGGTCCCCGTTCCTCTTTAGGACAGGGTCACCGGTTTCAAGGCCCGCCTTGCAGGCATCTGTCCCCACACCTCCCTTGGTGCTGCAACCCAGCAGGCACCTCCACGGTGCTCCAGACGGGAGCTGCCTGCTCCGTTCACCAGAGACACCGTCCTGGCTGCCCCTGGGTCCCTTGGCTCAGGTGGGGGCCAAGTACGCATGGGACGGTGGGGGGATGGAACGGCAGGGTGATGGGACGGCGGGGGGACAGGACGGAGGGGCGATGGGACGGCGAGGGGATGCGTCACCTGGGTGCTCGGGGTGCATCTGTAGTGCGCGGAGGCAGGCCAGGCACAGGGCCCACAGCTCGTACTCCCGGAAGGGCCGGCCCAGCTGGGACAGGAGGTCCTGCAGGGACACCCACTGTGGACAGGAGAGCGGTGAGGTCAGTGTGGACACCGCTTGCCGGGGCCCGCTGCCTGCAGAGACATGTCCGGGGGAACAGGCCAGGGCAAGGCCCACTCTGCTCCACACCTGACAGAAGGGCTGGGGAGGTCCCAAGTCAAACCCAGCATGTGGGGGGCGTGGGGAGACTGGGGCCCTTGGCCCTGTGGATGGAAACGTCCCATGGTGCAGCCACTGCAGACCACAGTGCTGCCATTCCTCAAAAAGCTCGACATACACCTCCCAGCTGACAGCAGTTCCACGTGGCCACATTCCCCGAGGAACTGAGGGCAGGGCTCACGCATATGTGCACGCCCATGTTCGCAGCAGCACGGCTCGAAACAGCCAATGCACGGAGCACCCAGGCATCCACGGACGGATGCAGGGGCAGTGTGGATGGCGCTTGGCCTCGGGACGGGGAGCGTTCTCACGCAGGCTGCCCCGGGGAGGAACTGTGCAGACAGTGGGCTCAGTGAAGAGACCAGACACAAAGAACCGTCCATCCCACTCCCACGAGGTCCCTTGGACGGAGCTCATGGAGGCGGAGGGCGGCCTGGGGTGCAGGGGCCGGGCTGGGGGGTTGGGGTTTCGTGTGGGCTGGTGGGGGGACAGCTGTGCAGCAGCGTGAACACACACGGTGCCGCTGAGCTGGGCTCTTGCAGAGGGTGAAAGTGGTGGCTTTTGTTGGGTGCATTTTCTCACGCACACACACACCCTGACACCAGGCATGCGTTCAGCCTGGGAGGCCGCTCTCCACTCCAAGGCCCCATGGACAGCTGGGACCAAAGTCCACCCTCTGACAGGTGCCTCCGTGTGCCCTTCTGGAAGGTAAGGTGGGTGTGTGTGGGACGGCCTGCTGCCAGGGAGAGCAGTGGGAGGGTGGTAGAGGGTGACGGGGCACACGTGCTCAGGATATGCAGAAAAGCCCGAGCCACAGAATGGCCTGCTCTTGTCCTTCAGGTCAACAAGGCCTGGTGGGACAGGTGGCTTGAGGGCATCCCCATTCCTGGGCCAGGCGCTGCCTGGCAGACGGACTTGCGTGCGGGCCACTGGCTTCAGGTGTCCTTGCCCTGAGTTGCTCACAGGGACACAGCTGGGGGTGGCTCACCGAGGAGCCAAGGAGGGCAATGCCCTTGGCCAGGCCTTGGCCCAAGTGTCTTCAGCTGGACAGAGGGGCCCACAGGCCAGGCCCCCCAGAACACTGGCTCCAGTAGCATCCTCCATCCTCACGAGCAGCAGCTGACCAGGGGCAGCACTGGGCTGGGGAGGCCCCATCCTGCACGGATGCCACGTCCAGGCAGCTGCTCCAGATCCCAGTGTCCCTGTGGAGGCCGCGGAGGTGGCCCAGCACTGACACCACCAAGCCCCACAGATGAGCAAGCTCAGCCCACAGCTTTGGTTTCTAACTTTTAAAACCATCGGAACAGGAAGATGAGGAAGGCTGTGAGCGTCAGGACCGGGGAGACAGCCCCTGACATGACGTCATGGAGCCGGGGCTGCTGGCCTTGCTTCCCGGAAGAAAATTAACCCTCGGGACGGCCGTGCAGGGCTGTGTGAGGAGCCTGGGCCAGGCTGAGGTGGCGGCTGCCGTCTGGGTCATCCTGAGGCAAATGTCCACCCGAGAGGCCATGCCTGGGTGACGGCATCCCCAGCCGCAGCCACAGCTTCCTTCAGAAACGGGGCAGCTCAACAAAAAAGTCTTAATTATGGAGCGAGGGTGAAGGTTAATTCCCTGCATTAAAGCGTTTGTGGCTGTGGAGAGGCCCAGCCCGGACTCACTGACCACCGACTCTCCGCCCACACACAAGACCCGGCCAGACCTGGCCACCCACCTGCTCTGCAGCTGCGCTTTCCAGCTGCCTGGCTCCTTCCGGAATTCTCTCATCGTCCCCGGGAGTCTGGGCTTCACCGCTAGCATCTCGAGGGTGTGCAGGGCAGGCTGGGGGTCCGGCCTCTGCTGGCCCCAGACTCAGGTGTGAAGTCTCGGGCTGTCCTGGACTGCCGGGCGCCCCAGGGCCCCTGTCCGCGCTGTGGCCTGCACAGGGAACCCCTCCCAGCTGGTGTTCCAGCTCCTGCTCCGGCCACAGCCTGCATTTGGGCTGAGCCTGGAAGCTAGAAAGGCCATTTTTCCTGTCCAGAAAGGCCTTCCTGGGGTCCGGAGGGAATAATTCCGATATGGGCAGCTGGCTTTTCCCACGGGTCAGCGGCAGGCAGGGGGTGGCCTCGGGGCTGTCGGACAGCAGCCTGGGGAATGTCTGCACTTTCCGCAGGCGGCTCCTCCTGAGGGCGTCTCTGTCCAGGTCCCCGAGGGTGCGTTCGGCATCCAGGACGAGGCTGGCCAGCTCCTCCCGGCTGTGGCTCTCGCCATTTCTCACCAGGGTGGACAGCAGAGCCTTGGTTGGGGAGGTTCTGGGGCCCCGGCTGGCCTCAGACTCTGAGCCTTTGGGGGCCGGCAGAACCTCCGGGTCAGCGCTGGGGTTCCCAGATGGCCTCCTGGGCCCAGTGTTTCCTGTGACAGGCCTCTCCCGCCAGCTGCTCTCGCTGACATCTGGGCACAAACAAGACATAGTCACAGCTGGGCACCCCTCCTGCCCCTCTCCTCCCACCTCTCCCCTCCCCTCTCCTCCCCCATCACAGACCCCAGCGCAGGCTCTCACCACCGCTGGACACCCCTCCCCTCCCCTCTCCTCCCCCATCACAGACCCCAGCACAGGTTCTCATCGCTGCTGGGCGCCCCTCCCCTCCCCTCCCCTCCTCTCCCCTCCCCTCCCCCTCTCCTCTCTCCTCCCCCAATCAGAGACCCCAGCGCAGGCTCTCACGGCTGCTGGGCGCCCCTCCCCTCCCCTCCCTTCCCCTGCTCTCCCCTGACCACAGACCCCAGTGCAGGCTCTCACCACCGCTGGACGACCACTAGACACCCCTCCCCTCCCTCCCCCATCACAGACCGCAGCACAGGCTCTCTCGGCTGCTGGGTGCCGCTCCCCTCCCCTCCCCTGACCACAGACCCCACTGCAGGCTCTCACAGGAGGAGGCTCCCGCCTTCCTCACCTGCCCCACTCATCACATCATCCTGGCTAACTAGAGGCTGGGGCTGCCTCTCCCCAGGCCAGGTGGGGCTTCCTGCTGGGGCTTCCTATGGGAGCCGGGGACTGTCTAATTATCTCACCCAAAGGCATGTCGTTTTCCATGAGGATTACACACGTGAGTCCCCACAGGAAGAACCTGATGTGGCTACAGCCATCAGTGGCCGCCTCCCACACACGGCATTGCTCTCTCTCTGCCATGCGTGTCTCTGTTCTGCCTACTCCACGCTGCACAAACTGCCTGCTCCACACTGCGCCCCTCCCACAGCAGCGCAAACTCTGAGCTGCAAACGTGCTCACTCAGCAGGGAGGGCCCTGCCGGCCACCGTGAGGCTCCTCGGGACTGTGCCCCCGGCCACCCTCCTGAGGCCTCACAGACACAGCCTCTGTTCAAAGGCGGCCTGAGAGACGCCAGAATCCGCGTGAGCCACGAATACCCCAAATGCTTCGGTCTCAGCTCTGTAACGCACCCGCCTGGCACCCGTGGTGGGGGCAGGTGAAAATCAGCTGTGACACATCAACGCGTCCATTTATGTAAATGCCTGTGAGACTAACACCCATGTGCCTGGCACCAATGCCACGGACTTCTGAAGCTGACCCAGAGTCACCTCTGCCTGCATGGGTGCCTGCAAGGCTGGCGCAATCAATACACATGAGAGTGTGGAAACGGGTGTGTGCACAGGACCAGCATGTTCGCGTGTTTGACCACGTGTGAGACAGTGGACGTGGTAGGCATGACAGCGGGCATGTAATGTGTGCATTCTGGTGTGGGCGTGTGCAATGTGAACAGGCGTGTCTGAATTTGCATGTGACTGTGAGCAAGTGTGAATATGTGTGTACGGGGCACATGTGATCTATCTGAACGCTTGTGTGTGGCTGTGTGAGTACACGAGTGCATGTGATCTATATGAATGCATGAGTGGGTGTGTGCGTGTGTGTGTGCAGTGTGTGCACACATGGGTGTGTGTGCAGGGTGTGTGTGCAGTGTGTGTGTGCATGGGTGTGTGTGCAGTGTGTGTGCATGGGTGTGTGTGCAGTGTGTCTGTGTGTGCATGCAGTGTGTGTGCATGGGTGTGTGCATGGATGTGTGCAGTGTGTCTGTGCATGGGTGTGTGCATGGGTGTGTGTGCAGTGTGTCTGCACATGGGTGTGTGCAGGGTGTGTGTGCAGTGTGTGTGTGCATGGGTGTGTGTGCAGTGTGTCTGTGTGTGCATGCAGTGTGTGTGCATGGGTGTGTGCATGGATGTGTGCAGTGTGTCTGTGCATGGGTGTGTGCATGGGTGTGTGTGCAGTGTGTCTGCACATGGGTGTGTGTGCAGTGTGTGTGTGCATAGGTGTGTGTGCAGTGTGTGTGTGCATGCAGTGTGTGTGCATGGGTGTGTGCATGGATGTGTGCAGTGTGTCTGTGCATGGGTGTGTGTGCAGTGTGTCTGTGCATGGGTGTGTGCAGGGTGTGTGTGCAGTGTGTGTGCAGTGTGTATGTGTGTGCATGCAGTGTGTGTGCATGGATGTGTGCAGTGTGTCTGTGCATGGGTGTGTGCATGGGTGTGTGTGCAGTGTGTGTGCATGGGTGTGTGTGCAGTGTGTCTGTGTGTGCATGCAGTGTGTGTGCATGGGTGTATGCATGGATGTGTGCAGTGTGTCTGTGCATGGGTGTGTGCATGGGTGTGTGTGCAGTGTGTCTGCACATGGGTGTGTGCAGTGTGTGTGTGCATGGGTGTGTGTGCATGGGTGTGTGTGCAGTGTGTCTGTGTGTGCAGTGTGTGTGCATGGGTGTGTGCATGGATGTGTGCAGTGTGTCTGCGCATGGGTGTGTGCAGCGTGTGTGTGTGCATGGGTGTGTGCAGCGTGTGTGCATGCGTGTGCACGTGTGTATACATGGTACACAGGTATATGTGCATGCACAAGGATGCATGTGTATGGGTTCAAGAGCTCACCCTGCAGTGCTCCAAAGGACTCGATGGAGAGGACCCTCCTCCCCACGGCAGAGAGGCTCCGGCACACGCGGCTGGAGGACGTGAGCTGCAGCTTCTCTTCACACAGCGCGATGATGCTCTGGGGACGTGAGTGCCTCAGACAGGAAGGCTCGGAGGAGGGGCCATCTCCCGTGGCCGCCCACCCGACAGGGCCGGATCCTTTGAAGGTGACCTGGGGACAGTCCCCACAGCCTGCCTGCGCCTGTCTTGCCAATTTTCTAGTATGAAAAGGCAGCACATCCAGGTTGCAGAGAACCGGGAGGCTTGTCACAAGCAAGACCTTTCATATCAAAAACGGACAATAAAAAACCAAGTCCTCCTTTAAGCAAAATGCCATTGGACTGTGGTCACAGAACCCAGGGGAGGCTGCCGGGCGTGTGTGGGGTGAGCACATGGTGTCTGGGCCTGTGAGGTCAGGGTCACAACCTGGGCGGCCCAGGGCAGCCTCGCTTACCTCGAGGTCCGGCCGGTCCCCGGGGTCCTCCGCCTGCATCCGGCTCAGCAGCGCCTCGAGGTCTTGGCTCAGCCTGAGTTCCAGTGTGGGCTCTGCCACGTACTCGAGGGCGGCCTTCAGTGTGGCCCCCAGGGAGTAGATGTGCGCCTGTGGGCATGACGGGCCATCAGCTCTGGGGTCTGTGCGTGTGTGCCACCCCGACCGTGGCCACCGCTTTTCCGGGCCAGGAGTTCGAGTTTCAGGCATCGTGGAGATTCCCCTGAGGGGAAGCAGCACCCACACCCACGCCGCCCACGCCCTCGCCACTTGTACCCACACTGCCCACACCACTTGTGCTCACGCCACCCACGCCCTTGCCACCTGTGCCCACACTGCCCACGCCCATGCCACCCATGGCCTTGCCACCTGCACCCACGCCACTCGCGCCCACGCCACCCATGCATTTGGGCCTGGCTCTGTGCTGGCTCATGGCCCCACCCCTCTGGGCTTCCTGCCCACAGTAGCCTTGAGGGGCACAGACTCCTCCGGCTGCCGCGTCTCTCAAGGGCGAAGCCTTTCAGTGTTTAGGTCAAAAACTTCAAAACTTCAAAAACTGGATTTCAGTAGAAGCAAAGATGGGTTTTTCTTTTTCTTTGAAAGTCTGGGTTTTCCTCCCTTGCCTGAGAATGTGGGCTCTGCACAAGGTCCGCCCTGGACATAGCCACACCGCAGGCCTGGATGCTTCTTCCCAGGACGGCTGCGTGTGGGGCTTCACCTTCCCCACAAGCAGCAGCAGAACCCGGGGTGGCTCAGGAACCTGCCCAGGGCCACGTCGCAGGTCACACAGCTCACGTGTGGAGCTGGGACTTGACCCAGGGCCTGCTCTGCCCCCGCACCTGTGCTCCCCTCCCGAGGGGAGTCTGGGGTCCCCAAGTGTCCCTCAGTGTCCACTCTAGTCCTGGCTGGCTGAGTGGACACGCACCCGTGTCCTGGGCTGGCTGAGTGGACATGCACCCGTGTCCTGGGCTGCCCTGGCCCCAGGCGTCTCCCTGGGTGGTCTCGAGATGTCGTCACAGAACCCTGAGACCTGCCTCTCCATTCCGTAGTGAGGTCCAGGGTGACCAGGGAGCGTCCAGTCTTCACAGAAAGCCCTGCATCCCGGGGCCCCAGGCCAGCTGGTCATCCTGGCCGACCCCCCCTCTCTGTCAGGGTCTGTCTCAGGGTCAGGCTGCAGGGACCCAGCCAGATCCCAGGGCCCCTGACTCCACCTGAGCCCGGCTCCAACCACCATCACCAAGCTCATCCAATTCTGCCTCAAACTCCTTTTTCTCCTGAGATGTCTTATTTGAGCAAGACAGAAAGTGTCACAAAGAAACCAGGAGCACGCAGCACCCCACACTTTCTTCTCTGGGGCATGAACGGCACCTCGCAGACGGCTCCACTTCCACAGTCTGGCGTGTGTGTGTGTGTGTGTGTGTGGACGGTCCTGGGGCTTCCCAGTCTAGACATGGGCACACATGCAGACACATACGTGCACACCCAGCACACACAGGCAGCCGGACATGCATCTTTTCTCTCTCCCGAGCTGCGCTCTGCCCTGCATCCTGGGTTTTTCACGGCATGAATCTCCTTCCAGGTCAGGAACCCAGACTGACCTTCTCTGCCCCATGCCTGGCCCTGCCTCCCCGCAGGCTGGTTTCTGCTTCTCCTCTACTCCCTCCCTCCTGTGCCCTTCCTGGTGCCCTGGGGCAGCCCACCTGGCACACCAGCCAGGCCCCCGGCCACTGGCCATCCCCACAGACTCCCTGCTGTGCGTGTGCCTCTGGTAGGGGACCTGGCACCTCCCCGTCCCCTCACGGCTCGCCTGGCACTGGCCACAACCACCGCCTCTGCCTTTGCACCTTGGGCCAGGAGCCCCAATGGCTGCTCTGCTGCCAACTCCTGGGGTCTCCTGTGCCATCCTGGGGGGACCTGCCACACTTTTGTGCCCGGGCTGGGATTCGCCTCCCTGGGGGACCTGTGACATGCGTGTTTGGGCACACAGGGTCCACCCCTCTGCTCTGATGCCACTGTGGGTGCTTCTCATGTTCTGTTGTCATGACTGACGCTTCGGTGGGGGCCCCGTGTGGCGTCGGTGGGGGCCCCGTGTGATGTCAGTGCAGCCACATCAGGTGTGCGAAGCCTCAATTCCAGGAAGGGGGATGCTGGGTCCCAGGTCACATCCACTTACAATTCTGACAGCTGTGACAAACCGTCCTGATAAATGACTGACCGGTTTACTCACCAGCCACAGCCGAAGCACCGGTCTCCGCAGCTTTGCCAATCTGTTAGGGGAAACTCACTCGTCGAGTTAATTTGCATTTTTGTAATTATGAATGAGACCGAGCATCTGTTCGTATTGACTCGCAGTTTTAATTTTTTCCTCTAAATCCCCATGCAAGGACTGTGCTTTCTCCGCTGAGGTGGGGCTGCTGGGTGCCTGTGCACATCAGGGCTCGCCTCAGCCTGGTCGCCGCACACGCTTGCTGCGTCTGTTGCCGGCTTCTGACGTTGTTTATGCGTCTTCTCACATTCCAGAGCTCTACGCTCTAATGTGTGGAATCCAACCTGTTTGTGTTCAGCAGCTTTGTAGGAGGATGTTCTCCACCCCAAGGCGACAGGGTCAGCTTTCCTTTGTTTCTGCTAATATTTTTATAATTTTAAAATATCCAGACCTAATCCGTTTGCAGCCTCACTCTCTGGGGTGTGAAGTTGGAGAGCACCCTCTGGCTGGCACCGTGAGGAAGGACGACTCCTGCCCCGAGACGCTGTCCTTGCAGCCGCGGAGCCTCAGATCTCCGGGTCTCTGCATGGCCGCGGGAGAGTGGCCCCTCGGAGCCCAGAGGACGCAGTCGGCCCTCAAGGTGCAGAGCCGTATGGGGCCCGCCTTGCATTGCTGCAGGGAGCTCAGCATTTCTGCCTTCTGGAAGCTTCTGGCCTGAAGGGCGGTGCGCCCTGAAGGAGGGAAACACAGCTGTGTACCACCGGCGGGGTCAGGAGATGGCGACACACGGAGAAACAGATTCCTGTGGGAAACTGTGCTGGAATCAGAAGCTGCAGTATTTGATGAAGCCGCCAGCTTTCTGTGGGAAGACTGTGCCGGAATCTGAGAAACTGCAGTATTTGAGCTGCCGGCTAAGAGCAGCTGTTTGAGTGAGTTCCCTGGGGGTTGTGTTGTCAGGAAAGGCCCCTTTCAGGAAACAAGGACATCAGAGGCCCCAGGGCAGCGGGATAAGGCTGGACCGTGGGCAGGCGTCTGGCAGAGGAAGGGAGGGTGGGGCCTGATCTCCAGGCCTGTGGGCCAGAGAACCTGGAGGCTGTCCTGGGAGCACCAAGTGGCCCTGCCTGGCTGGGCTCGGCCGTCAGTGGAGGGGAACAGGCCAGAGGGAGGCTGATCAGGCATGAAATGATCACACCTCGGGCCACAGGGCGACGGGGAGCCAGGTCGAGGAGGTGGACGATGCAGCTTCCTGCTCCAGGCCTCAGTGTGGTCTGAGCCTGTAGCTCCCACGGCGCCTGCACTCACGATGGGCATCCCGGTGGCTCTTGCCTCAAGTGGGGACAGGGCCTGGCCACCCACGGGAAGTGGACGCAAAAACCCCCTCGAGATGCGATTCCTGAGCAAATGCGCTCAAGCCAAACGGGCTTTGGTTCAGCACTGGTTAAAGTTTTTCTCCAAATTGAAAAGGCCCCTCTCTAGCGGGTAGCAAGTGGGTTCCACTCTCCCGAGTCTCACTTCAGGAAGCCCCTCCTCTGCTCTGCCAGAGATCCTTGGGTCAGGGTCTGGGTCAGCCTGGGAGGCTCTTCGTGGCCCTGGGAAGCACTTCCGGTGGACCTGAGGTGACCGGTTCAGAGAAGTGCTGGCTGCAGCACTCAGCACGGTGCATCCGTCGCAGCCCGGGCCTCAGGAGGGTACCATGAACACGCACCGGGGGCTCCCAGGGCCGCCTGGGCCCAGACAGGGCCTCGCTGGCCAGGGCTCTGCAGACAAATGGCTGAGCAGATTTGGGACAGGAACCCCACAGAAGGGGCTGGAGCATCCTGCCACACCAGGAAGTGGGTCGGAGCCCAGCAGAGCTGGGTGCCAAGGACCAGGGCGCCTTCTGAGCTTCAGTTGGCATCAGCAGAATGGACCAAATCCCATCAAAGACGTGTGAATCTTAAATTCATAAAATCATAAAACCAAGCTCACTGGTTAGCGCTGGAGGACGCTGGATGCACTTGCTGCTTTGAAAACGGGTGGATGAAGAGAAGGAGTCGAGCCTGCCACCTCCCTGTCCGCAGGGACTGTCTGCTGCGGCTGCCTGGTGTCAATGAGGGTGGCTCTCCTGACAGTGGGAGCCCTGCTCACAAACTGAGGCAAGGACTACCGTGGTGGCTCCAAGGATTCGTGGCGGCCACTGACGGCTGTCGGGGAGCAGAGGCCACACGCCCTCGATGGGCCCTGGTAGGAACCTGAGTCCAACAGCCCCTGACTACCCTGGACTTGGCCTCAGAGACAAACCAGGTTTTCTTCAACAAAAACCATAAGGAAGAGAGTCAGGGGTGTGGGGTCATACGAAACTCAGGAGGTATGGAGGCAACCAGGTGTGTGGATCCCACTCAGATCCCACAGGGAAATGGCTGGAAGAGCAAGATTTGGGCGGCGGAGCGGGGACCCGAACCCTCAGTCCACACCCACCCAGGCTGGGAGTGGCTGTGAACGTTTCCAAGTGTGGCCGAGGCTTTGTGGTTACATGTTAAGAGGGGCCTGATCTTTTAGAGGCAAATCTGAGCCCAGTCAGTTGTGGGTCATTTCTGAGGCTGGGTGGAAAGTCTATTTCTTGAAACTTGCTGTAGTTTCGCTAATGTGGCTTCGCGTGTGCTGTTCTTATTCTCTCTTTTCTGTATGTTTAAAACGTTTCATCGTGAACATTAAAACATAAAAAGTACCACCCACTGAAAGCCTTGTTCTCACCCAAAGACTGAGAATCAATCCAGCGCTGCAGACACGCACCATGCTACACACGTGTACCCATGACACGTAACACACTACATGCATGCATGCACACAACACATACATGCACACAACACACTGCACACACATGCATGCTACACACACACCATGATACACTCTTGTGCCTGTGACACATAACAGACTACATGCATGCACACACATACCACATACATGCACACACACTGCACACACATGCATGCTACACACACTGCACACACATGCACACACACCACTCTGCACACACATGCATGCTACACACACTGTGATACACTCCTGTGCACGTGACATGTAACACACTACATGCATGCACACATACCACATTGCACACACATGCATGCTACACATACACCATGCTACACACGTGTCTATGACACATACCACATGCATGCACACACACCACATACATGCA